>NC_141689.1:638957028-639557028 GCF_964263255.1 Lissotriton vulgaris | reverse complement strand
CTTCTCGCTAGAACTTTCTCCCACTACTACTTTTTCGGGCATCCTAGCATACCGCCCACCTGGTCCCCTCAATAATTTTATTACCAAGATAGTAGATCTTGTCGCAAGCGTCGTCATGACCTCTTCCAATCTCACTCTGCTTGGTGATATTAATCTACATTTAGACGACCCCTATAATTCATCGGCTAACAATCTCTGTTCCAACCTGCAAGCCATGGATTTATGCCAGAAGGGCTTTCATGCTACGCACAACAAAGGTCATCTTCTTGACCACATTTACAGCAACATAGATAACCTCTTGGTGGAGACTCCGATTCCTCTACCCTGGACCGACCATTTTTTAATTCCCTTCACTTGGTGTACTAACCCCTCCCCCTCCTCTCAGAACACTACCAAGCATCGAAGCAGGAAATGGCCCTCTCTTCCCTTGCCTGACTGGGAAGTGGCCCTCGCCAAAAATCCTCCTGCAAGGGCAACCAATCCTAGTAAGGCAACTAATAATTTCAACCATTGGATTTCTAGTACCCTCGACCAGGTCCTTCCCGAAAATGCTTGCAATACTATAAGAAGACCCAAAGTTGCCCCATGGTATACACCTGCCCTTAGACTCAGGAAATTAGCCTGCCGAAAACTTGAGAGAGCCTGGAGGCAGGACTATTCTCAACCTAAAAAAGCTGAGTATAGGGCTGCCATAAAAATCTACAAAATGGAGATGAAAACAGCACAAATTCTTTTTTATGAAGGGAAAATCAATGCGGCGCCGAATGCCCCCAGGGAAATTTTCAAAATCGCTAAATCCCTTATTATGCCTCCGGCTGAGCGTCCCTCTGCTGAAGGCGCCCAAAACCGTTGTAATGATCTGGCCGTCTTTTTTTCTCAAAAAATTCAGGCCATATACTCCTCATTTAACAACACTACGGACGATCCAAAATTCCTCATCACCTCTGATTCCTCTGTTCCTTGTAAGCTGGAGGAAATCCCACTTCTCGACACCCCTGGACTAGACAAACTGATCCCTAAGATCACTTCTGGCTCTCCCAATGACCCAGCACCTCCTCAGACCCTCATCAAGGTCTTGGACGTCGTTCGTCCAGTCATCTTAGCCGTTCTTAACTCGTCCATTTCTTCCAAATCTGTTCCACCATCTTGGAAATGTGCGATGGTGAAGGCTTTGTTAAAAAAACCCAACCTCGACCAGAGCAACTGGGCAAACTATCGCCCCATCTCTCTTCTTCCGTGGCTGAGTAAATTGCTTGAGAGGCACGTGAATAACATCCTAATGGACTATTTAGAGTCCAATAGTCTATTGCGTGCCTCTCAGACAGGCTTCCGTCCTCAGCACGGAACCGAAACCGCCCTTCTTGCGGTAACGGAAGAAGCGAGAGCCGTGCTGGATCGGGGAGGAAAAGTCGCCATCATTCTACTAGACCTCAGCGCCGCGTTCGACACGGTTAACCATGCCACGTTATTACATCGTTTGGCGGGCATGGGCGTGTCGGGCGCGGCCCTAGAGTGGCTGACATCCTTCCTGGATGAGCGTTTTTTTCAAGTCTTTGAGGGTTAAGTGGTGTCTCCCAAACACCCACTTAGGTGCGGAGTTCCCCAGGGCTCTTCCCTAAGTCCTACCCTTTTTAATGCCTACATGGAACCTCTAGACAGGATAGTCCATCCCTTTGGTGTGCGTATCGTCACCTACGCAGACGACACCCAATTGGTGGTCTCTCTAGACCACTCTGAGGGATCGTCCCCCACCTTAGGCCCCTGTCTAGAGGCTGTCGCCAGATGGATGCAATCTTCCTGCTTAAAGCTTAATGGGGAGAAGACAGACATCATCTTACTGGGCAACCCTTCTCCCTCTGCCCTTGCATCCATCTGGCCTCCATGTTTAGGCTCCTTCCCCGTCCCCAAGTCCCAGATAAAGAGCCTTGGGATCTGGCTCGATAGAGCACTCGATTTTTCGGTCCAGGCTACCAAGACGGCCGCCACCTGTTTTGGGCTAATGAGGATGCTGCGGAAGGTGCTCCCTTTGCTCCCATTCCAGGCGAGGAGGGTTATGGTCCAGGCCTTGATACTCTCCCGCCTGGACTATGGGAATGCTCTTTATATGGGAGCCCCCATCTCCGTTACTCAGAAGCTCCAAATCACACAAAACAGTGCGGCGCACCTACTCTACAACATCCCCCGCTGGCAGTCAGCTAAGAACGCCCTGAGGGAGCTCCATTGGCTCCCTGTGGCGGCAAGAGTGCATTTTAAAGCCATGTGTATTTTACACAAATCGTTCCATCGAACGGGCCCTGTAATTCTACACCCTATGGTCACGCCATATGTTCCGTCCCGTTCCCTTCGCTCTTGCACCCTCCAGCTGGCAACGTCCGTCAAAATCAAGAAAGCTCACTGGGGAGGCCGCTCTTTCTCTCATACAGCGGCGAGACTTTGGAACTCTCTCCCGCTCTCTCTTCGGGAACACAACAATCACATGTCCTTCAGGAAGGCCCTGAAAACGCACCTGTTTGCTAACACCTGCTAATCTACCCCAAGCCCGCACTAAGTAATCATTCACAAGCGCTGCGAGGCCTCCGGGTAGCTATGCGCTATACAAGTGCAATTTTCATTTCATTTCATTTCACTTGTGCCGGAGATGAAGACCTCGCTTGAAGATTCTGGTGATTGATTTATTAAGTACGATGTTTGCTGAGCCCATCATAATCTCGTGGCCATATGATAGAGAATTTGTGATCTTGGCCTTCATCACCTTGAGCAGAGGGGTTAGGCTTGGTCCTAGTAGGTGTTTTGAGAGTTTTGCTGACGCAACCTCCAGCGACAGTGACTTAGCCTTAATGGGGTCTTTTTGTTTGGTGAAAGTAGCTCTGGAGTCAAGAAAAATTCCTAGGTATTAGTAGTGTGGCACTGTGTCGATGCTTTTTTTATTAAAGAACCACCTGCTTTTCTGCTACTTCTGTTTGCTAAAATGAATTATTTTTGTTTTTGTTTGGTTCAATTCAAGGGCGTTTTCAGATGTATAAGCTAGAAGTTCACCAAGAAGCCTCTGCAAACCAACCTTTATGTGACTCAATAACACAAGGTCGTTGGCGTATAGCAGGTTGCTGAAGCAGGTCGCGTCTATTTGGGGCGGGTGGGAGTTGACTTTGTAAAGTATGGGGGATAAGTCAGAAATTAACAGTTTAAAAAGAAGGGGCACCAAAACGCATCCTTATTTGACGCCACTTCCTGTTTGGATTTTTTTGAGACATGGGACCCATCGCCCAATGTAATCCTTATCCAGGTCTGTGTGTGGAGTTGGATGATAGCTTGTAGGAGGGCCGGCGGTATACCCCAGCTCACCAATTTTTGCCATAGGTGGGCCAGTGGCACTCGGTCGAAAGCAGCCGTAAAATCAACGAAGCAGCAATATAGTTGCATACGAAGGACGTCGGCCTTCTCCATCAATACGGATAATGCGAGTAAGTTGCTGGTTGTGCCTGACTTAGCTATGAAGCCAAAATTTAAGGGAAAATTGAGAACTTACGAAGCTATTGTTCGTGTCTCACAAATCTGGCATGTACATATGACTCTTACTGACTCTCTAATTAGAGATAAACTTGTAAGATGCACTAACAGTTAGAGGGTTGAGGAGAAACAATTGGCTAAGTCTCCCAATTTCAAGGAGGCAGAAGTAATTGTGGAAGGAATGGAAATTACCGCTAATTGGGTTAGGAAGATGAGAGATAACCATGGTGATGATGTGAGGGTTGCTGTATATCTGGATTAGGACTGAGATTGTCATGTTTGTTGTTAATGTACTGTGTATAAGGTTGGTTTGGAAAACCAAAGCTCTCTGCCTGGGAAAGAACTCAGGGAAATGCTGAGTAGGTGTTACAGGTGTGGCAGTCTTGGACAGTTGTCCAGTTGTTGTGCTAAGAGCACATAGAAATTATGGCAATGAACATCATTAAGCCCGATTCCGAAAGAGTGGAAGATTTCAAAGTGTGGAATGTGTAACTGATGGCACAAGCAAATGATTCTGTGTGAGAGAGGATGGTGGGGTTGATTATGAGTTAGTAACTATGCAAAATAATGTAAGGTACGGAAATAATGGGGTTAGCTGATTCAGAGTCACCTTACACCAACATGGGTGATAGGAATTTGGAAAAATATTTCTGGGAAGAAAGATTGAGCTATTTTATGTTACGTTATGTGAATGTGTAGAGCACCGTTAATCACCTGAGAGGGAATCCAGGCACTGAGTAGGGCAGGCCTGAGGGGGGGGGGGGAGAGCATGCCTGGTTCATCTGGGAGAGCCATGTTTTTTTTTTAAAAACAGATCTTAATGACAGATCATATAAACAGCTACAGAACTCTGTACTCCAGAGACATCTGTCAGGTATCAATAAAGTTGTACAATAAGGCAATCCGTCATTACTTTTCATGAGCAAAACAATAGGAACAATTACAAGAAACTAGTCCCCCCCACCCGGTGCCCCTTATCCTCATCCCTAACTACCCCCCCCTCCCTCCTAAAGGGAGAGCCATGTTTTGAGGTTCCTTTGGCAGTCCTTGAGGGAGGGAATAGTTCTGAGGTTGTTTGGAAGTTCGTTGTAGGACTTGACTGCAAGGTATGAGAAGGAGCGTCCTCTGCTTCTGGCCTGCTGGATATGAAGGAGGGGTGCTCTTGCCTAGGGCACAGATCAAAGGTGTCAGGTGGGTTGGTAGAAGTTAAAGGGGTGGTTCAGCTACGCTGGACCGGTGTTGTGGAGAGCTTTGTAGGAATGGGTGAGTAGCTTGAATTTACATCTTTCCTGTACTGTGTGGTAGTGGAGATCGTTGAGGTGTGGAGAGATGTGGTTATTTCGCAGGATATTCAGGATGAGTCTGGTGGTGGCGTTCTGGGTGGTATAGAGTCAGCATAGGACATGGCTGGAATTCCGATGTGGAGGGTGTATACCTGTGATATGAGCCTGGGTAACCACTCCTCTGGTGCTCAATGGGACCCACTTGAAAATCTTGCATAGCATCCGCAGGATGTGGAAGCATGGTTAGGAGACAGTGGTGATCTGTCTCCTCATGGAGAAGTTGGTGTCCAGGATTCTGAGGTGTAGGCGGGAAGTCTAACTCATTGAGTTCTACGACCTGGTTACACTATTTCCTATCGACAAGCTAACAGGCAAGGTGAAATGTGCATTATTCCAGGAACTCTGACACACTAAACACTCTGCCTGGCCCTACATTAAGTGACTTAGCCCTGTGGTGTATATTGAACCACTGTTTTTTCTCGGGCTCCCTCGCACTAGCGAGGTGTACTGACTGCCTCTCTGGCATGTACCCCTAGAGGGAATCCCCCTTGCAACTGTTATACATCTTGAATGTGATGTCACTATTGTCTTTTTAGTAACGGCTACTGCAGGGACTAGTGGCTTATGTCCCATTGAATCTTGTCCCTTCATATCTTATCCTCTCATACAGAATGGCTTTAGGTTCTGGGGGAAATTATTATTATACACTGCTCGCACAGCTTATGTTGTTGTTTATTGGGGAGGAGGGTCTGCATTCCCTGTGGGATTGGGCCACAGGTGTGGGTGGGGGAAGGGATTGTTTAAGCAGATTGCTATATTACTTTGACTTGCATGCCATTAGAACTGTCCTTACACGATTAGGATCCATACGCTATGTTTGTTGCACACACCTCTTTATAACGTTGTCCTGCAAATGTCACCCCCATAATTACCTACCACTGAATGGCTAATCAGTCGCAAGATCGCAAACCCACTATCATCTGCTTAACGTGGAATGTGAGGGGTCTCGGTGACCCCCAAAATCATAGGCAGGTCATACACTATTGTGACAGACACCATGTTCATGTGGCTATGCTTCATGAGACGCACCTTTCCCCTGGGGTCCCTCCAACGTTCGGCAAGAAATGGGCGGCACACAGCTGCTTTTCTGCACGCTACATCTACTCCAGAGGCACTGCAATTTTTATTAAGAAGGGTCTGGTCCGCTAGGCTCCATACAGGACCCTCGTGGGAGATTCAGTATAATGTGGGGCAGGCTGGCTGAGCACTGAGTTACCCCAATAAGCTGTAATGCACCCAACATTGATGATACACATTTTTTTCTCAGCTATGGGGACACGTAATGGGGGCAGGCTCTACTCTCATTTTCTGGGGTGGGAATTTTAACTTGGCGATAGACACAGGGATGGACCGTTCACAAACCCATTTGCCCTCCCACCCACAGGCTACCAAACACCTTTCAGCAATACTGACCGATCATCAACTTTTTGAAGCGTGGCACTACCTGCACCCCACACAAAAAGAAGGCACTTACTTCTCGACTGTGCACTAAGCGTGGGCGTAAAATCCGTTTCGCGGGCGAATTTGTGGATTTTTGACGATTTCGCGATCTGCGAATCGCTCGAATTTACCCAATAATCTGCATATTCGCAAGCTACGAATTATTTTTGTCTGGTCGCGCTTGAAAAATACAATATCGTGCTTGCGGCATTGACTTACGGTGATTCTGAGTCCGCCGAGTTGTTTTTCTCCAGGTTTTGTGTGTGCTGCGCCATTTTCGATCTTGCTGCGTGATCGCGCGGGAGTTTTTCGAACGCAATTATGTTATCGCGGCTTGCCATCTTGCACGGCGAGAGTTTGACAACGCAAGTACATCATAAAGGCCCGCGACGGGGCGCAGCTGACTTCTGGCGGGAGATTTGAACAGCTCACGTTCCCGAAATCGCAAAACTTGCAATTCTGCAGTAGAAATCCACCGCAGGAAGCCTAAACCTTGTGAAAATTATGCTTTTGATCAGAATAACTCCTCAGATTGACATTTGGCTGCACTTTTTGGTGAAGGAGTCCATTTTTTGTGGTGGGGTGAGAGGAAGGAAGTGCCTCAGAGTCTCCCACTTCCTGTTCCTGTCCAGCAGGCTCCTCCCAGTGCTTTGTGCATGTACTGGTCACTTTTCATTTGGCTGTGTAGCTGGAAGGAGTACTTTCTGTGACTACTGCTGGATTTGTATTTGAGGACTTTTTGGACTTTGGAATTTGGATCCCTTTTGGACTTGAGATTTTACAAGTAATTTGGTGTTGTTTGTTTGGGGCATTGCAGTTGAGGCAACTACAGTTCAAAAACTTTTTTCACAACTTTAACAAAATATATATTGTGATTGGTAGCCACAGTATCCAGTAGGCCCAGGGTAAGTCATGGGTGCATGATACAACTGTTTCTGTGATTTTTTTTAACTTAATTCTCATTTATGTCATGGAATTTTAGCTCACTGTTATATGTTGATTTTTTTTTAATTTTGGGGTGCCTGTAAAGCCTCACTAGCCAGTAGGCCCAGGTGTAGTGAGTGGTGCATGGGCCTAGTCTTTCTGTGGGGTGTCTTGAATTTAAACATCATTGAGGGCAAGGGATTGTGGTGCTTTTTGAGTGTTTTTCGACTTTTTGGGTTGTTGATGGGGCCTGGCCATGTGGGTGGGGGCCATTTTGAGGTCTGGTTCAGGCAGGGCCTGGTCATGTGGTGGGGGGTCAAGGGGCCATTTTGAAGCCAGGCAGTGTGCTCAGGCTTGCACCCAGTTTGCCTTGCTTTCAACCATTATGTCAAGGGGTACTCAGTGGTGTATGAGCCTAGTCTTTCTGTGGGGTGTCTTGAATGTAAACATCATTGAGGGCATGTTTGGCATGGGATTGTGGGGATTTTCGAGTGTTTTTCGACTTTTTGGGCTGTTGTTGGGGCCTGGCCATGTGGGTGGGGGCCATTTTGAGGCCTGGTACAGGCAGGGACTGGCCATGTGGTGGGGGTCAAGGGGCCATTTTGAAGCAAGGCAGTGTGCTCAGGCCTGTACCCAGTTTGCCTTGCTTTCAGTCACTATGCTCAGGGGTCCTCAGTGGTGCATGGGCCTAGTCTTTCTCTGGGGTGTCTTGAATTTAAACATCATTGTGGGCATGGATGGCATTGGATTGTGGTGATTTTTGTGTGTTTTTCGACTTGTTGGGGTGGTGTTGAGACCTGGCCATGTGGGTGGGGGCCGTTTTGAGGCCTGGCAATGTGGTGGGGATCAAGGGGCCATTTTTAAGCCAGGCAGTGTGCTCAGGCCTGCATCCAGTTTGCCTTGCTTTCAACCATTATGCCCAGGGGTACTCAGTGGTGCATGGGCCTAGTCTTTCTCTGGGGTGTCTTGAATTTAAACATCATTGAGGGCATGGATGGCATGGGATTGTGGTGCTTTTTGTGTGTTTTTCGACTTTTTGGGATGGTGTTGGGGCCTGGCCATGTGGGTGGGGCCGTGGGGGCCATTTTGAGGCCTGGCAATGTGGTGGGGGTCAAGGGGCCATTTTTAAGCCAGGCAGTGTGCTCAGGCCTGCACCCAGTTTGCCTTGCTTTCAACCATTATGCCCAGGAGTACTCAGTGGTGCATGGGCCTAGTCTTTCTCTGGGGTGTCTTTAATTTAAACATCATTGAGGGCATGGATGGCATTGGATTGTGGTGATTTTTAAGTTTTTTGACTTTCTGGGGTGGTGTTGGGGCCTGGCCATGTGGGTGGGGGCCATTTTGAGGCTTGGGACAGCAGGGCCTGGCCATGTGGTGGGGGTCAAGGGGCCATTTTGAAGCCAGGTAGTGTGCTCAGGCCGGCACCCAGTTTGCCTTGCTTTCCACCATTATGCCCAGGGGTACTCAGTGGTGCATGGGCCTAGTCTTTCTCTGGGGTGTCTTGAATTTAAACATCATTGAGGGCATGGATGGCATTGGATTGTGGTGATTTTTGTGTGTTTTTCGACTTTTTGGGATGGTGTTGGGGCCTGGCCATGTGGGTGGGGGCCATTTTGAGGCCTGGCAATGTGGTGGGGGTCAAGGGACCATTTTTAAGCCAGGCAGTGTGCTCAGGCCTGCACCCAGTTTGCCTTGCTTTCAACCATTATGCCCAGGGGTACTCAGTGGTGCATGGGCCTAGTCTTTCTCTGGGGTGTCTGGAATTTGAACATGATTGAGGGCATGAATGGCATGGGATTGTGGTGATTTTTGTGTGTTTTTCGATTTTTTGGGGCGTTGATGGGCAAGGCCATTTGGGTGGGGGCCATTTTGAGGACTGGTACAGGCAGGGCCTGGCCATGTGGTGGGGGTCTTGGGGCCATTTTGAAACCAGGCAGTGTGCTTTGTTGTGCCATAGGCCTGCACCCAGTCTGCCATACTTTCATCCATTATGCCCAGGGGTACTCAGTGGTGCATGGGCCTAGTCTTTCTCTTGGGTGTCTTGAAATTAAACATCATTGAGGGCATGGATGGCATGGGATTGTGGTGATTTTTATGTGTTTTTCGACTTTTTGGGTTGGTGTTGGGGCCTGGCCATGTGGGTTGGGGCCATTTTGAGGCCTGGTACAGGCAGGGCCTGGCCATGTGGTGGGATTCAAGGGGCCATTTTGAAGCCAGGCAGTGTGCTCAGGCCTGCACCCAGTTTGCCTTGCTTTCAACCATTATGCCCAGGGGTACTCAGTGGTGCATGGGCCTAGTCTTTCTCTGGGGTATCTTGAATCTAAACATCATTGAGGGCATGGATGGCATGGGATTGTGGTGATTTTTGTGTGTTTTTCGACTTTTTGGGTTGGTGTTGGGGCCTGGCCATGTGGGTGAGGGCCATTTTGAGGCCTGGTACAGGTAGGGCCTGGCCATGTGGTGGGGGTCAAGGGGCCATTTTGAAGCCAGGAAGTGTGCTCAGGCCTGCACCCAGTTTGCCTTGCTTTCAACCATTATGCCCGAGGGTTCTCAGTGGTGCATGGGCCTAGTCTTTCTCTGGGGTGTCTTGAATTTAAACATCATTGAGGGCATGGATGGCATGGGATTGTGGTGATTTCTGAGTGTTTTTCGACTGTTTGGGGTGTATAACTGATGTTCCTCTGGCTTCCATTGCTTTTAGGTGTACAAGAGAACCACCAGTGCCAGGAAGAAGTCATGCAGCGGTGTGTGCAGCACAACGTCACGTGACGTCAGGTGTGGCCACAGACAAGACAACTATGCAACTCATGCAACTGCTGCCTGCTGTTCTGACATCTCAAGAAGATGACCCCAAAGAAAGTTGGCTGTAGCGCCTCAGCGCAAAAGGTTGATAGTGCCACTGCCAGTAAGAAGGAGCAGAAGAAGCAAGTGGCACCACCTACCAAGGAGACTGGTGTGCCCACAACACCTTTTTTGGGAAAAAAAATACGCCTGCAGCAGCAGCGGTGTCCGCTGGGGACCAAGCTGGAAGCAGCACCTCCGCTTCATTGGGCTCAGTGCCACCACGCCAAGTTAGGTCCAAGACCACCATGAGTGCTGCTGCGGCAGCCACTTTGGTTGTTGAATCACCATCGACCAGTGATCTTGGCTCATCACAAGAAAGTACCATCCAATCAATGCCGGGTGTAACTCAGCTGACGAGTGTTCAGCAACCACAGCCACAAACACAGGTGCAATTAGTACAAGCGCAAGTACATGGGCAAGGAGAGGTGCAAGTACAGCCGCAAGGAGAGGCGCAAGTAGAGGCGCAAGTACAGCCGCAAGGAGAGCCGCAAGGAGAGGCGCAAGTAGAGCTGCATGGAGAGGCGCATGGACAGGTGCATGGAAAGGTGCGACTAGAGGTTCATGGAGCAGCACAACTGCCTACAACGCGTGTTTCTCCAGAAGCAGGGGCACATCAGGAAATTGCTATTCAAGAGGAGGTATCATCCGAGGAAACCACTCCTCCTGATAATGATCCATTGTCTTCCAGATTCCCAGCAGGAAAAAGGTCAAGGAGGGCTACTAAAAGTTCTTCTTCAAGCCCCCTTCCTTCTGATGATCTTGATGTTGATTGGAACCCACCAATGCAGTCTGAGAGTAAGTCACGCCATGAGTCGACAAAGGTAGCTAAGCCTAAAAAAAAGGAAGGCTCCCGCAAAGCTTCGACTAATGGCTGATGACGACGAACAAGACGTGGTGTCTTCTGCTGCTGATCAATAGTCTGATGATGACCCAGTCATCACAGTCGTTACTCCAGCCCCAGCAGGCATGCAGCAGACAGACATTTTCACCCTAGCCCGAATGGCTGCTGAGAGGGATATGGGCGGCGTGGCACTGGTACTACCACAGTTAACTACAACACCAACACAAACTACAGCTTCCATCTTTTTTAGTCAGAAGGGCCGGCATGGACCTCCATTCAGCTCGACCTCAAGTAGTGGTGCTGTAATTGAACAACAGAAACGAATTCAGCCACGCCCATCCTCCACTTCATCTGGCATTGAAAGTCAAAGTAGCATCTCCACCTTCAGCAGACATCACCAGTCCCCAGTTTGGGACTTCTTTACTGTTAGCACAAAGGCGGAAAACATGGTTGTCTGTTCGATTTGTAAAGTATCTGTTAGTCGTGGTAAGCTTGGTACCAACTATGGTACAGGAGGCCAGAGAGGTCATCTCAAGCAACACCACACTATCATTTGGGAAGCACACATGAGGAAGATCGAGGAAGGCAAAAGAAAAACAAATCCAAATGTATCCCTTGATATTGCATCTGATGATGACGAGAATCTGATCGTGCAGGGGGGAAGTGAAGAAGCGACAGACATTTTTTCTGGTACACCCATTTCCTCTGGCAGCAGCACTGCAGTGGTACCCCATGCAACATCTTTGAGGCACACTAAGATTGTTGGAGAGACACCAATGCGAAAAACTACATCAATGGGCCTAACTGGTTTGAAGGCATCATCATCATCATCACGTAAAATGATCCAGCCCACCATTCGCGGAAGGTTCTGGTCAGAGGCGCCATTTGAACGCAACCACCCAACGGTACGTCTGTATAACGCAAAGCTGGCTAAAATGCTAGCGCTGGACCTTCTCCCTTTTTCTTTCGTGGAAGGGGTGGGGTTTCTAGAATTAGTGGCAACAGTCTGCCCTAAATGGAAGGTTCCTAGCCGGTCCTATTTTGCCAGAGTTGCGGTTCCAGCACTACCTCAAGATGTGCTGGAGGTGATTGGCGCAGCTTTGCAGAAGAGTGCTGTTCACACTATTCACTTGACAACAGACATGTAGACCAGTTGCCAAGCCCTTGATTACATGTGCATCACTGCACACTGGGTCTCTTTTGCAGGGTCTTTTGCAGGGGTTAGAGACAAGGCAAGTGCAGTTGTTGACCTGGACACAGTTTTCAAGCTACTCGGAAACATGCAACATTAGCCATGTTTGCCATGGAGAAAACTCATACTGCAAAAAACATTTTGGATGAGTTTAACAGTAAGGTCTCTGAATGGCTGCAACCAAGAAATCACATAGTTGGTTATGTTTCCACAGCTAATGGCAGTAATATAGTTAAGGCCATGCAGGACGGTGAATATTTCAGAGTGCCGTGTTTGGCGCACTGTATAAACCTGGTTGTTCAAGATTTCTTGAAAACTGAAAACCAAGTCAAGAAGTGACTGTCTACCTGCTGAAGAATCTGCACACATTTCAGCCTTCTTTTAAGGCCCGGAAGCAGCTGAGGAGCATTCAACATGTACGTAAAGTGCCAGTCAAAGGACTCATCCTGGAGGTGGCAACACGTTGGAAGTTATGTTATGTTATGTTATAGCGCTCTTGTATAGCGCACGGCTACTCGAAAAGAGTGTCCCGGCGCTTTCCACCTGCAACTCAGAATAAAATAACACAACACAGCAGAAAGAATAAGGAAAAAACTGAAACTGAAACAGTAAAAACAGCCTAAAGATTAAAAAGCAAGGTCTTCAGGCTCTTCCTGAACTGGAACAAATTGGCAGTGCTGCGCAGCGAAAGAGGAAGCGAGTTCCACAGCTGGGGAGCTTTGCAGCTGAAAGAGCGCCCTCCCATGCGGGCCTTCCTCACCCGAGGTACCACCGCTTTGTAAAGGGATTCCGAACGCAAGGAGCGGACTGGCCGATAAAAGGCCAGTCTCCGCCTCAGGTATCCAGCCCCTGATCCAAACAGGGCTTTGTGCATCAAAGTCAGGGATTTAAACTGGATCCGCTTCCGGATAGGCAGCCAGTGTAGCGCCTGTAGCAGCCCGGAGGCTCGGGCTCGTCTACGCAGGCCAAAGATAGCCCGGGCGGCAGAGTTCTGTACCACCTGTAGGCGCTGAACTAGGTAATCAGGGAGGCCTAGAAAGAGGGCATTAGCATAGTCTAGCCTAGAGCCGACGAGAGCCTGCACAGTAATACGCCTGTGCTCCTCAGACAGCAGGGGCAGGAATTTACGGAGCATTTTCAAAATTCCATAACAGGTGCCAGCCAGACCCAGAATATGTGTTCGCAGCGACAGCTGGTTGTCTAGCTTGACACCCAGATTTTTAGCCACCAAGGAAGACTGTGCAGGAGGGCTCATGTCGGACGGCCACCACTGCTGCCACTCCGGATCGGCAACGCAACCGAAGAATAGAACCTCGGACTTGCTTGAGTTGGCCCTTAGACTGTTCCGTTGGAACCAGTCAAAGACCAGTGTAAGACAGTCCCGAATTCTCCCTCCATCAAACTCCTGGTCTTTCCCGCATGTGAAGAGGAGTTGCGTGTCGTCGGCGTAGGAGACGATCTGGGCCCCATATGCTTCCACCAAGGCCGCCAAAGGGGACATAAAGATGTTAAACAACGTGGGGCTCAACACAGAACCCTGTGGAACCCCAACTCCCAGTGGCGGCATCTCGGCAGAGCTCTGGGAAACCCAGACCGCCTGGCGGCGGCCTTCAAGGAAAGATGTGAACCACCTGAGCGCCGTCCCCCTAAGGCCGATGTCATAAAGCCTCGCTAAGAGCGCCCTATGGGGGACGGTGTCAAAGGCCGCCGATAGGTCTAGCATGACCAACATGGCCCTCCCGCCGACATCCAGAGTCTCCCTGATGATCTCAGTGACCTCTAGCAATGCCGTTTCCGTACTAAAATTAGGACGGAAACCGGATTGGGATGAGTGGAGCAGATTGTTAGCTTCCAGAAAGCTCGACAGGACACCGTGGACGTGTTTTTCCGTGATCTTCGCGAGGGCCGGAAGAAGTGAAATTGGCCTATAATTGGCCAGAACCTCGGCGTCGAGACCCGGTTTCTTTAGGAGGGGGATCACCATCGCTCTTTTCCAAGAGCTAGGGACCCTCCCCTCCCTCAAAGAGGCGTTGAGGATGGGGTTAACCAGCGGGTTCACCACCGCCGCCATCCCAGCCAAAAATTTGGCGGGGCAGGGGTCAAGTGGCGAGCGAGATTTCAGATTGGCCAGCAGCTGCCTGGACACATCGCTGGAAACCGCAGGAAAATCAGACAGCACCGCCGCCGGTGTGTGCGGAAGTCCGCACCCAGCCCCGGTGACGCCGCTTCCATCCTCCGGTCCTTCCACAAAGGAGGCCTGAATCGCCTTGAACTTATTAGTAAAGAAGCCGGCAAGATCACATGCCCACGTATCCGGAGAAACCACAGGGGGTGATTGGGAGCTAGGGGTCGTGAACTCCTTCACAATGGTGAAGATCTCCTTACAGGAGTTCGCAGATGCTTCGATCCTCCTAGCCAAATAGTCCCTCTTAGCTTCCAGGATGTCCCGATGGTAGGCCTTCACCGCTGCCTTATAGGCGAGTTTAGCCTCCCCATCATACAGACGGTGCCAGGCCCTCTCGGCCACCTTGCATTGGCTGCGAGCCCCACGAAGCGCCTCCGTAAACCACGGTGCAGATTGCCGTGCCGCCGTGGACTGGGGGGCTGCCTTGGGGGCCAGATCGTCCAGCCTATCAATGAGCCATAGCTGCAGAGCCTCAGTGTCGCTATCCAGATCGCCCGAAAGGTGGCATGGGTGATCCAGAAGCGCCTGTTCCAGCATATCAGGTGTCACTCTATGCAGCGCTCTAGAGGCCGGTCTAGACAAGACAGAGGCACTGTTATCCGGCCGCGCACTCTCCAGCGCCGAAAATCTGATCAGTCTGTGATCGGTCTAGAGCACCAGCAGGGTGTCAACCTCCGTAAGAGGGACAGACGAAAACACCTGATCCTGGGTATGCCCCTTCTCATGAGTTGGCCCCGACACGAACGGTATCAGACCCAGTGGAGATGTAATATCCAACAGTTTGACCGCATTCGGGTCGTCCGCTACGTCAAGGTGGAAGTTGAAATCACCGGCCACCACGCAGTGTTGTGAGGTCAGCACCAACTCAGAGACAGCTGTCTGCAGATCTTCCAGGAAGGAACCCACAGGGCCTGGTGGTCTATAAACCAACAACCCCTTCAGAGCCTGGCCCGGGGACAGTCTGAGCGTGAAGGCGAGCGACTCAGCGCTCCCGATGGAATTCAGGGGAAGCACTGAGCAGGAAACGCTCTTTTTCACCACTACCGCCACTCCCCCACCTCTACCCTTAACTCTATCCTGCCGGAAGATATTGTACGCCGGAGGAATGGCTGAGAAGACATCCGGGTTGGAAGCCTCTCCCAGCCAGGTTTCGGTGAGTAGCAGACATAGGGGATTTTCCCTAACAAGAAGATTGTAAATATGCAGGGCATGGCAACCTACCGACCTCGTATTCAGCAGCAGGCAAAGATGCTGTGCGCCAGCTGTTGCTGGACGAGGGACATTGACACGGGTCCAGGAAGGCGTCCAGCCACAACCCGGGCAACGTCGTTTACCCTTAAATCGCCCCGGGAAGACGGAGCGGCAGGAGCTGGAGTGGCCCCGCATATCCCGCAACATCGCAGAGGTGTAACAAATCATCTCAGCCAGAGTGTCGCCGAACCGGCATCTCCCGCCGCCCCGGCGCCTCCGGGACGCTGACGGGCGCAGACGGGCAGGACTCCGGCACGACTCAGGCTAAGCGAAGGCGTCCACCTGCGCGTCACGCTGCGCGTGAGGGAGCGACTTTAAATAGGCGCTCCAATCAGCCCTGAGCGTGCAAGTCCGCTCCAAGATGGCGGCAGCCGCTGGCTGAGGTGTCCCAAAGAAAGATGGCGCCCAAAGTGACCCCCAGGACCCGGACCCACCGAAATGGTGGTGCTTTTCAGGCAGAGAATGCCGTTTTTTAAATGCAGGTGAGGGGAGAGAGGGGCGCAGGCTGCAGGCAAGCAGGCTAAAAACAGGGGTAAGTAGAACAGAAAACGAACCCAAATAAAAAACCAGGAAGCATTAAAATACTCTGCGCTAGTAACAGCGCGAGCGCAGCGATGTGGTACATGCTGGAGCGTCTGTTTGAGCAGTGCATGGTTATCAATGACTATATCTTTACAGTAGGTTCTGCTATTAATGGCATGAGGCTAGAGTTGGAGGAATGGCAGCTAGTTAAAAGCCTGACAGACATGCTTCGTCCTTTTGAGGTCTTCACGCGTGAAGTCAGCAGGGAGGACTGTTCTTTGAGCAAAGCTATCCCATTGTTGCGCATGCTAGAGCACCAACTAAAGGCGGTGTCTTCAACGTTCAAAGATGATGGTGGAAAGCAAGCTGCATATCTGTTGGTGGAGAACTTATTAAGCCGCCTAGTTGCCAATGAAAGGCTTCAAAAGATACATACAGAACAACATTACATTTGTGCCACTATTCTGGATCCACGGTCTAAAAAGGCAGTGGCCAGCAAAGCATTAATTCCTTTTGATGAGGCAAACATTGGATAGCTGTGCCAGCCAGTCGGTTCGAAAAAGATCGTCAGAAAATTCAAGGAGCCGTCAGAAGTACAACTGAATCAGCAGGCGATCCAGCGTCAAGTTCCACTTCTGAATCTGTGGGCGAAGGGAGTAACTTTCCCTCACAGCCGTTAACGACACCAGCAGCAACCCTATCATCATCCTCACCTGCACCAGGCCCACCCATAATATTGTCGGAAGTGGATTGGCTAACTTATCAAGGGTTTGTTTGTTCCAGTGCTGAGAAGGCCACAGATGGTACGCAAAGTGGAGCAACCGTGGAGAACCTTGAGTTGATGGTGCAGGTCTATCTGGATGAGCCAACACAGGTCTTTGTTAATACAAACCCATTGCTGTATTGGTACAGGAAAATGGCTCTATGGCCACTGATCACCAACCTGGCTATAAATTATTTGTCTTGCCCACTCACAAGCGTGTCTTCTGAACATGTTTTCAGTGCTGCTGGTGCCACTGTTACTTCAAAAAGGACCCGCCTCTCGGCCAAAAATGTGGAGCGGTTAACACTGATCAAGATGAATCAGCACTTGCTACCACCAGATTACAAAGTACGTGAATGCACGCAGGAAGAAGAGGACACCAACTTAGGTGACTGAAGTTCTTCTCTGTTACCTGACCTACTCCCGTCTCAATTCATGGAGTTGGAGGATGAGCTCTACCTCCCTGACATCGAGCCCTGAAAATGACTTCCTTTTTTTTCATCCTTATTCTCCTTATTCACTTTTATTCCTGTGTGTCTGTCTTTGTTTTGAAACTTTTACCACAACAAAACTCTAATCACCTAATCACAACAAGTCCATCAGCAGCACTGTCTTCATCTTATAATCCTTATTGATTTGAAGGTGCCAAAGTCTGCATTCCTGAGGTTCACAAGTTCACAACTCAATCATGCTCCTTTATACTCCTCCTCCAGTCCCCCCCTATCCATTTCCCTCAAGGCAGATGGATGGCTTACGACAAGTCCCCTCGAGTGGGACTGAAATTACTGACTGACTACATGCTTGCTGATTGCTGACAGAGTTACTTTTGATATTGACAGGAGAGGCTGCCCTGCGGGCCCTCACTTTCCGAAGAAGATGCGGACAAAAAGTAGAACAGGTAATGAATAATTGAGAAGATGGCATGCACTGGACAGCAATGGATGTCTGGCTCTGATGAAACCAATTGCTGTTTGTTTTTTGTGCATGAAATGATGATTCATATGTCTTGTTTTAGTTATTATTTAATCTTTCACACAGTAATTGTAACTCATGTCAACTACTCTTTTTTTTTACCTTGTTTAATTAAAATTGTACTTCAAATTCAGGGGCCACTATATTGCATTTCACAAAATATGCAAAATGTCCTTGGAGCGGTCTCACTTGCCAATATACCATGATGATTGATTAAATAATATATCTTTTTTCTTTACAGTTACTCACTGGGATGGATGGATCATCAGCTTCGATTTACGGAAGAACTATGGCCAATTCGTGAGTGGCAAACAGGTAAACCAGTCTACAACAACTACTACAGCAGGACTACATATCTGTCTATTCGTGGTATGTATTGGTCGAGGGCGAGGCAGTGTACTGTTGTTGTTATGCCAGGCAGAGTCCACTCCAGACAGCAGTTCATGTAAAAATGGGGCTATGTAGCTTGCTGCATACAATTAGATATGATTTGTCTGTCTGACAAAGAGCCTAGGTATGCTACATCAGGTTGCTTCACTCAGTGGTGCCTGCCTTGACCCTCTGCATGGCACTGCCTCAAGCTTGGGCCAAACATCCGTTATGTTTGCAAAATTTGCTGTTTTTCGGTATTTCGCAAATTAGCGAAAGTACTGAAAAATCGCAAATTCTTGAGCGGAACGGATTTTTGGCCCATGCTTGCGGCAGGGCCATGCAGACGGTCAAGGCAGGCACCACTAAGTGAAGCATCCTCCTGATGTAGTATACCTAGGCTCTTTGACACAGACATACAAAGCATATCTACGGTTTAGGGTTCAGAGCGATTTACTAGGGTTTTTGGGTTTAAGTTGGTATGGTTCACGCTGATTCTAGGGCTCGGGAATGATGCGGGCTCGTTTATAATGATGTTGGCAATGTTTTAGCGGGGTTTGGTGTTCTTTGGTCCAGAATTGGCAGAATTTTGGCCTTTTTGGGCGTTTTGTGGGCTCGTGTGGGTAAAAACTAAGTAAAAACTAGTTGTAGACCTTCTTCTTCTTCTTCTTCTTCTTCAAAGAGCGCATTAGTTCGATTTTGTTCTGCCTTGCTGAGATTCTTGTGAATCGCTGGAGCAAGTGACTGTCCAGGTGAGTTTCAAGAGGATCAAAGTAGTGGATGTGCTGAAAACAGCAATGTTTTGTGAACAGCGCAATTTGCCATGTTTTGAATATACCAGTATTGCATGTTTTTGGGGGGCTGTTTGGGGGTGTTCTAGATTTGTGGGGGAGGGTGTGGGGGTCTGGGAGCACTGCTGGGATAGCATAATTTTTATTGGAAGTGATTTGAAGAAAATCCATGGTGGGAAAGAGAAGTTAGGGACTAGCTGCAGAGCGCGTTTGGACCGATGTTGACTGAAAACTTTCTAAGTATGTGTTTTTGCATTTTTGCTTTTTGCCTGTTATGGGGTGTTCTGCTTTTTTGCGGGTGGCTGCAGGGGTCTGGGGGCATAGCTCGGAAGGTCTAATATCGGAATCAAGTGTTTTGGACCAAATCCATGGTAAATATGTTTTTGCGTTTTTGCTCACTTGCCTGTCTTTGGGGTGCTGTTTGGGGGGCTTCCAGGTTTTTGTGAGTGGGTTTTGGGGTCTGGGAGCACTGCTGGCACAGTCTAATGTTGATTGTATTTGTTTTTCAGGAAATCCATGGTGGAAAAAGGGATTTAGGGCCTAGCTGCACAGCGCATTTGGACTGAATTCCAGGTAAGCCCGAAATTTGATAAGTCTCACTTTTTGCGGTTTTGATTTTTGGCTGTTCGGGAGTGTTAAACTTGTTTTCGCCTGGGTTGACGGGTCTGGGGGCATTGCTGTGAAGGTCTAATACCGGATAAAAGTGGTTTGCAGAAAATCGGAGGTGAAAATGTTTTTCCATTTTCAGGCATTTCGCTCACTTTAGCGTTTTCGGGGGGCTGTTTGGAGGGGTTCCTGGTGTTTGTGGGTGGGTTTTGGGGTCTTGGAGCAACGCTGGGTATGGATACTTTTGATTGCAAGAGGTTTAACGAAAATCCATGGTGGCAAAGGGGAGTTAGGGCCTAGCTGCAGAAAGCGTTTGACACTATTTTTAACTTAAGGCTCGTTAGGGTTAGCAGTATTGCTTGTGTTTGGGGGTGTTCGAGATTTTGGCAACTGGGTTCTGGGGTCTACTCTTGGAGCACTTGTCGAGAAATGTCTAATTTTGGTTGCAAGTGGTTTGAAGAAAATCCATGGTGGGAAAGGGGGGATTTGGTACTACTTTACTTTCAAAGTACGTTTGGTCACCATTTTCCACTAGACCTCAGACAGGTAGCAGTAGCGCACGTTTTTTGTGGTCTGATTGGGGGTATTCTACATTTTAGCGTCCGTGTTTAAAGGTCTGGGAGCACTGCCGGGAAGGTCTAATTTTGTTCTAAAATCGTAGTTTACACAACACCTAGATTGAGGGGAAAGATCCGCAAAATTCGCCCATACTTATTTATCCGTCAAAAGGAGACTCAGAGTACGCCCTTTAGAAACTATTGTACTGTCGATTCTGAAACTGAAAGTGTGACTTTTTGCACTACACAGCGTACATACCTTATATTTTTTTCTCAGTGGTGTTTTAATATCACTTCCTGTTTTTGCATCAACATTTACAGGGCTGCTTTCACCCTGTGCAATGGAAAAAAGGATGAAGTCAGGCTTCACATTAGCGACCCGCAATTCAGCATCTGCCAGGCAGGCAGTGGACAGGGTGTCTTCTGGTCACCAACATTGATCGACGGAGCGTCAGATGGTACGGAGGAGTACCGCAAATAAGAGGAATGGCTTGATGCATGCAACTTCCCAAATTCAACAGGACAAGTACAACAACATACAGTAACAGCATCCATTCATTTCTACTTATCTTTTAAGTAATGTTATTGCTGTGAACTTCTATGAGTGTGACTCTGCATTTCTTTGCTCTCTGCTTCTAAATTTGCTATGCTTTTGCTATGATTAACAGTAATTTAATGTTCTAACTGTTTATTTTCTCAGAGGGCAGAGAGGCAAGTGAAATTGCGTAATGACTGCAGCCCTGTACTCTCAACTTGTTTCTTCGTAGTTACTAGTAAGTTGCAGTAAGTAGTAGTGCTACTTTGCAGTAACCTAACTATCCATTTAGTAAATAACTTCTGGCATGCAGTAGTGCACTTCCTTTATGTCCCTTTAAAGATTTATCAATATCTTCAAATCCAAAGATTTGTTTCTCTTCATTTGTTGTTTGACTGTCCATGCTATGTTTTTTTCCTCTCTACCAAACTTTCCCAAATAAAAACATTCCCATCCAATTTTCAAACCCTAACCCTCTTCCCCCGGGCTCTGTGGTATTTCATTGTGGTGTGACTGACAACAACAATAAATTCTACACACTTGGTGGGGAGGATAAGGTCAAAGCAGCCAAAATCATTACAATCAGAAGTTCATGTGTGCCATCGTGGATTGATAAGAACATCCTCCTCCTACATGATGTGAACAATCAAATGCTTAATGCCTACGTTATGTTGATGACGTGTCCTTTGCCTTAATTTCTTATAGCAGTCCAACTCCACGCAGCTACTACTTATATTTACATTAATTTAACACTGCTTAGGCTACAATTTAGGGCACTGTTCTCTACTGTACTATCTAATGTTCTGTTTCTAATGCTACGCTCAGCCCACTCAATGTTTCATTTCCTTTTTTTCATATGGTGATACTGCCAGTGTGTACCACTACTGCTACCAGCACAACAGTGATATTGCATCCATCGAGGATTCAACTCAACAACCAACCTTATTCACCAACCGTGATTCACAAATCACAGGTAAGATAAGCATATTGGAGAGGTAGTAGAATAATGGGCTAGGACAAAGTTGGGAGGAGAGCAGAGACTGACAGTACTACTAGTAAAGTACAGTAGTAGGGCTACTGAATTGACTAACTCGGTTACTTGCATTTTGGTACATTTCAGGACAAGATGTTTCATTCATGCTGGTAAATTTGAAAAACCAAACGTCCAGTAACCACCGCCAACCCCCACACAAAATAATATGAGCGCGTATACTGTGCTTTGGTATGAAAAATATAATTATTAAGAAATATAAATTATGGATGTTGTTGTCACAAAAATAAAATAAATTACCCCACCTCAACCCCCTCACTAACCAAACCAATGTCCAAAAAATCCAAAAGTCCCTTTTCCCAAAAACCCAATTCCCACCCCCCTCCAACAGTCTTTAAAAAAGGGGCAAGGGACAGTCACTTCCTCCGGTGGCGTAGTGTGGACTGCTGGTGCTGCACGTCCCGCAGCTCTTTGCGGAGGTCCCGGAGCTTGCGCTGATGTTTTTCGCCCAACCGCTCCAGGTAGTCCACTCGCTTTCGGAGGCGGCGCACACGTGCCATCCAGGCTCTGGGGGGGGCAGCTGTTGTTTTGCTGCTGTACGGCGGCGGCGGGAGGCTGTCGGGCCACGGCTCCGATTCGCTGGAGGCTCATGGCTGGTGGACCCGGGGGCAGTGGAGTAGGATGTACTGGTTGATGTTGATGTGTCCTCATGCTCCCGAGCCCACAACCGCCGATACTCGGCACAAATAGCCTCCAGCTTATGGGCCCTTGCCCGGACAGCCATCTCCTTGCGGGTTTGGTCTCCTTCTTCCAGGAAAAAATCACTAAGATTATAGAGAGTATGAACGATGCCCCTATTTCCCTAGTGCAGCACAAAAGCAGCATGGAGAATGGGAAGAAGAGAGAAGGAATGGAGGTACACCTTATGCCAAAGGTTTTCTTTGACAAATTCGAGACTCTGACAGAACAAGAGTTTGCGCAAATAGCCCTCAACATAACATCGGGATCCCCATTGGACCCTCTACCACATAAAATAGTAAAGGAGTTTGGGGCTGAATTCTTTCCAGTAATTCATCAGCTATGCAATCAATCCCTCGGCACAGGCATTGTACCAAAAGAATGGAAACAGGCAGTTGTCACTCCCCTATTGAAAAAATCTAACTTGGACCCCAGTTGTCATAAGAACTACCGACCTATATCGCTCCTGCCGTATCTAGTTAAGATCATGGAACGGCTGGTCAGCAGGGCGTTGTCCCTCTTCCTGGAAACTAACAACATCCTTGAAGAGGAGCAATTTGGGTTCAGACCAGCCCATGGGACCGAGTCAGCTCTGCTGATGATCCTGGACAACCTACGAATGAGGGCGGACAGGGGAGAATCAGCAATACTCATTTTGCTGGACCTGTCCTCCGCATTCGATACGGTGAGTCACGACATCCTGCTGACAAGGCTGGAAAGCTTTGAAGTTGAGGGAGTGGCTCTTGACTGGTTCCGATCTTACCTGATGGATAGGTGGCAGGCAGTGTCACTCCCTCCATACCAATCTGAGTTTGCTACAGTTCCACATGGGGTCCCACAGGGGTCTGCAATCAGTCCGATCCTTTTTAACATTTACATGCAACCCCTGATGGGCATCATCAAGGTCCACGGCATTAGCGTGATCAACTATGCGGATGACACGCAGCTGATGATTTCTCTTGATGGTGCTCATGCAGAATCACTCGAGACCTTTCACACCTTTCACACTTGTATGTTGGAAATGGCAACTTGGTTAAAAAGCAATTCACTACAGTTTAACAGTGGCAAAACTTTGATAATGCACTGTAAAGTAGGAAGAATCACCAGAAGCCTGCCTGATGTCTTTTGGCCTCGGGAGTCGGGTGAGTCACTGACTCCTGTAAAAACTGTGCGGAATCTAGGGGTCAGCTTCAATGACAACCTGAGTCTAGTCTTCATTTGTAACCTCCCAAGAGGACTGCCCCTTTTACTTCGGTTGTTACATGGTATGTCTTATTTAGTCTGTAAGCACTATTTTATGTAATGAGTTTCCCCAACAGCAGGCACGACATGCTTTCCTGCAACATTCAGCGTGCCATGAGCGCTTTCACTTTCCAAGCAGCCGGGACCATGGCGGCTGCTTGTTTGAAACAAATAGGTTTCACATTTGCAAGAGTTTGAGCTAATGGCATTGTAAATGACAATGCCTTTTATCTATGAGTTAATTATCAAAACAGATAAATAAGAGGCATTGTCATTTATAATGCCAATAGCTTAAACTCTCGCAAATGTGAGACCTATTGCATTGCACATGCTTGTTCCATTTCCAGCACTGTTTATGTGTATTTGTATACCGCAGATTTAAATAGAGAGCAACAGAGTACCCAATAAAACTACATTTTTTGAACAATCTTTGTGAAATTGCAGTTCAAATGTTATTGGCAGTGTGCTAATTTAACTACATTTTTTGTTCAGCGACTTTTCTCGGTAAGGTTTAGTTATTTATTTCATATCGGTTTAAAATGAGAGAACATGCCAGCCCATGTCTCCAGGTACCACACAGAAAGGCGATGCGAAAAGAATCACTGACTGATAGCCCGGCGTCTACTGTCACTCATTTCACAGGTAAAAGGAAATGAGAAAATGTCTAGGCGACCTATGCATTCTGAGAGTTACACATTTCCTGGAAGGCACATTATAGAAGTGGTGGGGCTGTCACTGTCAAGCGTCAGTAGCAAATAATACCTTGGCATCGATGCATTCCTTCTCACAGATCAGTGTTATTAACAATGGAATAGAGGGTGCTTGTTTAAAATTAAAAGCAAGTCAATTATTTTAATGTAGCTGATTGGTAATTGACAATGCGCCCTGCTTCTTTGCAAGGAAATGAATGGAGCGTGCAGCGCTCCAGAGATCTCCACTTAACTACAAAATGCTTTGACTGGGTGACCGTGAGTCACCTGTGAGTTGGCTCTACTTCAGAACAGTCACCCTGACCTGCCAAATAAAAAATCCAGAGAAGGGACACGGTTATTTTTGTTCTTTTTTAGTCTTTTTTTTTCATTCCTGCATACTGCAATTCAATATCAACATAACTAGTTGAATTGCTAAACTATCCAGCACAATGTGACTTTACAAAATGTGTTTTCAATCGAACTGAAGTGCTGCACGGCATATATTTATTGAAGAGTTTTATAAAGTGCTACGTGTAGCCTTTCCACATCAGAGCCCTTCATAGAGGAAAATACAGTTTGCTAATGAGGGGGCGTTGCAGTACAACCATGCAGCATCTTTGGTAGCTGGCGGCACATCTTCTGTTGGGCTGAATTTGAAGCCAGCGTGAAAAGTTCATTTTGCTAAAGTTTCCTGAAACGCAAGAAGTTGGCCGAGACCTTGGGTGCGAGTTAAAGGCATTTCACAATCTGAATCCTTGGACGCCCAGAGATCTGCCCTCATTAGGATTGAGGAACTCTCATTAAAATATAATCTTCTTCGGTGACAGAGGTAAATACCTTTTCTCATAAAAGGTCAGGCATCAATTTCTTTCTGTTAAACACTCCCTCAGTCTAAACATAAGACTACACTGAAAGCATTCTTCCAGGTGGAGTGAAGCCATCAAGGAAGGCCAGCCAACTAAGCAGCGGCTCCTATCCTGGTTGGCAAAGCTATATTCACTGTCATGGATTAACTCCATTCATCATGTACAGCAGTATCTGAGAGAACACACAAGGAGCTCAAAACAGCAGTGGTAATCCTTCAAATTCAGCACACTATTCCAGCATGGCTCCCATTTTTACTCGGAGAGCGTAGTCTTATAAGATCATGAGATATCTTCAGATAATTTTTTATGGAAGGGAGTGGTAAATGTGACTCCAACAATATTATCCTAACATTTATCATTTCAATCCTGTGCAGACATACCACATCAGCCACTCATTGCAAAACATGGTATAGTCGAGTGCATCCGCACCACTCATACACCTTCTGAAGTTATCTCAAATTCCTTCACATCGCTTCTTTTGCCCACTAGCCAATTGCTCAGAAGGCACAATCAAGCTGTGCAAGCATGCCACAGTCTCCAGTGAGAGTTGATCATAGATCAAACACTTGACCCTTTATACAGTTCTGTCTTGCTTCTGCTGTCATAAGCCTTAATGCCAGTTCATAGAAATGATTCTGTTTCCTCTTTGGAAACTTTTACACTAGATCCACTCAAAGTGTGCCTGGGAAATAACTTTGGGTGTTGTAATGCTTTTGGAGCTGAAACCTGGAAGACAACAGTGATCAACCCCAACAAAGTCCAGCCCTTCATCAACACCTGCCTGAGGAAAAATCTCCAAATCAGCTGGCCAAACACGATCAGCAACAGCAGACATTCATAATCCCTGCTCATGAAGAAATCATTTATTTATTTTGATTTTGATTTATTTTGAAGGTTTTATATAGCACAAACAAGACTCTTGCGAGTATCAGAGCGCTTTACAAGTCCTATGTAGAAGGCAAGATATAGCATACAGAGATCTATGTAAATATGTTATACATAAGGAAAACTATGGAGGGAAAAAATAGAATAAGTAATAAAATACAGTAAACAGTCATAGAGTTCACGTGAATTTAGCCATGAGGATCACTTTCACTTTTTTTTAAACAGGCAGAGGAAGGGTTCATTCTTGTTTCACTGGGCGAAGCGTTCCAGATCCTAGGAGCCATACTAGAGAAGGGGCTGTTATAGGTTTTTTTCTTGGCAAATCGTTGTGGTTTTAGAAGAAGAGACTTGGCTCTCCTGGAGGCTCTGCTGCCCGCAGAGAGCACAAGTTTCTGAGCTAGGTAGTGTTGGGTGTTGTGGTAGAGGTACTTGTGCACAAGCGATTTTTAGATGAATTCTGGCTTCAAACGGTAGCCAGTTGAGGGCTCTCAGGTCTGGGGATATGTGAGAGTTTCTCTTTGAACCTGTGATGAGTCTCGCAGCTGAGTTTATCGTGCCTCTTAGTGGGGCTGTCGATGACCTTAGGAGGCTGCATAAGGTTACTTATACATAAGTTTGTGCAGGGTCTTTAGGTGGAAGTTAGCTCTTTTTGTTGAGGCGCTGATGTATTTCTACATCTTTAAGTTACAGTCAAGCGTTACCCCTAGCGATTTTGCTTAGTCGACGATGAGTGGTTATCCATTGAGAGCTGTTAAGTGCTTCATCCAATCCAGGATAGTGGGAGTTTTGTTCGGGGGAGCGATTAAGAGGAATTCCGTTTTGAGGAAGTTACGTTTCAAATGTTTTTCGGCCAGCCATGTTTGGGTTTTTTGTAGTGTGGTGTTGAGCGATTTGATGTCATCAAGTGAATGGATCTTGATGTATATTTGGGTGTCGTCTGCATACATGTGGAAGTGTATCTGGTGAGGCTGAGAAGATCGGTAAGAGGTTCCATAAAAGTGTTGAAAAGGGTGGGTGAGAGGGAGGAGCTTTGCGGAACTCCTAATGTGACTGGCAATATTTATGCCACAATATTTGTAAAGAAAATTATTGTTATCTATGGTGTATGCTGTGTAAATAATCTTCTGTATAATTGTATCATGTCTTTTTATGATATTAATTTATCGAATAAAAGTAATTTGACTGACTGACTGACTGACAGGCATGGGGTTGGACAGGGATTGATTGACATTGAATCTTTGGGATCTATTTTGGAGGAAAGAGGCAAACCAGTTAAAAACAATTCTAGACATTCCCATTCTGTGTTTGAGGAGATGAAGCAGGTTGTTGTATTTGACGGTGTCAAAAGCTGATGACAGGTCGAGTAGAATTAGTAGACAGGCTTCATTTTGGTCTAGGATTTTTATAGCGTCGTCTAATACATGAGTCATGGCTGATTCGGTGCTGGGACCTGCTCTGAAGCCTGATTGAAATTGGTTAAGCAGGTTGAATTCATCAATGTGACTGTTCAGCTATATCTTAACACATTTGTCCAGGAGTTTGGCTAACAAAGGAATGTTGGAAATTGGACGATAGTTATTACGGTCCGAGGGGTCAGCTGTTGTTTTCTTTAGGATAGGCGAAGCCTGACCCATTTTCAGGATATCTGGAATGGATCCATGAAGGAGGGACGTGTTAATGATCTTGGTTCAGAGGGGTAATAAGAGAGTGTTAGACCTGGCACCATTGGCGTGGGTCTAGCTTGCATTTTTGCTGTTGCCTCATGTATTTTTGCTGGTGATAGATGCTTTGGGCACTGAGCCACTGCTGTCCAGTTACACAGTGCAAGTGCTCCCTATTGCAAATTGATGTATTAATCAGTATTTCCATGTTTGGCTATTTGGTTTACTTGTCTGACCCTAGTACAGTGCACTGAATGTGCCCAGGGCTTGTAAATCCAAATGCTGCCGGTGGGCTTGCAGCAGTGGTTGTGCCACCCATAGAAGCCGTCTTGTAAAATGTATCTAAGGTCTGCCATTGCAGAGCCTGTGTGCAGTCTGGTACTGTCACCCTGACTGGGCAAATGCACCCACTTGCCAGTCCCAAACCTTCCCTTGTCTTCATATCAGTCACCCCTATAGTAGGCCTATGGGTAGGGTGCATTGTAAGTATATTGTAGGACATGCCCTGATGTGTGTGGCAGGTCCTAATAGTGAATTACAGCCATTTTCGTTATTCACTATTGCAAGGCTACCTGTTCTCCATAGGCCAGAAAGGGTTGTTAGAATTATTACATTTTATAATCCTTACTGACTTGGGGAACATGGTAGAAATTTGAGTTTAGTATGCCTGAACTCAGAATGCTAGAATGCATCTTTTAGTGAAGTTTGTTTTAACATTCTGTGTTTGAAAATACCACTTTTAGAAAGTAGGTATTTGCTTGCCTAACCTTTCAAGCCCGCCTCTGCTAGGTTGTGTATTCCTTGTTTGGAGTTTGTGAGTGACAGGACTGGGGGGTTCCAAGAGACAGGATGAGTCAGCTCAGTGGTGAATAGAGAGATCTGCATCTAGATGGGAGGTTGGAGTTGCACCAGAACCTTGAATAGGGCTGTGTCTGCCTTCCACAATGCTGACTCCACCTCCTGGGGAGAGGCTGATGTCTCTGCCCTGCACATGGAAAGAAGAGAAGGAGTCCTGTCAACAAAGTGCTCCAGGACTGTACTTGCCTTCCACAATGCTGTCTCCACCTCCTGTGGGGTGTCTGATTTTTCTGCCCTGACCCGTGAAAGGAAAGGACAAGTCTAGTAAACAGAGTGCTTCAGAACAGGTTTTGATTGGGCAAAGGCCCCTCTCCCCTCAGAGAACAAAGAATTTTGGGGTGTAAGTATTGGGACCCTGATCCCAATAATTAAATCACTTTTGGACTACAAGAAGAAACCTTAACTGAGGAGAGGAACCTGAAGAAACTGAGGAGAGACTGTTCCCAAGCTGAAGTGCTGCTTGGGGGATTGGCCTGCAGTGGTTGCCTTTCTGCCAAAGGAAGGAGAAAGGAACTTTGTGTGCTTTTCTTTCAACTTGTGAAGGATCTCCAAGGGCTTGGAAAAGAGCTTGCCTCCTGCTGAAGTCTCAGGGACAACAGACTTCAACCCCCAGCTCCCCAGAGTTCTTTTGGAAGTGCCTGCTGCTGTTTTGGGCCGTGTGAGGAACTGCGTGTCGCAAGGAGCTGGAAGTGCGATGCAACGAGATCGAAGTGTGTCACAGTCGCTGCTGCTGCTGTCGCACTTCTGAACAAGGGTGTCGCCGCTGGAGTTGTTGCACTGCACCGCATCGAGAGAAGCGTGCAGCAATGAAGAGGAAGCATGTCGCCGTCGCTGCTGTCTGCCGTCGCACTTCTGAACAAGGGTGTCACCGCTGGAGTTTTCGCACTGCACCGCTTCGAAAGAAGAGGGTCGTAACGAGGTAGAAGCGCGCCGCCGTCGCTGGGCCTGCTGTTGCACTTCTGAACAAGGGTGTTGCCTCTGGAACTGTTGCATCGCACCGCGTAAAGTGCCTCGAATCTCCAAGAAGTGTGCCACCGTTGGAGCTGCTACCATCGCATTTCTGAACAAGGATGTCGCCGCTGTAGTTGTCGCATTGCGCGGAAGCTTCATGCATCCCCGGAGAAGAGTGCTGCATCTGGAAGATTTTCACGTCCTTGTTTCTTTGTACCGGAACTTTGCCGCATTTCCCTCGCTGTGACATTGCTTGTCATGGAAGTGCAATGCATCGTAAGGTACATTGACGCAAAGTGTCGCATCTTAAGAACTAAACTGAACTAAGCCAAACCTACCACCTTAAAGTAACAGTATTGTGTATTTTTGTCGTTTATGGTCTTGTGGTAAATTTATATAAAGAATGCTTATTTTTGATATGAAAACGTTGTGTGATGTCCATCTGTAGTGTTGTCACTGGGTTCCTGTATGTGGTCACAAATGCTTTACACACTGCCTCTGAGATAAGCCTGTCTGCTCGTGCCAAGCTACCAAGGGGGTGAACAGGGGTTATTTTAGGAGTGTAATCCCCTTATCCTGATTCGAGGCAAGGGTCCCTATTTGTCACAAGTACCTACCTGTGCCAACTAGAGTCCCCCAAATCTAACAGAGAGGAATGAAGTCTTTTAGGTAATTTGCTGGGAGCGGGTCTATGAAAAGATTGGAGGGTGTCAGAGCAGTTAGCGTCTTTAAAATGGTGTCTTCACTGTAGGTGTTGCAGTGGGACCAATTGGCATTGTTTTTTAGTTTGAATATTGGGAGGTCATTAGCTAGGGCACCAGCCAGGGGTAGTGATGAGTTCTTTTCCAAGTCTGAGATGGATAGTAGGTCCTTGAGTAGAATTGATTTAATGGATTCTGTCTTAGAGGCGAATAAGGAGGCAAATTTATCACAGTTGGGTAGAGAGAGTGGGCTAGTGTTGGGGAGACTTGGTAGGCTCATGGTTTGGGCTTTGATAAGATCTAATAGCTTTTTGGGGTGGTTCTTGGCTAGGTCTAGTTGAGACCTAAAGAATTCGGTTTTAGGCTTTCTGATCTTTCTAAAATAAGCGTTTCTGGAGATTCTTAGAAGTTTGAGGTGGTCAGCTGAGGGGACGGCACTCCAGCGTCATTCAATTACTCTAAGAGAGAGTTTGTCTTCATCCCATCATACCATGTTTTTGAGTCTTTTGAGGAAGTTCTTTTCAGTTGCAGCGGGGCTATTTTGTCTAGCAGGTTGTTCATGGAGTAAAAGTAGTGATTGGTCAGTCCCTGTTCATCGGCAAGGTCTTCCGGGGAACAGAGAGGGTTTGAATTAGCTGGCGCTATAAGGTCAGAGCCGACGTTTTTCAGGTTTCTCTTCCAGATCTTAGTTCTCAGAGGTTGTGTAGGGAGTCCTTTAATAGTTTCCAAGTCTTGGAATGTAATGACATGATGGTCAATGTTTGGAAAATACTTTGCACCGGGCACAGTGCTGGATAATTCTAGCAAAGCAAATAAACTCTAGACCCACAGACCAAGATATGCAACAATACAACTGATATATAAAAAAATATATTTTGTTTTTATTTTTCTTCTTTTTTTAAAGTGTTTCAAGAAAGAAAACATTTATAGGTACTGTTATTACATGATAGTTTATCATTTTCATATACTGATATACATTCTAGACATTATCATACACCTTGGAACCACAGATAATTGTACAGTATGGTATAACGTGAAAAGCATATGTATCTCCAGTTGGTATAAACAGAGCAATCAAAACCAATCTGTAAAGAACTGCCTGATCTCTGTTAGGCTAGACACAAATGTTATTGTTACAAAGAATCAAGGGAACCCAAAGGTAATGCACTAGGGACCTTGGGCGGTAACTTATTATAGAGAACAGTGGACCCTTGTATTTGAGGGATCAAGGTAATGATAGGCATACACTAAATAGTAAGTATGTCCTTTGTCCAGCCGGACAGGATTTTATTTAGTAAGTATAAACAATAGCACAAGGATTTTTCATAAATGACAAGTGGGCACGACCCGTGACCCACAGTGAACAAGACAAAACAACAAAAAATTCAGGCAAAAGCAAACAAGGCGGTCTGTGTACTTGTACTCAGTGAACAGACTTGATTATGTTTTTGAACAACATTGTACAAATCATTATTCGACATTTCTAGTACTTTTCTAGTACATATGGTAGACAGATACCCATATTCTTTACTTGCTGTTAACTGCTCTACTAGACCCATTCACCTTTACCTATTGGGACAAGCAATAGCCATATATATGTTCTCAAGTGGCTTAGAAAAGGGATATAATATATGTAAATAACCTATAGCGATATGTGTTCCTGACTTAATCATGTGTAACCCTTAACTCTACCATGTGCAGCCCTTACTTATATTGTATTAGATAGTCATTACTTTCTATTTGATATTGACACCTATAGCTCCTAGCCTAAACCACATAGCTACGTGTCCCACTTCTCAGTGGACCACCCTGTCATATTTCAATTAAATTAGTTAAACCCCCAATTTATAACAACTTATTCCACTTTCTATATTCATATCCATATTCCGCAGGAGTATAAATCCAGGCTGTTACTAAGCTAGATAATCAATGTTATAAAATAAAAGGTAGAGATCGCACAAACCAGTTTACTCAATGAATCTGTTTAATCGCCTGGTCCCAGGGTATTTCAAGATTCAGACCTTTCACCAAAGTACCCAGAATAAAAATCCAGTACACTCTAAGTTTTCTGGTTATTTCAGGAGTTTTACCTTCTCTCGGACACATTTTCTCCACATACCACTGCATATCTTCAGGTGCATGTTTTTTCTCTATATAGTGGTTAACCATAGGGGCTGATGTTTTTTTCATCCTGATCGCTGACCTATGTTCTGTAAGTCTTACATTTAGCGATCTACCAGTTTCACCCACATATCCCAGTTTACATGGGCCTATTATCAAATAGATGACGTTTGATGTTTGCAATTATTAAGGCTATTAGGTGTTATCACTTTCCCATTAAAATGCAGTGTGGGTGCTTCTATGGCTGTGGCACATGACTTACAACTGGTACATTTAAATGTACTCGTTACTGGATGCGCACCAGTGATGCTCATTTGCTTGAGGGTACTGATTTTATTCATACGAGAATGTACCACATGATCCTTTAGATTTTTGCTTGTAGAGCTGAATATTAAATTCAAAGTTGTTATCAGCTAATACAATCTTGAGGCACTCTAAAACAAACAAGGATGGGCATTTGATATCATAAGCATGGATGAACCAGTGCACCGCTGCTATAGCTTCATCTATAGGGATGTTACTATAAAGTGTCTCCATGTCCATAGTAACCAAAAGTTAAGTCTCCGGACAAAAAGCAACATTTTCCACAAGATTGATAATATGTCTCGTGTCTTGTACAAAGGCTGGTGTATGGGATACATGCAAACATAGTATTGCGTCAACATATTTAGCCAAAGGCTCAGTGGCTGAGCCTATGGTAGTGACTGTTGGTCTTAATGGCGGGTCTATTGTGCTCTTGTGGACCTTCGGTATGCCATAGATACTGGTCATCCTCAGCGTTTCAACATTTAAGTAGGTCCAATTTTTGTCAAATATATCACCATCTTGTAAGGCTCGATTAGTAAGCTTGCGTATTTTATTTACTACCTGTTTAATAGGGTCTCTAGCTAGTGGAAGATAAAAACTTGTATCGCCCAACATATTTTCCATTTTTGACATGTATGTTGAAGTCTCATACACAACAATGCTGCCCCCCTTATCACAGGCTTTAATGATCATGTCCGTACACGTTTTTAAGTCTTCCAGAGCTCTATATTCCTCTCTGTCTAGATTAAAAGGGATCTTATGGACATATCTGGTAAGGTTGACAAATTTATTGTACAACACTTTTTCAAAGACAGCCACCTCCGATGGCAACTGGTCAATTGTGGGGGTAAAAGTAGACTTCTGTGAAAGTCCTGATAAATTTGAATTGTCCCATTGATTCTCTTGATTAGAAAAGAATATGGGAAGTCTAATCTTCCTAAAAAAGGATTGTAGATCTTTAAATAATTCAAATTTATTAAGGCCAGAATCGGGTGCAAATGTCAGGAAGAACTGTATTCCTGTACATTGCAAGTGGACTTGGTTTGTTGTAAAATAAGGTTGTGTAGGGTTCGGATGTCTGATTTGACCTGTTGAAGGGCTGATAATATCTGGTCAAGTCTGGTGTCAGGTGTGATAGTTTCCTTATTGGATGGGTGGATAGAGGGAGTAGGTGGCGTAGTAGTTTCTTTAGTGTCTTTTGAGGGTAAGTCGACAATGGGGACAATGTAAAGAGCTCTTTCTGAGTGTATGTCATTGGGGTGGGGGAGTGAGGAAGCCAGATGAGGAGGTGACTGAGAGACGGCTGTGCCAGGAACAATGGGGGTAAAGGTGGGGCTGATGGGCCGATGGTAGGTGCTGTGAGTAATGGCGGGGGCGAGGATGGGTAATGTAGAGCAGAGTGAGGGGTTTGAGAGCTGTCCATGATGGGATCTGTGGGGGTATTGGTGGGGCTGAAAGGCTGATGGGAGGTGCTGAGAGTAAAGGTGAGGGGGAAGGTGGGGGAGATAGTGCAGGGAGAGGAGGGTTAGTGAGTGTATTGGTAGAGTTACGGCGTGAGGTGGTTGTAAGGTAGAATGCGTTATTAGGTGGGTTGTCGTTGAGGTCTAGAGTTAATATCAGAGCAGATGGACACAGCTGGGAATTCTCACTTACTACAGGATCCGGATGGGAGTTTAAAATATCGGAAGGATTCGAAGGAGAGGAGGGGAAAAGTGTGATCAATCAAGTTGAGGTTGCTGTTGGTAGATTGGATGAGGATGATACCATTATGATAGATATTGACGGTGGCAGCTGCATTGAAGAATAGGGAGGGAAGGATAGATAGGATGAATGCGTGCGCTGTTTTCTTCATGATAGAGACCTTAAAGAGAGCGAGAAAGGCTTTTCTCCATTGAGCTCTGCTTTTAGTGTAAAAAAATATGTTGTTCTTATTGAGCCCTTTGTTCATTGAGAAGTATGGATGAGAGATAGGGGTTTCAGGATGAGATTTTAATAAGTTGTGTTTGAAACCTTTAGCTGCTTTTTAGAAAGGTTTGGGGGGTAAGTGATGGAGTAGGTGAATTTACTGATGCGCTCCATAGTGTAGGTGACACTTGATTAGCGGGGGATAGACCTATGGGAAGATGTCTATGCAAGATGTTGCCCTTTAGGGTGAAAGTGTAACAAGGTTATGAGAGATGCTGATCTTAATGGGGAAGGGTAACAAGGTTGTGAGATATGCTGCCCTTTCGGGGGAGAGTGTAGGTGACACTTGATTAGCTGGAGATACACCTATGGGAAGATGTCTATGCAAGATGTTGACCTTTAGGGGGAAAGTGTAACAGGGTTGTGAGAGATGCTGATCTTAAGGGGGAAGGGTAACAAGGTTGTTAGAGATGCTGCCCTTTCGGGGGAGAGTGTAACAAGGATGTGAGAGATGCTGCCCTCAAGGGGGAGAGGGTAATAAGGTTGTGAGAGAGATAAGTCAGTCCAAGATGGCTGCTTTGTTAACTGTCTAGCGCAGAGCTAGTAATGCAGTCCTTTTTCTATTTCAGGTAAAGAGTCTCAGGGGAGGCAGTCCTTTTTTCTTTAACTTGTTGCGGCCATTTTGAGTGCTCAGTAGAGCTAGCAAGGAAGTCTTGTTTCTATTTCAGTTGACAGTATCTTATGGGAGGCAGTCCTTTTTCTTTGTTAACCTGTTGCGGCCATTCTGTGTTATCTGTAGAGGTAAAAAGAGATCGTTCTCTATCCTCGAGTTCTGATTCCTGGAAATATAACCATCTGGTGAAGTGCGTCTGCTTGCCTTCAGGCAGGAGTATAACAAGTGGCCCCTAAAACGGGCTTGGCAATGTGGCAACGTAAGTGCCAGTCTAGATCTGCAGATACCTATAGGAGGCTTATTGTCTTTTTGGCCCTTGTTCTGATCCCACATCCACCTCCGTTGTTAAGGGGAGGCCGGGGGCTGCTTTAATTGCACTGGCTAGACAGTGACTCTACGTTCAGAAATACAGGGGAGGGAGAGTGGGATGGGGGAGGGGCCATTCTGAATATACTGCTCGCGCTGAAGAAAACAGGGAAGGTGGGGTCGGGGCTAGACCGGGCGCTTTCTTGTTATTTTAACGCAGCCTTCGTGAGTTATTGATTCCGCAGCGGGAAATCATGCTTACTGCGTTCTTCCTCTTCAGCCGGGACAAGCTTCCTGCGCTTCCGATTGTTCCGCTCCTGTGCCTGCAAGCCTCAAGCAGCTCTGTAGTCCGCAATGACTTCTGTGATGTTTAAAGCTGGGACACAGAACGATGGCAGCAGGTAGCTGCTTCAAATGATTCAATGTGAATTCTGCTTGGATCTAGGGGACGTCGATCCTCTGGACATGGATGAGAATCATTGAGCCCTTCGAGCATGGAGGAGAAAGATCCACCTTAAGGTGCTGGTCGCTGGGCCTTCAGTCGGGTCCTCCGGGACGCTGATCAAAGAAAGACGGTGGCAGAGCCCGAGGCATCAAAATGGCACCGGACGGCCAAAGGTCCTGGTTGTCAGGGTCCCCTTGCAAGAATTTGGTAAGATGATGGGCCTCCGGGGGAGGAGGAGAAGGGACCACCCTTCTGGTGCAGGTCGCAGAGGTTCTGGTCGGGTCCTCCACACTTAATTGCTGGTCGCCGGGGTTTCAGTCTGGACCTCCGGGATGCTGAACAAGGGCAGTCGGCAGCAGTGCCCAAGGCATCAGAATGGCACCGGGCCGCAGATGGTCTCGGTAGACATTGTCCCCTGGCAGGAACTGGGCGAGATGAGAAACCTCCGAGGAAGGAGGGGGAGGGTTTACTGTTCGGAAGCGGGTCACAGGGGTTCTGGTCGGGTCCTCCTGGGTGCCGATAGGTAGAAGCAGACACGGTCTCACTGGCAAACTCTTCTGGCCAGAGGGAGAGACCACACAAGTGGCGCCTGTATAAGGGGTCCTCACGGGCATTTAGAGACATCAATCCTCAATCTTTGCCTGGGCTGGCACGGTCTTGTCACTGAAAGCTTCCCAGATCGGCTAGAGAGACGCTGCCAATGGCGTCTGTAAAACAGTGTCCCCACTGGCGTCCGGAGACCTCTAACATCTGTCTTTAAGGGTCAGCAGGCAAAGGACTGATTCCATAAGCTTGTAGCAATGGACATCTGCCCTCCAGCATCAGATATGCCACGTAGCGGAATGTCAGCTGAGCAGTGCCGGGGTCCAGACAGCGTGGGTGCAGCCGGAGCAACAGGTAGACGATCCCATGGGTAAGTTGGTTGTTTTTGAGCCACTTCAGCGGTATGCTACAGTGGGTCAGCGCAGTCTGGTTCTGGGGCAGGTGGGGGAGGACCGGTACAGAGGTTTTTCCGGGGGTAACTACCAAATTGGCATCCCCAAACCGGGAGCGCCTCGGGAGGCTCCATCCCTGCGGCGGCCATTAAAAGACACTGAAGCTGGATAGGTCACACTGTCCACAAGCCCACATCAAGCACCACGAAGCAAGTCCTGACCTGGAACCCTCATAAGAAAAAAGGAAAAGAAGAAGGCCAACAAACACCTGGTGTCCAGGCCTCAAGGCGGACTTCAAGGAGATGAATTACACCTGCAGTCATATTGAAAGAAAAGCCCAGGGCTGAGGTAGCTGGAGAGACCTAGTCGATGGCTTGTACCACAGGAAGGATAGTAGGCTTAAGTAAGTAACCTGTTATGCTCTTAAGTTGTTTTTGTGGTGGTGGGCTAACATAAAGGATGGGCACATAGGTGCTCTACAAAGCAGCTAATTGGCGTTGCATGCTACCTTATAATTCATACTTTTATTAGCATTGACCTCAGGGTTGGACATGCACTCTCTCATTTGAAAGAAGGTATGTGCTAGCAATAATCTTTCTTGAGAAAAACATTGATGTGCAGTGAAGGAAGAACATACAGACACTGACTGAGTTTATGGCTGTAATGGCCAGTAAGTGATGAGAAGAAATTGTGTAAGGATTATTAAGTGCAAAATGTCCTTGTTATGAACACATATTTCAAAGCTGCTAGTGTACGTAATGTGTATGATTTGGGTCTGTCCTTATGGAAATCCTTACGGTTGAATGTGTTGGTAAACTCCATCAGACAGTGTTATTTACTTTTCTAAGACCTAAATTATCCCTTTAGCTCTAGATATTCACCTCATACTTGCCCAGTCCCTGAGATGCATTTGCTCAAGTTCGTATAAGAAAGGAGTAATTTTAAATTTATTCTCTTGTTCCAGATTCCTGGAGAGCCAAGATATCAGCAACTAATTCTCACAACCCTGAACAAGCTTATTGGTGAAGCACATTTTAAATTGCAAACACATTGATATCAGTATCCCCATTTGTCCTGTGAATTTTTGGTAGATAGATATGTACTTGGGCGCAACCTCATACCTCTCAACTTTCTTGCCTTCGGTGGATCACATATTCCCTGGGCCTAAAGCCAGTGGCAGCCGGCACAGGTAAATGTGGTGAGGCAATGGAGCAGAGCGGGATGTGAGAGGGGGAGTCGACAGATTACAGAATAGGTCTAATTCAATAATTAAATAACACCTATTCTGTCGTCTGCCAGCTTACCCCCCTGCTGCGCCCTTCCTCTCCTCATTGCGCTTACCTGTGCCGGCCACCACTAGATCATGCACCTACTCACCTGACATCCTCAGCTCTTTCACACACCTTCCTGTTGGGTACAAATGACTCACATTGCTTGTTTTTTGTACAGCAACAATAAATAACAGAGAGTAAATTATGGATGCCATTATTTCCCAATTTAGAGAACAACATTTACAACCTTCAGGAGAACAGAAGGCTGAGTGGGCTATGCCGAGAACTGACCTTGTGGTTTGTCAAGTAAAACTCTCTTCAAGAACGGAAAGTTTAACTCATTGAACTATTTCTCCATCATAAGGATTGTGGACACAGCTGGCAGGAGAGTGAAGCACAATAAGAATCAATTAATAAAAGGTAACACTACTTTTTTAAATATGGCGTGTAGTTGAAAAAAAATATCCAGTGTGTCCAAAAAAAGACAAATGTGGCTGACAGGTAAAGAAATGTCAGACTTTGTTTTAAAAAACAAAACAAAAAAAAACGGGGGGCATATTATCAAGCACGGTGTTAACATTATCGCTGCTTTAGCGGCAGAAAATTGCCGCTAAAATGGCGATAATGGGCTTGATAATACGCCGTGGAGAATTCCCATAGAAGCCCATGTTCACCCCAGAACATGGGCTTCTATGGGAATTCACAAGGGCATATTACCAAGCCCATTATCGCCGCTTTAGCTGCAGTTTTCTGTCGCTAAAGCGGTGATAATGTTAACGCCTTTTCTTGATAATATGCCCCCTGGAGTTTCCCACTTAAAGTTAGAGTCTCATCGACCAAGCTACAACATAAGGTTGAGAGGTATGAAACCTGCGTGATTGACCAGCTGCTTAACCAGACCATAATGTGATGATGTAGCAGCAAATCTCTTTACAAGGATAACATCATCCAAAAATCTAAAGCTAGCTACAATTAAACCTTTCCTCCATCACTGTTTCTCTCCGGTTATTGCTCGAATTTCTATGCTTCAAAACGCATTCCACTCTAAATTGATACTTGTGCTGCTCTCTCTTACACATCAGGGCAACTTTGAAATGCCTCCCAAATTCACCCCATACTTCCAGGACTGGTTTCCTGCCCTTGGAAAGGCAAATGAATTGTAATTCATGCAGCAGACCCATTTTCGCTCGGGTCAGCCACATAGAGCATTATCATTTCATGGAATCACTTGTACTGCAAAGTTAAATAGCACAGTGAGGGGCAGCAGCTGCTTCACAGTGACATTTTAGATGATGTGCAAGACATAATTGCCCCTCTGAATGAGCACCTTAAAGTAATCATTTTAATTCCCAGGAAGGCCAATTGGTCGTCACTCATCTGTGGTGCCAGGATCATGCCTACCTTTCAAGGACTGGATTCTGAGAAGGCTGTTGAAGCTTTGATTGCTAGAAGAAAGGGCACCCCATCATGTAGACAGTTGTGGCTGATAAGAAAAGAGGGCATGGGGGAGCGGGGTGGGGGAATATAAAAACAAACAAAAAACTTACATTTTCCGACGGCCATGTCTCTCTTCCATTTCTCTGTTCCGGAAGAAGCTGCAGGAAGCACCCGGCACACAGGCTTCCCAGAACTAATCACAACACTGTAACGCAGCATTGTCATTGGTCTGAGAACCGTGGATCAGCGCTCAGATCGAGACAGGGAGCCTGTGCATATTCCCCACCAGGCTGCCCATTACAGCCTGGTGGGGAATATGTAAAGTGGGCATGACTGGTTGGCCGGCTGAAAACGACCGGCCAAGCAGTCATTAGTGTGCATAGTCTGCTCCTCCTACCACCCTGAGCCCCTAGCTCCGCCTCAACCCCGCCCACAGCAACCAAAAATGAAACAATAATAACCTTGTTATTATTGTTTTATTTTTTCCCTTTTCACTGCTCTAGGAGCAGTAGGAGCGATGCTCCTCCGCCTTAGCTGAGGTGCCGGCACAGCAGCCATCCACAGTGCCACCTTGCACAGAATATAGAGCATGGGCATAATCAAGTGTCTCTTTAAAAGTGTCTCGTTTAGGAAAAAAAAACAAGTGGTAAAAAACCTCTCTGGAATCTTCTTTAAACGGGAGCACTCCCTCTGGTGCTGCGAACGACCGTTGCCTGTCGCAGCCTGCCCACCCTTTAGAACACCCGCACCATGGCGGAATTGCCGCTGCGGTTATGGCATTAATAATTAAGTGATTAGTAAGGTGCTCCCCCTGATATCACAGAAGAAAAAAACAGGCAAGAATAATAATCAGAAGTAGAATCTAATACAAGATCCAACTGCCTGACTTAAAATTCTGAGAAAATAAATAGCAGCATAAGGACAAAGAATACAATGAAAAATATGGTAACAAATGTGTAGTGATGTATCCATCACTTTTTAAATGCCTTCTTATGAATGGTTCAAACAGGAACTAATATTACAGGAAAATACTTCATCTTGGTTGGAAACCGTAGATAACATCCTATGGACCCTCAACAATCTAGAAAAGTACAGTTTTTTATGGCATGTCTATGCCTCTACCTGGAACTAACGGTGTTCATTTGCTAAACGAAGATGCAAAGTTGGATGTTCTTTGCTCAGTACTGAATTCTGCAGTCCCACTACCACTCTCCATGCCTGGCATTTCAGGAAACCCACATAATACGTTTGTGGGTCTGCAAGCGTGGACACGTCAGAGCTATCCAAGGTGGCAAGGATGTGTCACCTAGCCCTGAGCATAGCAATTAAGGACATGCTACATAAAGCACTCCTTCCTCTCCTGAAGCTCTATGCCAGGGGTCTTTAAACTGTAAGGCACGACCCCCAGGGGGTCGTGGAGTGATAGAAAGGGGGTTGCACATTCCCGGCACACTGAAGGATTTTGCAGAACATAAAATTCAAGTGTCTCAAGGTTGTTGTGCACCCAGTGTATTCAGTGTTGCTGTATCTGTTTTTGTTGTTGTTTTTTAGCGTTTTGGTAGTTCAGAGAGGTTTCTTTTCAGAGGACGTGTGAGGAATGACCGGACACAAAAGTTTGCGAATTTGATATTTTTGATGATCACGCCAATCAGACATTTTTTTTTTGCGGTGGAATTTTTGTCATTGTTGTAGGCTGAGCTGGTGTTCGTGGGAGTGGTGGAGAGGCCCCTCTACGTTTTCAGCCAACTGTTGCTAAAAGTGACAGTGCCAAATTAATTGTCATCTGGTACCTATATAACATTTCCGTGACCAAAATGGGACGTTTCATTAAATTGGGAATGACGTAATGCTGGATACGTGTGGATTGCACACAAAGTTGCAGAGTGTGCTTGACTCCGCAGTTTTCCAATCTTTTTCGGCTCAACAGATATTGTTTCCTTTCTGCAGAAGTGCAGTTTTTTTCACGCTCGAAATTGTGCCCCTACCAAATGCAGGTGGTGTCTTCCTTTCTGCATCAATACAGGGGTAAAATACGTGAAAATATCGCAAGGGAGTTTGAGTTTGAGTTTAAAGATATTTCTAGAGCGCGCGTACACCGAGCGGTTTCATGGCGCTTTTGTAGTACTACAAACTCAGAGAACGAAAAAAAAAAAAAGTAGAAGCCTGGGACCGATTTAAGAGGGAAATGCCTGGGAAAAAAGAAGAGTTTTAAGAGCTTTGCAGAAAAGGGAGTACTGGGGACAAGACCTCAAGGGAGGCGGAAGGAAGTTCCAGAAGGCGGAAGCCACAGTTGAAAACTTGGAACCTCCCCATTTTTTGCGTTTGAAGCGGGGGACGATAAGAAGCTGTTAGGTGGATGAGCGCAATTCTCTGGTCGGGATGTAATCGTGGATAGCAGAGCTGATAAAAACCGGGGCAGAGCCGGACCGGGCATTAAAAATGATGCAGCCCAGCTTAAAGACGGCATGTTGCTGAACAGGGAGCCAGTGTAAAGATTTAAGAAGGGGCGTGATTTGATGTGACTTGGGTAGGTTGAACACAAGGCGAGCTGCCTGGTTCTGAACCAGCTGAAGGCGCCGCACGAGGTTCGCCGGCATGCCACAATAAAGGGCATTGCCGTAGTCCAGGCGGTACGTTACCATTGCCAGGAGTATAAGTTTAAGGGCAGAAGGGGTGAAAAACCGGGAGACTTTGCGTAAAGTCCAGAGGGAAAGAAAAGCTGAGGAAACAACCGCACTAACTTGGGAGTGAAGGGAGAGTTGATCATTAAATTTAAAGCCAAGGGTTTTAACCGAGGACACAGGAATGGGTGGGGGGCCTAAGGAAGGGGGCCAGAAAAGTGAGGACCAAGGACTGGAACAACCACCCGTCAACACCAATTCCGTTTTATCGGGATTGAGTTTCAGGTGGTTGTGATTCATCCAGTCCTGAATAAAGGTCATAACAGAGTGAAAGTTGGATATAGACACAGAAGAAGGGGAAAGAGGGAAAATGAGCTGGAGATCATCTGCATAATTGTAGACAGAGACCTCCATCTGTTGTAAAGCAAAAATAAGAGGGGCAATGTATAAATTAAATAACAGTGGTGACAGTGAGGAACCTTGGGGGATCCCGCACGGCACAGGCCGGAAATCAGCTGAGAAATCGCCCAAGCAAACTGCTTGAGTGCGGCCGCTCAAGAAGGAGGACAGCCAGACCAAGGCAGACCCCCGATCCCCGCCGCCTCGACACGTGAAAGTAAGATGGCATGGTCAACCGTGTCGAATGCGGCGGAGAGATCGAGAAGAACCAAGTCCTGGGGCTGATTAGTGTCCATGCCCTCTCGGAGATTGTCCAAGACGGATATAGCAACCGATTCTGTCGAGTGCGCAGGGCGGAATCCAGCCTGCCTAGGGGCCAAGACACTGTTCCCTTCCACAAAGGCGCTAAGGGTTCTAACTACTTGGCGTTCCAGTACCTTGGCTAGAAAAGGCAGGAGTGAGATAGGGCGATAGTTGGCTGAAACAGAAGGATCAGCACCAGGTTTTTTTAAGAGAGGTACAATTACCGCCGATTTGAGAATGGGAGTGACAATACCCTGGGAGAGTGAACTGTTCAGAAACATAAGGGGTGGTGAAGGACAGGAGCAGTAAATCTGTTTCAAGATGTAAGTGGGGCAGGGATCCAGAGGGGAGCCGGACTTGACCAGCGGGAGAAGGGACAGAGAGGAATCCACCGTGAGACGAGGAATGGAATCTAGACGTGCTACAGCTGAGGAAGAAGGAGGGGCAGTGAAGGAACGGGACGGGGGGGAATGTTTGCTCTGATCGTGTTGATTTTATCAAGGAAAAAAGAGTTAAGAGAGTCACAGAGGGATTGGGAGGGAGAGGGTTTGAGTGAGGCCCTGTCAGAATAGGCTAGATCTTGGATAATATCAAAAATTTCTCTCGGTCGGTTCTCAGCGAACTGGATCTTAGATGAGAAATAGGCCTTCTTGGTTTCCAGAATAGATTTCTTATATAGGGCCAAGAGATTGGTGTAATGATTTCTTGAAATGGAACAATAGTCCCGCCGCCAGGGAAAGTGAGGCCCCAAGTTTCCAAGTCAAGGACCATAGAAATCAGTCTGAAAGTCTAGCAGAAGTCCGAGGCAACAGGCAGTGAGTGGCCACATGGAAAGCAGGCTCTTGAAACCAGTATCAGGCAGAGCTGACCGTCTGCAGTTTTGTTCCTGTGCAGTAAGTGCCACACTCCTCTCTGCCCCCACAGGGACTTTACTGCTTTTACTTGCTCCGGGAGTTTAAATGCAGAAAGTGTGCCTTCGTGTTAGGCATGGGCGGATTTTGCGGATTGGCAATCCGCGAATTTGCGGATTTGCGAATTTGCTGATGCGAAAATCCGCAAAATCCGCGAATCCTCGCTGATTTTTTTTTTGTGTTCGCACTGGTTTCTGCAAGTTCGCGAGGGTTTTGTACAATTTTGCAAATTGCGAAATTGTACAAAACGCTCGCGAACTTGCAGAAACCCGTGTGAACACAATGTGCCTACTCATGTATGTGCCTCTTGTGTGTATAAAAGGTCAGAGAAAGATCAGTTCAGCAGATGAAGAGAAAGAAGCTCCTGGTCACAGGAACAGCACGGGTATTGCGCTCGTGAAAGTCAAGGATGAAAAGTCTATCCAGCATCACAGCTGATTTTCCACGGTAGATTTGGGAAGAAGGCACACCTGTCCAGCCTCAACGACGCTCACGACTCTTTTTGGGCTAATGAATGAGTCACCGAATTTGAGCATCAACTAGTTCGAGCGACCATGTGTGTGTTACTATGCAATCCCCCCGAAGGGCGCAGGGGTCCCTTGAGTGAGCTGTAACTATTTTACAATGGCGCCAGCAAGCTGCCAGCACCGTTGTAAAATAGTTACAAAGTTAGCTTGCACAGGAAGCACTTAGATGAAATAAAGCAGCACCTGCTTCGTTTTATCTAGTGGTTCCTGTGCAAGCTAACTTTGTAACTATTTTACAACGGCGCTGGCAGCTTGCTGGCGCCATTGTAAAATAGTTACATGAGTGGGGGTTCAACTTTTGAACCTGTTACGTCCGCGGATTTTTTTTGCGGATTTTGCGGGAAATCCGGGAAATTCGCGGATTGCAGATTTCCCAAAAATCCGCAAAATCCGCGGGCGTAACAGATTTCCCGCTCATGCCTAGTTTGTCTGCAGCCGAGGTAGTTTTTGTACAGCCAGGCGGTGCTTTGCCTGTTCCTGCTAATGCTTGTCAGAGCTCTGTGGGATCTCCTAAACGCCCTTGTCATGCTAATGTATAAAGTTGCTTTCAGTGAGGTGTTGACACTTCCCAAATAGTTCTGTTTGATTTCTATTACCCTTAACTTTGTCCTTTTCTTAGGAAAGATTGTATTACGTCATATTGATGCAACATGCAATTTACTGACAACACTGTGCAAAGTTACTCGCAGAAATATAAACCCAGAGCTTTGTCTATGATGTTTAATATTAGAGAAGCGGCTGATTTGTGCAATGTTTGAGACAGGAGTTGGGATCTAAATCTCAGCTTCCTTGCTTGAGCAGATTGAGTGATTTTGGGCAAATCACTTTACCAGGCTGCCATCACATTTGAGAGCACTTTGAAGTCATTAGTACTAACCAGATTTGTTAGACAATAACATTACTACTGTATACTAGAATTATTCTGCTTATTTAGTCATGTGGGAGCTCCAAATTGACTTGTTTCCTTATTAAACGAATGATGTCATTGCGAAGGCATGATGGGTTTCATGAATGTTCCTGTTTAAAAATGATTACTTTTATTAAATGTAATTTAGTACATCAGTATGATATAATGTACTCAAGTGATGGACAGGGAACCCAAAACAGCCCAGGTGGTTTCGATACTAGCTACAAATAGCTACAAGCTAACATAATGAGCAAGCCTGACATTCTCAAGGTCATTAATGGGGAAAAAGGGTCTCTTCCCAGGAAGTGTAGGCAAAAATAGGACAACACAGTGCATTTTCAGCATAGTCTTCTAAAAGTTATATATGTCAGTAAGAACATTGTGTGCCCAGCACAAAATACTCTAAGCGCAAATCTGGGTTAATCATTGGGTGTGCAAATTGGCTGCAATGTGACCCACGGGGTGTGGAGTACTTACACAATTCCTATTTTAGGAGAAATGTCACCATTGTTTTTAGAAATATTCGAGGAGCGGCCATCTCCGTAATAGGTCTTCTACGCACTGAAGGTGGCAAAGATGTAATAGTATGTCCTCACCATAAACTCTGGGATTACCAGGGTGCTGTTAAAAGGAATCAAAAACAAACAAAGGAGCATGAACTAAGTAAGCATCTCCCCAAGAATGCTGACTGGAAAGATAATCATTCCGGTGGATCACAATATGAAGCCGATCTCAAAACTTCTAGGAATTACACATTTTTTGAACCTCATATGCTGGAATCTGATGATAAGGATCTGAAACATGAGGATTTTTTTCTGAGATGAAAGAAAGACAGAATGAAAATAGTGAAGCAACTTCAAGTGAATCATGATCAAAATGTGTGAATCCATTGAATCCTTGAGTCACTCCCATATTAGAGGTTGATGACCAATTCAGAAAAGCTGGAACCGTCTTAAAATTTATGGAAAGGTATGAAGTATTTTATCAAAATTCTAGATGACCACCTTCTTCATTCTCAAACTCACACTTCTCAGATTTGCAAGATAAATAGTGCTGCTAAAGACTTCATAACACAAAACTCACATGTTCTTAATGCCCCACAACTAAAAAATAGAATATCACCTTTATACATCAATACAAATTGATTAAAGACTGCAAGGAATATTAAATCCCTAAGGCACTGCAATATGACAGGAGCACTGTACAACCTAAATGGCATTACTGAATATTCAACATGCCCAAACGAGATGCAGAAATCTGCTTATCACTCATCACATTCCTTTCTACGCAAATCAAGAATAATAAAGGTTAGTGCTCCTTGGACTGACTCCAAGAAGTCCTATGTAAGAGACAAAGGACCTGATTTAACCCTGTTTAATCAATACAAGATCAAAGATCTTGATCTTTTCCGGGAACAGAAAAGGTTGGTGGTCCCCAGCAAGTAATGAAGATAATGCAATTAACCCTGCTTTAGCTTCTCCATCTCTTTTTCAGGTAAGTTTTGTAAAAATTCAAAATGAACAATAGCAACAGGTTTGATTGATATGGTGCAATCATATTTCATGGGAGAATAAAGTAAACACATTTTAGATTTAGCTAAAACATTGAATATATCATGGTGCTGCATTGACATTGACGAGTCGCTAATTAAAATGGATATGGAGTCCTTTATATTATCACTTCATGACCAGTAACTTCCCAAAGCATAAAAATGATTGTGACAAATCTATACGGACAAAGATTTGATTTGAGTTGACCAATTGAAAGCCATATTATGCCTCTTTAACCAAACAATTCAAAAACTTACAATAATATTGGGAGAGGCTGTAATGTCAAGATAATGCAAATTGGGATTTTGCAGAAGAAAAAGGCCCTCTTGTATTGGATCTGAAGTCAAAGGTGAGCCATCAACAGTTTACATAACTTCAAGAGTTTTCCTAACTCTATTGGGAATGTTCATTTTAATGGCCTAATTAAGAGCAGTAAACAATCCACAATACCACTATCCAGCAATGCAAAGGTATTAACAACTTTTCATGCTTCTGTTCTCTTAATAATCGAAAGCTGGAACGAGTATTGAATATAAGCCAGCTAACATTCTCCTGTCTTCTCAGTAGTAGGCCTGGATGAAATGTTAATTACAGCGGCATGATTAATGTAATTACACAAAATTTGTGTTATGCATGTTACCAAAATGCCGGAAATGATGCCAGGCGCTGAGTTCAGCAGATGCAGGCCCAGTCCCTCTCGCCCAGGCAGAATGTCAGCAGGGCAGCACAGCAGTTTAGCAGTCCTTCTTCCTGGCAGAACATCCACAGGTCCAGAAGCGTACTAAAGAGGTGGTGTCTGAAGTCCAATATTTATACTCAGTTGTGCCTTTGAATTGGTAGAAGCTTGCAGAGGCATGCCTTTGAAGTGCATGGCTCCCCTTCCTACCTTGCCTGAGCTCTAAACTAACTAAACAGGTTATGGAGTCCTTTGTGTAGAGCCAGGACACAGCCTATTCAAGTACTAGTGAGGCTGTACCCAGCTCCTCTCACCCATACTGCCAGTGATGGCCCATTCAGGCAGACCTAAGCTCCCTATTGTGTGTGGCTGTCTAGGAGGAATACACAAAGCCCAAATGTTAACTACACCGTGACATGTGACCCACAGACAGGCTGCAGGCATCATACGGCTATGGCAAGAAAATTCCACCTTTTAAAAGTGGCATTTTTAAAATTATAATTTAAAATTCGACTTCACTGTATGTTATGCTTTTTCATTACAATTCCAAGGATACCAACCATGAACTGGTTACCTGTCTCCATTTGGAAATTACAACTTAATAAATGTAATAATATAACTCTAATGTTATCCAATTGGAGAGGTATGCCTTGCACTAGTGAAATACGCATTTATGAGTTTTTCACTTCCAGGACATGTCAGACTTAAGGCCACATATCCTACTCTGTAAATGCATTGTTCCCTACCCTCTGGGCTGTCCAGGCCCTACCATGGATGTCTTATATGTATTCAAAAGGTTTGGGTCTGGCAAAAAGTTTGTTTTGGGATGTCAAAATGGCAGTTTAAAACTGCACACACAGGCTGCAGTGGCAGGCCTGAGACATTTATAAAGTGCTATATAAATGTGTGGCACAATCAGTGCTGCAGGCGCACTAGTAGCATTAAATTCACAGGTAAAGTGTGCAGAATCCTAAAGCCAGCAGAAAAAAACTCAGCAAAACAGGGGGCCTGGAGTCAAAGGGTTAGGGGGAAACCACACTAAGCATTTCAGGGCAAACATCACCTATCTAGTAAATGGAAAGGCAAGTCAAGTGTGATATCCTTCTCGTGGCATTGAGCAATTTGCCGACTGACATCACATTGGCCTCCCCTTCCTCTCCAAAATACGTAAAGTCTCTGGTAAACTCTATGCACTGTTCTCAATACAGAAGCAATAGTAATCTCTGAGTTGTATGTTGAAAAGTGTCCTTCAGTCTTCAGCACACATTCTTGGCTTTCCAGCCTATGAACATTGTTTCATCCAAATAATGAGCTGTACCATATAGGCAATTCTATATATATTCCACACCCATCATGGAAATTAACTGAAATCCTCAATGATTGCACATACAATTGTGCAGCACATGCCTAAACTGTATCAAAATAATGCTGCCTCTCATCTATAAGGCCCAGTAAGTTATAAATGTCCATATGGGTAGAAAATTGACGGAATATAGATTTTATATCCTTTTACATGGCACTAACTCTTTTTTCTTTCCTTGACAAACGTGTGCCTCATCAAACAATGTGTAGGACTCTGTGAAGGTCTCCCTATCCAGTTGTGGTTTTTAGGTTGAGAATTCAAGTTCTCTTGTATATACTTTAGTACATACTACTTTGTCGGCTTACAGCCTGCCCACTACTTTTAAATTGTTTGTTTCAGTGTCCTTAAAAAATCCTGGATTGCTAGAACTCATTTCTTCTCTTTGGCCCACATGCATCATTGTGACATTTTGCACTTCCTAATTTGCGAAAAATAAGGAATCGCAAATTAAGAAGTGCAAAATGCTATGCATCATTATTTTCGGTATTCATTTGTGATTCGGTAAAAATCGCAATTTTTACCGAATCCCAAATGAATACCGAATTCTTAAGTTAATTTTCACAATTCCCATTGATTCCTATGGGCCAAAAGGCCCATATGAGTCAATGGGAATTGCGAGTGGCACTTTGAAAATTTCATGGGTGCAGGGGGGGGTCCAAAGGACCCCCTCCATGCACCCCTGAAATGTATTTTTCGCATCATGTTTCACACACACATGTCCTAAGGACATTTTAAGCATTTTAAACACTTTTTCCAAATTTACCGAGTGGTTCAACCACTCGGTAAATTTGGCACCCTAATTGCGAATTTACAGTTTTAAATTTAATGATGCATTGTTTTTAAGAAATCGCACATCTGCGACTTCTTAAAAGCACCCGCAATTTTAGAACTCGCAAACATGTTACGAATTCTAAAATTGCTTCATGCATCCCAAAAAGCACTTTTGCATTTGCAAACGGCCGATTTTAAGGAATCGCACCGTTTGCGAATACAAAAATGCTTGATGCATGTGGGCCCCTGTCCCTCCTTTTTGTCTTTCTGTTTCCTCCCACGGTAGGGAGACAAAATATCGAAATTTAAATATCGATATACAATAATATCGATGTTTTAATTTCGATGGTATAGAATATCAATGTCCAGAATATCGACAGACAGAATATCGTTTTTATGGTATGTATGTTACTAATATCGAAATTTAATAATATCGAAATTATATTTAGTGTTTTGTATTTTAATATGTTGTTTATATGTTTGTTAAATATGTTATTAAATGTATGTTTGAAAATTAATAATTTTGTTTACATTTTGCGTTTTAGTATCAGAGCGGGTTGTCGGTTTATAGGGGAATAGGGTGGGAACTGATTTAATAATAATTAATTAAATAATACATATTTTATAATATTTTTAAATAATAATTAATTGGTAATTAATTAATAAAAAATAGTTAATTAAATTAATCAGAGTTAATGTGCTAATATAATTTATTTTAGTTATTGTTAAATAAAAATTAATTAGTAATTAATTAATATTAATTAGTTAATTACATTAATTAGAGTTAATGTGCAAATAAATAGAATTAATTGTTATTGGTAATTAATAATTAATTGGTAATTAATTAATATTAATTAGTTAAGTGCAAGAATTCGAGTTAATGTGCTAATATATATAATTGTTTTTAATTGTTAATCAATAATTAATTAGTAATTAAATAATATTAATTATTTAATTAAATTATTTAGTAATTTTTACCCCTACGCTATCCAACGCTTTCCCTACTGTTGCACCCTCTGGAGTGGGAATAGTAATTTTTACCCCTACGCTATCCAACCTTTTCTCTACTGTTGCACCCACTGGAGTAGGAATAGTAATTTAAACCCCTACGCTATCCAACGCTTTCCCTACTGTTGCACCTTTTGGTGTGGGAATAGTGATTTTTACCCTTACGCTATCCAACGCTTTACCTACTGTTGCACCCTCTGGAGTGGGAATAGTAATTTAAACCCCTACGCTATCCAACGCTTTCCCTACTGTTGCACCCTATGGAGTGGGAATAGTAATTTTTACCCCTATGCTATCCAACGCTTTCCCTACTGTTGCACCCTCTGGAGTGGGAATAGTAATTTTTACCCCTACGCTATCCAACTTTTTCCCTACTGTTGCACCCTCTGGAGTAGGAATAGTAATTTTTACTCCTACGCTATCCAACGCTTTCCCTACTGTTGCACCCTCTGGTGTGGGACTAGAAATTTTTACCCCTACGCTATCCAACGCTTACCCTACAGTTGCACCCTCTGGAGTGGGAATAGTAATTTTTACCCCTACGCTATCCAACGCTTTCCCTACTGTTGCACCCTCTGGAGTGGGAATAGTCATTTTTACCCCTAAGCTATCCAACCTTTTCCCTACTGTTGCACCCTCTGGAGTAGGAATAGTAATTTAAACCCCTACACTATCCAACGCTTTCCCTACTGTTGCACCTTCTGGTGTGGGAATAGTAATTTGTACCCCTACGCTATCCAACGCTTTCCCTACTGTTGCACCCTCTGGAGTGGGAATAGTAATTTAAACCCCTACGCTATCCAACGCTTTCCCTACTGTTGCACCCTCTGGAGTGGGAATAGTAATTTTTACCCCTACGATATCCAACGCTTTCCCTACTGTTGCCCCCCTCTGGAGTGGGAATAGTAATTTTTACCCCTACGCTATCCAACTTTTTCCCTACTGTTGCCCCCTCTGGAGTAGGAATAGTAATTTTTACTCCTACGCTATCCAACGCTTTCCCTACTGTTGCACCCTCTGGTGTGGGAATAGTAATTTTTACCCCTACGCTATCCAACGCTTTCCCTACTGTTGCACCCTCTGGAGTGGGAATATAAATTTTTACCCCTACGCTATCCAACCTTTTCCCTACTGTTGCACCCTCTGGAGTAGGAATAGTAATTTAAACCCCTACACTATCCAACGCTTTCCCTACTGTTGCACCTTCTGGTGTGGGAATAGTAATTTGTACCCCTACGCTATCCAACGCTTTCCCTACTGTTGCACCCTCTGGAGTGGGAATAGTAATTTAAACCCCTATGCTATCCAACGCTTTCCCTACTGTTGCACCCTCTGGAGTGGGAATAGTAATTTTTACCCCTACGATAGCCAACGCTTTCCCTACTGTTGCCCCCTCTGGAGTGGGGATAGTAATTTTTACCCCTACGCTATCCAACTTTTTCCCTACTGTTGCCCCCTCTGGAGTAGGAATAGTAATTTTTACTCCTACGCTATCCAACGCTTTGCCTACTGTTGCACCCTCTGGTGTGGGAATAGTAATTTTTACCCCTACGCTATCCAACGCTTACCCTACAGTTGCACCCTCTGGAGTGGGAATAGTAATTTTTACCCCTACGCTATCTAACGCTTTCCCTACTGTTGCACCCTCTGGAGTGGGAATATTAATTTTTACCCCTACGCTATCCAACCTTTTCCCTACTGTTGCACCCTCTGGAGTAGGAATAGTAATTTTTACCCCTACGCTATCAAACGCTTTCCCTACTGTTGCACCCTCTGGAGTGGGAATAGTAATGTAAACCCCTACGCTATCCAACGCTTTTACTACTGTTGCAATATGTGTAGTAAGTATATATATTAATTTAGATGTACTTTTTAATTTATTTTAAATGTATATGTATTAGTTATTCATTTTTAAATATGTTTTAATGTTTTAATGTAATAATAGTAAAATTATATGTATTTTCAAATTATTTTTACATTATTATTAATACATTAAAAAAACGATATATTTAATTTCGATATTTTTGTACTACAATATTTTTTTTCCGATATTTTTGTACTTACCTTTATGAAGATATAACTCCGATATTTTTGTTGTCGATATTTTTGTGTCGATATTTTGGTATGTAGATATTCTGTCTGTCGATAATATGTCAGACATTCTCCTCCCACAGAGCACGGACCAAGTACTGTATCATTATACTTTGGTTGTTTATCTGTTGTTTGGGGGACTATTTGTTTTTTCTTTTCTACTCGTGTTTAAGCATGGGCGGAAAATCCGTTACGCTCGCGGAATTTGCGGATTTTCGGTAAATTCGCAATCCGCGAACGCTCGCGAATTTACCGAAAATCCGCAAATTCGCACGCAGCGGATTTTTTTTTCTTGGTGATACAATTTTGCGGCGTGCGGTGTAAGTTCGCAATTGCAAATGATTATTTTTATCTGAATAACTCCTCAGGTTGACATTTGCCTGCACTTTTTGGGATTTGAGGCCTTTTGACTTTCTTTGGATCACTTTTGGATTAGAAATCAACTTTCACAAGTAAGCTTGTTTGGGGCATTACAGTTGCTGTAATGCTGTTCTGCAGAAAAACGAGTTTTGCAAAAGTGAAAGCATTCAGCAGGTGCAAAAGTTCAAACTCATCATTAGTAACCATTCCCTGTAGTGCTTCCTGACTGGGACCCCTCCAGAGTTCAGTTGCTGGTTGCAACAATTGTATGACCCTGCTCTGACCCTCACAGCAGGCTCATAGAATAGCTACAAGTAGGCCACAAAGGTCCTGGAAAAAAAAATTGCACTGCAACAGAAAGCAAATTACAGATAAGGAAGCAGGTGCCAGACTGGAATTTTAAAACAGTGACACATTAATAAATCAACCCCAAATTAATTCATGTCAGTTGAAGCAGGGCAGGTGTGCTTGCTTTTTCCCCCCATAATCTACAGTGATGATGAACCAGAGGGTGGCATTGATGTACCAGAGGGTGGCATGGGTGAAACAGAGGGTGGCAGGGGTGAAACAGAGGGTGCTGGGAACCTGTGATGATGAACCAGACGTAGAAACAACATAATCGCGACCGTTGCGAGCCGACATGTAAGTTCGCAATTGCGAACTGGTACAAAACCCTCGCGAACTGGCAAAAAACCTTGCGAACACAAAAAAAATTAAAATCCGCAAATTCGCGAGAATTCGCGGATTTTGCGGATTGTGAGTTCGCAAATTCGCAAAATTCGTGAACGCCAGATTCGCAAAATTCGCCCATGCTTACTCGTGTTACACTTTGGGTGCATGTTCAGCTTTGGCACCTGTATTTCATTGCATCTTATCTCTCTGCCCCCTCTTTCCCCTTTCACTGCTGCCATCCTTCCTGCACATCCTCTCCATTGCTTGTTGTCCCTATTACCTCTGTCTAAGGCCTCTTGATCCCTCAAGGATGGGGACAGAGCGAAGAAGTCCATGTGTGCTAATTGCAGGCAGCACAAACATATGTGAGGTACCATGGAAACAAAAGACGAACCGCCTCTGTGGCATGCAGACATGTCAACATAATGCAGCAGCCATCTTGAGACAGTGATGTGTTTCTGAATGACCCTCGATCAATTTCAGCATTGTGAACTAAAAGTTTGAATGGCACCATACATATGCCTTTTTACCAGCTCAACAGGATACTGGTAACAATGGAAATAAATTATCTTTTCTTCATGTCTTTTCTCATGTTTTCCACCGGCCCCAAGTTGGTCCTTTTTCTATTTATTTGCTGGTCTGTAAGCAGTCAGGAAGTTAGTTCCATCACAGGGGAAGATGGCAGCAGTGTGAGCTCCTGTCTCCGGATTTTGACGAGCAGTTTTTAAGCTCCAGATCGAGAGAGGCTCAGAGTCAGCTGCGTCCAACATTCGATTCAGCTCTGTTTGATAAAAGAGGGAGAAGCCACTGAGCTTGTGAAGCTGCACCTGGCTCAGGGTGGGTGGGACTTTTGTGCCAAGAAGGTGCTCTTTGGAGCCCATGGAGAGAGGTTGCTAGATGATTGAGGGTCACTAATGGTTGTCTTGCCTCCCTGTGCAGTTTACTAAGGGGCAGCTATGAAGGGATGTGCTCCAAGATGGTACCCATCCATCTTATAGTCAGCTCATGTGGCTCTGGGTGCCACACCCTCACTGTCTCAGGATGGGTGCACCATGTATCTGTTCACCCTGTGATTGCAAGACTCTGCAGCTTGCAATATGCTCCTCAGATATCAGAAAATAAGAACTGCCCATACCATAGTATAGACTGTCTCCTCCTCTCTTTGCTGACTCCATGATGCCACCCTCAAGCTTCACAGATACCCTTCGGTCCCCAGAGCCCTTGCTGGATCTGTAGTGAAGGTAGAAATGTAACCTTGCTCAGGGACATCTTGCTAAGGGACATCTTCCACCTTATAAACAGCATGAATGTAATTCCGAAGCAAACATTTTTGAACATCATAGACACATCTTTGCCCCTGCCGTCCGTTGAGCCTGTAACTTTAAAGGGTGGCTTCAAGCTGATTAAGTATTTTTACATCTTCTCCCTTGTTTAACAGGCCTGTTAGATTTGGGGGTCTCTAGTTGGCACAGGTAGGTAGATGTGACAAATAGGGACTTTTGCCTCCAGTCAGGATAAGGGGATTACACTCCTAAAATAACCCCTGCTCACCTCCTTGGTAGCTTGGCACGAGCAAGACAGGCTTATCTCGGAGGCAGTGTGTAAAGCATTTGTGACCGTAGACAGTAACCCAGTGACAACACTACAGATGGACACCACACATGGTTTTATATCAAAAATAAGTAGACTTTATATATAACAACAAAAATACACAATACTGTTACTTTAAAATGGTAGATTTAGCTTAATTAAGTTCAGTTCTTGAGATGCGGCACTTTGCATCAATGTACCTTACGATGCGTTGTGCTTCCATGAAAATCGATGTCGCAGCGAGGGAAATGCGACAAAGTTCAAGTTCAAAGAAATAAAGACGTGAAGATCTTCCAGATGCTGCACGCTTCTCCAGGGATGCGAGAAGTTCTCGGTTCGATGCGTGGACTGCAGCGGCGACACCATTGTTCAGCGATGCGACAGCAACAGCTCCAATTGCGACACTCTTCTCCCACGATGCGTGAAGCTGCCGCGCAATGCGACAACTACAGCGGCGACTTCTACGATGCAACGGCAGCAGCTCAAACGGCGGCGCGCTTCTCGGGGATGCGAGGCGCCTTTCTTCGATGCTGTGCAGTTTCAGGGGCGTCACCTTGCTCAGAAGTGCAACGGCAGGCAGCAGCGACGGTGACACGCTTCTTCTTCGTTGCTGCACGCTTCTCTCGATGTGGTGCAGTGCGACAACTCCAGCAGCGACACCCTGGTTCAGAAGTGCGATGGCAGCAGAAGCAACAGCGATACGCTTTGATCTTGTTGCATCGCGCTTCCAGCTCCTTGCGACACGAAGTTCCTCAGAAGGCCCAAAACAGCAGCAGGCTCTTCCACAAGAACTCTGGGGAGCTGGGGGTTGAAGTCTGTTGTCCCTGAGACTTCAGCAGGAGGCAAGCTCTTTTCCAAGCCCTTCACAAGTTGAAAGCAAAGTAAACCAAGTTCCTTTCTCCTTCCTTTGGCAGTAAGGCAACCACTGCAGGCCAATCCCCAAAGCAGCACTTCAGCTTGGGAATAGCCTCTCCTCAGTTTCTTCAGGCTCTTCTCCTCAGTAAAGGTTTCTTCTTGTAGTCCAAAAGTGATCTAATTTCTTGGGATCAGGGTCCCAATAATTATACCCCAAAATCCTTTGTTCTCTGAGGGGAGAGGGGCCTTTGCCCAGTCCAAACCAGTTCTGAAGCACTCTGTTTACCATACTTCTCCTTTCCTTTCACAGTGCAGGGCAGAAACATCAGACGCCCCACAGGAGGTGGAGCCAGCATTGTGGAAGGCAAGTACAGTCCTGGAGCACTTTGTTGACAGGACTCCTTCTCTTCTTTCAGTGAGCAGGGCAGAGACATCAACCACTCCCCAGTAGGTAGAGCCATCATTGTGGAAGGCAGGGACAGTCCAATTCAATGTTCAGGTGCAACTCCTCCCCTCCATCTAGATGCAGATTTCTCTATTCACCACTGGGCTGACTCATCCTGTCTCTTGGAATCCCCCAGCCCTGTCACTCACAAAACCAGACAAAGGAATACACAACCTAGCAGAGGCAGGCTTGAAAGGTTAGGCAAGCAAATACCTTCTTTCTAAAAGTGGTATTCGCAAACACAGAATGTTAAAAACAACTTCACTAAAATATGCATTTTATCATTCCACGCTTATTAAACTCGAATTTCTACCATGTTCTCTGAGTTAGTTAGGATTATAAACTGTAATAATTCTAAAAGCCTGTTCTGGCCTATGGAGAACAGGTAGCCTTGCAATAGTGGAAAATGAAAATGGCTATAATTCACTATTAGGACATGCCACATACACCAGGGCATGTCCTACCTTATACTTACAATGCACCCTGCCCTGGGGCCTCCTATAGGGGTGGCTGATATGAAGAAAAGGGAAAGTTTAGGGACTGGCAAGTGGGTGCACTTGCCCAGTCAGCACAACAATACCAGACTGCACGCAGGCTCTGCAATGGCAGACCTTAGACACATTTTACAAACTGCTTCTGTGGGTGGCACAACCAGTGCTGCAAGCCCACCAACAGCATTTGATTTACAAGCCCTGGGCACACTCAGTGCACTGTACTAGGGTCTGACAAGTAAACCAAATAGCCAAACATGGAAACACTGATTAATACTTCAATTTACAATATGGAGTGTTTGCACTGGGGCACTGGACAGCAGTGAGAAAACACCAAGGGTCTTGACTCTTACTCAGCAAGGCTGAGCCAAACTAATATTATCGAACAACACAACTGCCAGCGCTGAGACTCTAAATTCTAACTATTTTTTGAAAAGGGGTGGTTTTATGAACATAACATAATAACCTGCTTTTTGAATTGCAAAAATACACTTGTATCACTCTTTTTTAGACATCAGTAAGTTTTTCACATGATTATTTGTGCTTGAAAATACAAATAAAACATAAAGACTATATACAATTATATACAATACACTTACAACCAAAATTGAAATTGAGACTGACACATCATAAGTTTGAACACACTCTTGGCCAACCATTCATACCCCACTCACACTATCCAACCTTATCTAACAAACACACAAAGGTCCCGGTGTCAACAATAACGTAAGAATACAAATAAAGCAAACGTTTTTATACAAATTCAGTTTTTTTCTGTATGCTCTGATTGGGAAAATTTATCTTGCTATTTACAATCCTATTTACAATCCTATATTCTATGGGACCCGGGACCGGATCGGACGACGCGTTTCGAACCCAAATGAGTTGAGGGTTCTCCTCAGGACCAATAATTTCTTTAATTTTTAAGGTCAAAGCTCAACATCTGTGTGTCAAAAAAGTTTCATTCCCAGATGCGTACCAAGAAGGAGCCGCTTTTGTTGCGCGGGTCCTGACTAATGAGACAGCTTCATCCCCATAAGCTGTTTGGCTGACCTCGTTGCCAATGGCGGCCGCTGCGAGTGATTTCTTAAACACTGTTGCGAGTAGACGGGTGTCTTAATCCTACGTACACACTCCACAGAATTCCTTCAGTATATGAAACGCTGCGACAGCAGTGGCACAGTGCCCAAAGCATCTAACACCAGTAAAATACAGGAGGCAACTGCAAAAATGGAAGGGAGACCCACGCCAATGGTGCCAGGTCTAACAAGGCCTTTAGAGATAATATTAATAAAGCATGTCTTTGGATTATTGGTTAAATAGGCAGGCACTGTGAATCTGCACTTAATTAATTTGAAAGGGGAAACACCTGCATTTCTCAAGAGGGATTAAATATTTTTTAATAGGAGAGTACCAGTACTTCGGGTTAACAAATGGGACTTTAGGATAGTGTGTACCAGCACTGATATATTTCCATTTCAGTCACTGTGTGGGATTAAGAAACCCTCATCATCTCCTCCTTGGCTTCCCTCTGCTCATCCCCCTAATGCTTTCAAGCACTATTATTCCACTATGTGGTTCCAAGTTAAGCAGCTCTTACAGAACTCTTGCTCCCGTGTGCGCCCCTTAACTTTACATGCACCCTAGTTGTAGTTCTTATGTGTGGTTTCACATTTTTTGTAGCCGAGTAAGTATTGGTTTGATTTAAATGAAATGATAAAAGAGTGTTCGGGAGTAGGTTCTCTTAAAAGATTGTGGCCATCGAAACTTTACTGGGAGTTTAATATCCATTCTCTCCATACTCTTTTTTAAAATCATCCATCGTCACATCTCACAGGTAATCTTTTTCCTCTTCAACACTATCTTTTCTCTCAGTCCTTCTGCATGTACTTAATTCCATCACCTGCCCTGTCTCTCCTTCCCACACATGCTCTTTCCACCTGTAAACCTTTTCCTTTGTCATGGACCGACCTGCCACTGCATGTAAGAGCCTCCTCCTCACTCCTTGAAAACTTCAGATGCTAAAGACCTGGCTTTTCGAGCATTCCTACTTACCCTACTGTGGCTAGACTCCCACCTTCTCAGCTTCAGGATACCCTTCTCCATGATAGTGCGCCCAAAAATTCAGCATAACATAACTTTAGCGCTGTCATTATTTCAACAGCTATGCATATTTTCTTCACTCAATTTCCCATGAAGTGCACTTGGCACAAGTGTGGTCATCACTTTGTGTATTTTCTAGAGGGGTTAAGTAGTGGGCAAGCGTGTAGCCTAAATGCCTTTATAACCCATTGACAAGCACCATAAGAAAGTCGCAAGGGGCCTTCGCTCTCAGTTATGAGGCTTTCAAAAACACCCATTCACCCGCACCCACTTACTGAGTTTCACCACAATAGAGGCGTCTCATTATTTTGGACGGGCATGTCTACCATCTCACAATTTTTATTTCTTTGATTTCCTCAATCAGAACAATTGTTTGCAACCTGAACAATTGCAAATTACTAAAAGAAAAGGACTCCACTTTGAACAAATATGATATATTGAAACCTTCCATAAAGACTTTAATATTATGATGTAGGAGCAGGGGCGTCCTTAGGCAAGTGCAAGCTGTGCACCTGCACAGGGCCACCAAACCCCAGGGGCCTCCACGCCAATATATATCCTTAATATAATAATCCTCTGAGGATGGATACATATTTGCGTGGCGGCCTCCGGCTCTGTTCCACTTCCAAACACCCTGACCCCCCCCCTCTTCACTGGCCTCCGCGCTCCACCCCCCCGGACCCCGTCTTCCGGGCCCCCTACCTACACTCCCTGCCCAGGGCCACCATGAGCCTAGAGCCCCCCCTGCTAGGAGACGAATTGTATCTAAATTAACCCTGAGCGTAATGTGCGGAGTGGGGCTACGCGGAGTGGGCACAAAACTACGCCCACCCGCGCACTCCGCGTAGCCCCACTACGCGCCGCCCGCCCTCCCTAAATACTGCAATAAAAGGATAGAAAGCTTTTAAAAACACTAACCTTGTCCGCCGCGTCCCCGGGGCTCCCTCTCGCCGTCCCTGGATTCGCGCCGCCATTTCGAATACTAATGCGCATGCGCGGGCGCCCGCGCATGCGCATTTCTCGTGAGAAATGCGCGGGCGCCCGCGCATGCGCATTAGTATTCGAAATGGCGGCGCAAATCCAGGGACGGGGAGAGGGAGCCCCGGGGACGCGGCCGACAAGGTAAGTGTTTTAAAAAGCTTTCTATCCTTTTATTGAAGTCTTTAGGGAGGGCGGGAGGGAGGCGGGTGGCGGCCGGCTACGCACCGTCTGCGGAGCGCGCGTAGTGCCGCCTGGCTACGCCCGCCACGCAAAATGCGTAGGAGGCGGCACTACGCGCGCTCCGTGCACGGAGCGTAGCTGGCCGCCCACCCCTAAAAATTATATTCTCCATAAAATGGAAAATTTACTTGTATATGTTTGCATAAGAAAATCACTAATGCAAATGGTTTTGTTTGTTTCTGTTTTTTCTACATGGGTCATACATTTTCCGTATGAATACATCGTTTTCCGTAACACCCCAACACCCTAATTTTGACGGGTTTGCCGTTACTCAGCCTTTGACAAGAGGAAATAACTTTTCCGGGGTGAAAAGGAGAGAGAGGTGTGTTTGGGAATGCAATAAACATGTAGCTTTGTGGGTGTTCACAAACCTACAAGAGATTCCTGTGCCCTCCACGCCCACTCCGCACTCATCAACTGCCCCTACTCTTACTCGCACGAAAATCTTTGCGTCAGTAAATTCTTTTTGAAGTGCGAAACCAGCTATTAGGAGAAGAAGTGGGCTTTAGAGCTAACACGTAAACAGTGTTGAGAATAGGCCACAAATCGCTTAAGTTCCTCGCGTCCGTTCGAATCTTTTCACACATAAGTCTGACTTACTATGTGTTGCACTGTAAATAAACAACTCTTTCCGCCAGCATGGCCCTCTAACTAACATTGCACCAACTGGAATATCTAACAACAACGATACAAAATAATTATAAAGCCTTCCTTTGGAATATTCCTATTATAGCGAAAAATGTGACCTTGAGTCAAACTCTATATTAATCCAACCAAAACTAACAAAAATGAATAGTTAAGCAAATAAAGGATCGGAGGAAAGGCGCAAATATCTGAAAAATGCGAGTGCCGATCCCTTGTTCGCAGCTGGAGTGTGCCGATCAGCTGTATTTGTTAGCGCTGGCAGCCCCCATTGTTTCACCATGCGCTAGAGCACAAAGACGTGCTGACACAGAAGACCACCGCGTCACCAGACAGAGCCCCATCTGTGCCCGGCGGCCACCCGGCCCTGTGCTATCAGGCGAGCCCTTCTGTGCAAGCAAGATTCCTGCGTGTGATTTAAAGTGACAGTTCGTGCAGCCGAAAAGTCAGTGTAATGAGCGGTCAACTCGGCTGCACATCAGAGGATGAATCGTGCATCAGATGTTTATGTAGAATGTTTCACGTATCTGAATAGGGCAAAGTCCATTGCCTACGACACTGCTTTTATTTAAATGTATCTGTAGTTTCGTTCATGCTCTTTTGTTTCAAATATACATTAAGATTCATAGCAAATAAGTGAGCATGTTTGACTAGAAGGGTCCAGTGTACTCAAACTTTGAATTTAATAGTGAATAGCCTACTATTATGTAGGAGACTGTTTTCAGCAAAACATTCTGTAGGCACTGTAGGCATCTCGCACACTGGCGAGGAATGTAGGATCGCCAACCATTAATAACTTTCAGTCTGGCCATGCCTATCAGCCCTGGTTTACCCATCTGTGAACTGGCGTGGAAGCAGAAAAACGAAATAGTCCACTGAAAAGTGAATGCAATATCATTTGCGATATTTTACAAGATACCTTCCTGAACAAAATACAGGAAATCAAATGACGTATATATAATCCTGGTCTGTGTAGAACATATATATTTATATTTAATTGGAGTGAATGGTTTACTTAAGAGAGGCAGCTCTAGTCAATATTAAGGATTATTGCTTGTTTTTGGTTGCAATTACATGTAATTGTGACATTTAGGAGGAAGGGGCATATACTTCCATCATTTACCCAGCTATATAGAAGGGCATATTTATATTTTCTTTAAGTAAGACTGTGGAGAGAACTACACTCATGTATGAATCAGAAGTGTCTGGGAAACCATTCTGCACTTTGGAGAGGGCAATCTCTATGGCCCTGATTACGAGTGTAGGCGTAATTTACAGCACATGATAAATAATGATACCAAGGGGTAAGTTATCTATCGTATGTACAAATAACATCTTTCATGAATTTGTGGGGAATAATTCGCAGATTTTGGCGACTAAGGCACCATGGGGCATATTATCAAGAACAGAGTTAAAATTATCGCTGCTTTAGTGGCCGGAAACTGTCGCTAAAGCGGCGATAATGGGCTTGATAATATGGCCTTGTGAATTCCCATAGAAGCCCAGGTTCACACCAGAACCTGGGTTTCTATGGGAGTTCACAAGGGCGTATTATCAAGCCCATTATCGCCCCTTTAGCGGCAGTTTCCTGCTGCTAAAGCAGCGATAATGTTATCGCCGGCCTTGATAATATGGCCCCAAAATCCGATATGGTACTGTAAATACCATACAGTTTCCCCTGATAAATGTCAGCAGGTTTAACCTACCGAGATTTAACGACAGCTGAGGTATTTAACACATCCGATAATTATTGGATGCGTTAAATACAGCCAAACTCATAATTCCGACCTGTTTATAAACAGAGGTTTACGCATATGTTGGAATTTACCGGCCAACTCATTGATATACAAAAATATTGCCAACAAATATCGAGGACAAAAAAGTTGACTTTACATACTTTTTATGTAAAGAACAAAATATCAACTACAAAAATATAGAAGACCAAATTATGATCATTAAATAGGTAAGTGTATTTTTAATATTAAACTGTATATTAACATAAAAAATATTTTGACTTAAAATAATATATGACATCAAAAATATTTAATTTAAAAAATAGAAAATTTAAAATTTACAACATAAAAACATAAATAAAATATATTGTTAACAAATATTGTAACAATTAATAAACATAATATATCTAAATACCATTATGATATAAACATGAGTAAAATGAGAATACAAAAAATAGTTAATAATAATTAAAACACTGTCAAATATTGAAAATACATCTACAATACAAATATTAAAATGAAAATCAGTAAAAATCACATCACTAAAAAAATACAAAATCCATAATTAAACAAAGAAATTAAGATAACTTTTCAAATGAATCCCAAAATATAAATGATTATAAAATAAAAAATAAAACAAAATCACATAAAAATCTGGACATGTAGGGGTCAAATTTACTTATCCCACTCCTAAGTAAGCAACAATAAGAAAAGTATTGAACTTTGGAGTAGGCATATTTACTATTCTCACACTAACATAAAGAACAAAAGGGGAAGTGCTAGACTTTATAGATATCAGATTTACTATACTCACTCCGTCATAAGAAACAGTAGGGAAAATGTAGGACTTTACAGGGGTCAGATGTATTATTCCAACTCCAACCTAAGCAACAATATGGAGAGTATTGGCGTTTGAAGGGGTCCTATTTACTATTCCTACACCAACCTAAGCAGCAGTCAGAAAATTGTTTGACTTTTACGGATTGAGATTTAGTAATCCCACTTCAACTTTCACAACAGAAGAAAAGTGTTCGACATTGGAGAGTTGAGATTGACTATTCCCACTACGATCTGATCAACAGTAGTACAATTGTTGGAGCTTGGAGGGGTCAGATTTACTCTTCCCCCTCCAACATAAGCAACAGTAGGGAAAGAATTGGAATTTGGAGGGATCAGATTTATTATTCACACTCCAATATGAGAAGTAGTAGGAAAGTGTTGGACTTTGGAGGTCACAGTTTTACCATTCCTACTGCAACATAAGCCACAGTAGGAACATTTTTGGACTTTGGATGGATTAGATGTATTATTTTCAGTCGAACCTGAGCCACAGAAGGAAACCTGTTGGGTTTTGGATAGATCACATTTACTATTCACACATAAGCAACAGTAGAGAAGGTGCCTGATACTGGAAAGCCTTAATTTACTATTCAGACAGCTAAATATATATATATATATATATATATATATATATATATATATGTGTGTGTGTGTGTCTGCGTTTGTGTGTATATATATATATATATATATATATCTATGTGTATACATAATACATGCATAATAAATTAACCTAAAATACATTTTCACAAATATACCAAGAAAAGGATGCTTTTTTTAGATCACATTTCTAAAAGAAAATACAAAGTTAATATATTAACATTTAAAAACTGTTGTATGTCTCCACAACGCATGCCGTCACATCGCGTGCCTTTACAACGTGGTTTTAACAATGCAAGTGTTGTTACAATGTGTTACCATTACAACGCAAACTTTAACCACGCATATACCTTTACAATGCATGCCTTTACAATGAAGTTTGTTGTAAAAGCATGTTCTTTAAAAGCATACGTGTGTTTAAATTTGTGATTGAAAATATAAGTATTTTACAGGTAAATGTAAAGGCTATTTATGTATACATAACAGCATTATATTTCCCTGTAAAATACTTATAATGTATTAGTAATGGCATGGTAATGCATGAAAATACATGTAAAACAAAAAAAAATGTACTTACTTTTGATATTCATTCTAACAAACTTTATTTCGGTCAATGTAGACCATCAAACGTAGATGATATAAACAGTAGCAATAAAAACACATATCAAAAACCAATGTCCGCATGTCATTTTCATTAGTTCAAATTTCAATTCATCATTAGGATAGTTTGCTTGAATATAGAAAAGTGTTAAAAATGGATAAAAAAATTAAAATGATTAAAATGTGAGACAATGTGCACTATGTGAGTTTTTTAGTTGCGGTGGTGAGTTTAACAACACCGTACGTCTCTGCCACATGGAATTTAAAAATCAGGGCCCAGCAAAAATAATGGTTGAATGAGTATCAGTTCTCAAAATTCTAAATGCCTCCATACACAGCCTACACCCCAAATTCCTGCAAAGTGGGGCGAGCCTTCTCCGTCTGGCTGTTTTATAGCCAGGACAATAGAAGAAAACATGAAGCTCAGTCTCATTGACACAATTGAAAGTGGGGCACCGAAGGGGAGTCGCTTTTAGCCATTTGTTAGTGAAGGCACTAAGCGGCAAGGTTCCTATTCTAAACTGGATGTATAGGTTCCTAGCCATAATGGGTTGGATATCATCTAGAAAGGGCTCAATCTGGTACTCTGCTTTAATATTTAAAAATTCTGCTGTTAGGTGGCCAAGTCCAATATTCCCCTGGGTGTCAGATAGTTTAGGCGCTCAATAGGCTCTTACTAGCTCTAAGCATGAAATTGCTGGAAACACAATTTAGGGGTTACTCTATAAATTTGGGATGCCTAGTCTACAGCATACCTCCCTAACATATAAAAAACATGGTATTTTGCCCACACCCGTGAGGCCCAGAATCTCCTCTAACTCCGACTGATAAACTGCTAGTTCTGGGGTACCCACAGTCTACACCAAAAAGTTAATGCTCTGAGTCCTATCTCCTCCGCAATAGGTCTGATTCCTAAGTCCAGTCGTAGGGGGATGAGGGCGGTACTTGGGGGAAGGCCTAACAACTGTTTCATGAAATTATTCTCGGTTTTGGGCAGTCAGCCAAGGGGGCAATGACCCCGTAGTTCAGCCCCATACATTGCAGCGCTCCTAGCTTGCACTTTGTAGATCTCAGCCACCGGACCAGCCGGTTTGTAGGAGGAGTTCCTATATATTTTTGTAATACCCCGACAGTCTGAGCTAACTTGAGACTTGCTTTAGCTAGTTGCAGACCCCACTTGAACGTTTCGGACAGCATGACACCAAGGTAGTCAAAGACTGTCACCCTCTCTACAATGGAACCATTTAGGGAGGAATTTGGGCAGGATGTTTTGGCTGGATTAAAGACCATAAATTTTGTCATCAATGTGTTAACCTCCAGCCCCCTGTTTTTGCAGAATGTAGCAAAAGCTATCCAGAACTCTCTGGATGCCCATAGGTGAATTAGATAACAGCGAAGTGTTGTCCGCAAACATCATTGTTGGCACCTTACTTTGCAGCAGTTGTGGGGCACCACTATCCTTTACCTCATTTAATTGGGCAACCAGAGCATTGATGAAAATACAAAACAGGGTAGGGCAAGCACACACCCCTGCCTTAATCCTCTATTAACTGGGAATTGAGGGGTTAATTCCCCAAATTTACCATACCTTACCTTGGCAAAATTGCCTTCACGCAGTCTCCTGATCAATGTCAGAAGGTAGGGGTGGATTCTCAGTTGTTGAGTGCCTCCTATAGTTTGTCTCTGGGGACCAAATTGAAGGCTGTTTTCAGGTCAGCAAATATCGAATAGAGGCTGCCACCCTCTGTTGACATTGTCTTCCAGTATAGCAGTTAGAGCCTAAAGATTTGGTCGATCGTAGAGGTGTTTTTTCTAAAAACAGCTTGGTAAGGACTCAAAATGTCGCACTCCTCCATTCACACATTAAGGCGATCAAGGAGGATCCTTGCAAACAATTTCTGGTTGACATCGATCAAACTAATCAGCCTATATATAGTTGGTCAGCAAGAGAGGTGAACCCTTTTTAAAGACTGGGAAGATTTCTGCCCCGAGCCAGGTTTAAGGGATCGCCATACCTCTCAAGATAGTGTTAACTATTGCCCATAAAAAGGGTCCCCAGATTTCTGGTTCTGCCTGAAATAGGTCCCCTGGTATCTTGTCTAGTCCTGGAGTTTTTCCAAGAGGAAGCTTCCTGATTGCATTTAAGACTTCTGTTACAGTAAACCCTTGGGCCTCTTCTAAAACAATCCCTGGGATTGTTGAGTATTTTTCATCTTTTAAGTCTGAAACTTCCTCTGTGGTGTATAGAGCTTGAAAGTGAGACTTCTATGCGGCCGCTGCAATATTAGGCTCAAGGGCTGGCTTCCCTTCGCTGCCATCTGTGCACACTAGTGACCAGAACTCCTTCACATCCCTGTTAGATAGAGCTGTTTTAATGGCATCCCATCTCTCTGACTCCTAGTTCTTCATAGCTAGTTGGATACTATCTCAGTAGAGGGCCCTCATTTGTTTGATTATGTATCTGTCCTTGAATTTGATGGCTTCTCTGAGGGCTCTCTTGGTCTTACAGCAAGTATCATTGAACCGGGTTTGTTTGGCATCCTTTTTCGCTTTCGAGGGTGTCAAAGGATAAAATATATTAGTCAAACTGGTCATCAATTCTATGTGCAATGCCGATATTCTGGCGACAGTTTGAGGAGAGTCCAATACCTATGACCGCCTACCCCAGTTCTAATAAGGGCAAAATAGTTTGGGAGTATAAAACAGCCACCTTTTCTGGTGACTGATCGACTGTCCCCCATCTAATTCTCCTTCTGTTATTGGCTAGTGTAAGGTTTCTCTCTATGGGGGTACCGCTGGCCATGGGATTATAAAGATCTGGGAGCTCCAGCTGCATGGTCAAATCATTGTGATTGCTTTCCTGTCTTGGCAGGACAGCGAAGTCAACAACCCTCTGCCATAGTTTTGTTTCTACTAGGATATAGTCCAGGAGGGAGGATTGTCCAGTTCTGTTAAAGGTTAACTTACCTGGTCTATCAGATTTTGTGCATCCGCTGCAGGCTCTTAAGGAATGGTTTAGTATACCTGTATTATTCTAGAGTGCCAATGGGGTCCATGCCTTTATCGTTTGGACTTGGGGGTCAGAGATTAACCAATATCGATCCTCATCACTTGGGGATGCTTCAGTGGGGGCGGCAAGGGTTGGCTATGAAAACATCCCCCTATAGCCAGCCTTATATTCGGGGGGACTGTATCAATAAAGATGTTCAATTGGTCAATGATCCGGGATTCGTGAGAAATGCTTACAGGTCGGTATTAGATGTTAATGAACGCAATTTTAAATCTAGATGAAAAGGTGAGTGCAGTACACTGAAGGTCGTTGGACAGGGTATTCAGCTGCTCTACTGTACAATCCAGGTGTGTGGCAATCCAGGTATATAATCCCCCTGAGGGATTCCCCCCCCCCCAAAAAAATGGCCGGCACATTATAGGATACATATTCCATCCTCACAATATCTTCCCTTGCCGAGGTTGTCTTACTTTTATATATGTTTTTATATTTTCCACAAACAATGATTTCTGTTGAAATATATAAAACGATATATATATATCCAACAGCGCCTCAACCCCTACCTACCCTAAAATTACCCATGTCACCCCAAATCCCCAACCAACCCTAAACCCTTAAAATACCCTTGCCACCCCAAGATCCCTACCCACCTTAAACCCTAAAACTACTGTGCCATCCCAAAACCCCTTCCCACCGCGGCAGGGTACGGAACCAATGTCAGCGGGCTCGATAAATCTCACCTCGGTGCCTCTCTAACCATGCGTCCCACGCTGCAACTCTGGGCAATATCTTGCTTAATCTCCACAACGGCCCCCTCGCTGCCGGGGATGCCTGGCTTCACTTTGGGAATGCCCAATAGTGACCATCTCACAGGGAAAGCCAGGACGGGTTCCCCAGCGGTACACAGAGCCAAGAAACCCCAGGGTGAACGTGTGCTCTACAAATTCATACTAACATAACATAACATAACACCCTAAACCCTAAAACCACCCTTGCCACCCAAAACCTATACCCACCCTAACCCCTAAAATTAACCCTGTCACCCCAAAACCCATACCCACCCTAATATTACCCCTGCCACTCCAAACCCCAAACCTAACCTAAACCCTAAAATTACCCATGTCACCCTAAAACCCATACCCACCCTAAATCCTAAAATTACTCATGCCACCCCAAAACCCAAACCCAGCCGCAGCCTGTGCAGGTAAGAGCGGTAGGGCAGTGGGGCCCGGTGGGTAGATTTCGATGGACGATGATGAGTGAAATTTAAATAAATAATTAATTTTCCCTATGTCATTGTCCATCAAAATCCCCCCCCAAGCCAGCCCCTACGCTCTTACTTGCACGGCAGCGGCTGCCAATACCCACCCTAAAATTACCCATGTCACTCCAAAACCCATACCCACCCTAAACCCTAAATTACCCTTGTCATCCGAAAACCCATAGTCACCCTAAACCCTAAAATTACACTTGCCACACCAAAACCTATAGCCACCGTAAACCCTAAAATTACCCATGCCACCCCAAAACACATATCCACCTTAAACCCTCAAATTAGCCATTCCACCTCTAAACCCGTACCACCCTAAACCCGAAAATTACCTTTGCCACCCCAAAACCCATACCATACCTAAACCTTAAAATTACACATGCCACCCCAAAGCCCTTACCCACCTTGAAACCTAAATTTACCAATGCCATCCCTAAACCCATACCCACCATAAACCCATAGCCACCTGAAACCCTGAAATTAATCTTGCCACCACAAAACCCGTACCCACCCTAAACACCAAATTTACCCTTCCCACCCCAAAACCAATAGCCAACCTAAACCCTAAAATAACACATGCCACCCCAAACCCGATAACCACCCTAAACCCTAAAATTACCAATGCACCCCAAATACCACACCAGCCCTAAACCCTAAAATTACCCATGCCACCCCAAAACCCTTACCCACCCTAAAACCTAAAATTACCCATGCCACTCCACATCCCATACCCACACTAAATCCTAACATTACCCATGCCACCCCAATATCCATACACACCCTAAACCCTGAAATTACCTATACCACCCCAAAACCTATACTTACCTAATAATTACATTTGAAAAGCATATCCCTTGGCCATTCATGTCTTTGCAACGAAAATTGTTGTAAAGGCATGCACTGTAAAGGTATATGCATTGTTAAAAATTGTGTTGTGAAGGTCATGCGTTGTTACAACGCCTGTGTTGTAATGCTTGTGTTGTAATGGCATGCGGCGTAACCACTAGTGTGTAATGGCTGTTTTCCTATAAAAATAATAAAAACTGTTTGTGTGCTAATTAAAAAAATGGCAAAATATTCGTATTGAAAACAGATTCAAACCTACTACTGCAAAAATCCAACACACACAAAAACAAATAAAATAGTACTTGTAAAAAATGTGCAATACATATGTAAAGGAAAACACCTCCAATCCAGCCTATAAATGCTTAATTGCGGGCTGGACATTGAGGATAAATATTTTGCAAATTGAATCTAGCAAGAGTTTGAATTGTGGGTTGCTCAACAAAATAAGATCCCACTCTCACAAACTGTTTCCACCTTGGCATAAATCCAAACATAATCACTCTTCCAATCCTAACAGACAAAACAATGCGGGGCTCATTAGGATGGCGGGTGGGTCGCCCCGCCAGGCAGACGGTAGCCACCGCCGGCCTAGCGGGGGCGATCCACCCGCCATCCTTGCCGGAATGACCCCCGCCATATTAGTATGGCTGGGGGGTCCACGGCGGGCGGAAAGAACGTCCGCCGCTTTTCCACCGAAAAGGGTTTATATGGTGGCTATGTCTATCAGACACCGCCAGCCATATTACTATGGGCATTTTCCAATGCCTTTCCGTGGCAGCAATGCGGCCATGGAAAGGCATGTGGACTCCAGGGAGCAAGGTCGCTGCACATGGGGGGTATCTATGGAACCCCCCTGCATTTCAAAGGACAACGTAGCAGGCACCGCGCGGTGCCTGTCATCTTGTGCTTTAAAATGCACAACATGTATTTTTGAAATCACGGTGGGCGGTGCATTCAGCACCGCCCGCCGCAATGTTAAAAATACAGGATGCGCTTGCCACTGTGGCGGGGGAATCCTAATTCCCCCCACAGGACCCCCGCCCTTATGGCGGGCGGTCCCGTTATCTGATAGGATGGCGGGCGGACGAAGTCTGCCCGTCATCCTAATGACCCCCTCCATTTGAAAACTCTCTGTTGTACCTGCTCTATAGACTTAAGAGCCTCCTTTGACAAAGTAGGGCCTCCTTTGACAAGATGTCACAAATCATTTTCTGGCAGAAACTTCATAAATGGGATGTACCATCATTTTTACAGAATACTATTCAATTACTTCACACAAACAAATAAGTCAAGGTCAAAACCAGTACAAATGGCGCAGAGGTTAAAAAAATACATACTTAAAATGGTCTGAAACAAGAATGTGTGCTGGCTCCCATCTTGTTCAACCTTTAAATAGCTTACTTAAATGATAGTCTAGATAAAGTGGCAACACATCCTCTGAAGTTAGGACAGCTCCCTTTACCCGTACTAAATTATGCTAGGGGAGAGGAATTTTATAAAATATCTACTTGTAAATGAAACAGGATACAACATAAAGCCACATGTCCTATAAAAAAATCCACTTGTCTCTCTCTTTGGTGCCATGCTGTGAGTTGACAAATTATGGCAGTGTTCACATTAGATCGGAGTGCAGATTAAGCCAGGACTCATATTATAGCAGGGCTTGTATTGTAGCAATGCCCTGATTTTGTCACCTTCCCACAAATCTACATACTGGGGCAGGAAGCGGTAGCTCCAGGGTTGGAATGCCCCTTTGAGTCTGTGCACTCCTACCCACTTGCCTGTTTAAGGTTTTTCACAAACTCTTCTCTAATCTTTTCCCACACTGGGAAGGACACACTTTTGACAAGGGTGGAAGTGAAATGTTTCCAGTGTGGGAAACACAGGGCTGTAGGGAATGTGAACTTGCAAACTTTCAGGAGGTTTTCACGTGAGCAAATAAACACAACAGTATTTGCTCATTCTAAGATGCAGTTCACAAACCTTTTCTAGGAATAAAGCTTTAAGGCCTACTTTTGTAAATTCGAATGAATTCATGAAAGTCGTAAATCTGAATTACTCCAAATACATATGCCAGGGGTGAAATTTTGTGACTTTCCTTTAGAATTGATCTCCTAATTGTTTCTGGCCTTAGGACTGACCTTTATTAAAAGAATGACCTTTATTAAAATTATATAACTTCCTACTTTGTTAACTTCATTGTGAGTGACTGTATTCTACTCTTTCACAAGGGGCATATAAGCACGCAAAGATGTTTCTTTCAGTGCCAGGGAGTACTATGGTACCATATGCTTTGTGAGACCAAAGAGTGTGTTTGCTTCTAGTATATGTTTTTATTGTGATGAGGGCCCGGCAACACTCACAATAATAATGTTTTAAAAAAATCATGTCAAAACGAAACACACATTGCCAAACCAAAAATCAATCAATCAATCAGGAGTTTGTTAAAGCGCCACTACTCACCCGTAAGGGTCTCAAGGCGCTAGGGGTGGGGAGGGGTGGGGGGGTGCAGGTTCCATTCCATCAAGGAGGGGGTCTGTCGAAGAGCCAGGTTTTGAGGTTTCTTGCGAAGATGGGGAGCGATGTTGTCTGTCTGAGGTGGAGCGGAAGGGCGTTCCATGCTTTGGCCGCGAGGAAGGGGAAGGAGTGGCCTCCCGATCTGGTCTTTCTGGTGCGGGGGACCACGGCGTAGGAAAGCTGGGCTGATCGTAGGGTCCTTTGGGGTGCGTGGAATTTGAGTCGGCTGTTCAGGTATGCTGGTCCGGTGCCGTGGAGGGCCTTGTGTGCGTGGGTGAGCATCTTAAAGGTGATTCTCGCCTCGACGGGGAGCCAGTGGAGTGTGCGCAGGTGCTGGGAGATGTAGCAGTGTTTTGGCAGGTTGAGGACCAGTCTTGCGGCGGCGTTCTGGACGTTCTGTAGCTTGCGGATGAGGTTTTTGTTTATTCTGGCGTAGAGTGCGTTGCCGTAGTCGAGTATGCTGGTGACCAGGGCGTGAGTGACTGTCTTTCGGTGTTCGAGGGGGATCCATTTGAAGGTCTTACGAAGGAGGCGGAGGGTGTGGAAGCAGGAAGATGAGACAGAGTTGATCTGGTGGTCCATTTAAGCTCGGAGTCCAGGATGATTCCCAGGTTGCGTGCGTGGTCTGTGGGGGTTGGCGGGTTTCCGAGGACGGTGGGCCACCAGGTGTCGCTCCAGGCGTCGGGGTTTGGGCCCATGATGAGTACTTCTGTTTTGTTGGTGTTTAGTTGAAGGCAGCTGTTTTTCATCCATTTGGCGACGGCTTCCATGCCTTCTCGAAAGTTGCCTCTGGCGGTGTTGGGCTCGTTGGATAGGGAGAGGATGAGCTGGGTGTCGTCTGCATATGACACGATGTTGAGTCCGTAGGTTCTGACGATGGGGGCAAGTGGAGCCATGTAGACATTGAAGAGCGTCGGGCTGAGGGAGGAGCCCTGGGGGACTCCGCAGGTGATCGGTGTGGGGTCCGAGAGGAAAGGGGGGAGTCTGACCCGCTGCGTCCTGCCGGAGAGGAAGGAGCAGATCCAGTCGAGGGCCTTGTCCTGGATTCCTGCATCGTAGAGTCTGCGTATTAGGGTGCGGTGGGAGACTGTGTCGAACGCCGCTGATAGGTCGAGGAGGATGAGGGCTACTGTTTCTCCTTTGTCCAGTAAGGTGCGGATGTCGTCTGTTGCGGCGAGGAGGGCGGTTTCCGTACTGTGGTTTTTCTGAAGACGGATTTGGGAGGAGTCGAGGATGTTGTGTTCTTCAAACTGACAACCCACACCAGGATATTGGCTTTGCCGATGCTTGTTAATTTTTGTGTTTCCCATAATCTTGCTAAATTTAGCTTTACACTGATTTTCCAACATTAATATCTTTGGGAAATTCTAGCTTGTATTAAACATCTTTCACTAAATGATGCTTCAAAAAATTGGTAACTAAATTTGTACAGAAGTTTAGCAAAATGTTTTTTCCAGTTGCAGATTTTTTGTGTGCATTTTATTTCGAAAGCAAAGTATTATCAATCTTGCTTTCAAGCCCATGCAAATATTTGCATCAAATCAGAGAGCATTCTGGGAGTGTTATGGGCAGCATCAAAATGTTAAACTCATTGACATCAATGCACCAAAATGCCAGGGTAAGCGAACGTGACAAAAAATGCCATTTGATCTTCCGTTTCACTCACACACACATGCTTACACATACACACACATTTACATATGCTCACTCTTTCTCACATAATCACACTCTCACCCACGAGCACACACACAGCCTACATTTATTTTACTTATCTGAGCTGCCGGGGAAGGTAATATTCCAACTAATTGTACTGCATTTGTATTACTCTAATAGTGAACAATGTAATATTATTCACCATTAAAATATTAACAAATTGATAGACAACCGGGGGTTTGGAGCCTAACTGATGTCCATAATGAGGAGATGCTGCTGTGTTCCAGGCACTGATTTTGCCATTTTTTAGGGCAGGGTTCGAAAAGGTAGTCCCAGGGTTCACAAGAGGCAAGCCAGGGGTCACAGCTGCAACCCCTAGCGGCCTCTAAATGATGCACCTGGTTATACTTTGCATATGTGTGTACAAGTTTGTATACTGGAGCCACTGTTAGTAGTGCTAGCTGATCTCACAGCATTTTCTTTAAGCGCCCACCATAATAATAATAAAAGTTTTGTATTAATAAACCATAAATTCAAGCTCAAACAGCATAAACATATGGATATAAATGTTGTCCTCATTTATTACAGACAATGCTGTTTCACAGATCCATAATGAGGTATTGTGAACTGGCAGCCAAAGGGATCAAAATCAAACGTTTTGCCCTTGATCACAAACAATATGTCTTGGGATGGTCCCCTATTTGCAGATGGTACAGTCCTTATGACTTACTCATAAGTTCATACTGTGAAAAAAGTATGTTGGAAATAAACCTGGACAAAACAAAGAGTTTAAAAAATATATATTTTTATTGATTTAGCCGTACAAGCATATTGCAATACACTGTTCAAGCTGTACATTTTGGGGTCGATTCCGATTCGGGAAACGAATCCGTACGATGATTCGTATTCGTAGCCGTTTCCGTACGAATCGTACGAATCCGTCCGAATCGCGTAGTACGATCCATTCCGAGAAAATACGTCCGAATCATTGCGAGCCGTACGAAAATGAAGGGTAAATCCGTATGATCAGTTCAATTCGTAAAAATGCCGTACGACCCGCCAAGTACGATCCGGTCCGGGAAATGAGTACGCGATTCGGACGGTAAACCTTGCGTATGAGCAATTCGTACAGAGGGCAACACTATCACATACGCACTGTACCCCTAAAATCAAGGGGTGTACACACGGGGTGTACGCACCGTACACCTATGACACTCTGGTGTACGAACCGTACCCCTACGGTCCGTTGTTCTGACCGGGTTTTTGTTCCCCTTTTTGAGTGAAGGTGACTTTAGCCTGCTATCATTCTAATAGAAGGATTAGAGCCTCAGACCTGGCCTATTTACAAGGTGTTTGATATAATTCCCTATTCTTTTCTTTATTCTAGGGCCTATAAGTTTATGTTAGGGGATAGATTCCTTAGTATTAGTATTATTCCGTCCTTTTTTAAAGTTATTAGTATATTTCTGATAGAGTTATGCTTACTTCGGGCCTTGTAGGCCTCGAGCGGGAGAGACTCCATCTTTCTTTCTGCTTCGGCTGCTTGAGACGCTTTTAGGTCAAATGTAATGTTTTAGTTGTAAGGTGTTGTTCGCTTGGAGAGAACCGGCTCGGCCTGGCCCTTATCGAAAGACTGTATTTTTCTTTGTGTCGAGGACATAATATCAGGCCGGCCGGCTGAGAACGTGTCCTTGGCACGGGGTGGTACAAGAATTTGGTGGGTGGCAGGTTACTGGCTGGAAATTTCCATGCATGAACAAGGCTCTATATTAGCGAAAGTACGGAGAGGTCAGAGTCAGTCAGTTAGGAGACGGCAGCTAGTCGTTAGTATTATTGCAGTTAATCAACTTAAAGCAGACAGTCGCCATTTTGAAGTCCGAAAAAGACCGAAGGCTGATAATCTCTCAGAAAGATTGAAGTTACTTTAGTTGGAGCAGCTGGTGAGCTTTGATACGGAGATCAGAGCATGCAGAGTGAAGAAGTTAGCAGAGCGAACGAATACTAAAGCGGCAGAAACTGATTTATAAGATCGAAGTTGGAAGGTGAAGATTGTCCGTGATCGAGAGGAGAGAGAGGAGTAGTGCAGAACAGCGAGAGTGAAACAGACGAAACAGAGAACAAGAAGGAGGTTCCAGTGACTTGGAGGGGAGCAGAGGAGACAGAGCATAGCGGTGCAGATGTGTATCCGTGACTGCAGGGGTGATACTAAGATGAGCCAAGGCACAGATGAGAAAGGGAACCCAGATGGCAACTGAGTCCAGACTTCGTACTCATAAGGTGACGTCAACCCTTCCTTATTGGCGTGCACACACATTCTAATTCTTTCCTTTGCTTTTCAGGCTATAGGTTATATTGCAGTATTATATTGTTGTTATAATGTGTTATTGCGTAATAAAGGGACACCAGTTCTTAGTGAACCATTGTGTAATTGTTATTCATATGACACAGTTAACCTTTCTTCTAGTCAGATGCTGTTATGTGGACGGATGCGTTTCCCGTCCGGGTAAGTGGTAACTGAGCAAGGGAGAAGGGATCACTTGAATCAGAGAATAACCCTTGCATATCGTAATTCGGCCATTCTTGTGTGAAAGGATCAAACTGTATATGAGATATTCCCAGTAGTATATAATTAAACTTCCCAACGGAAAGAGAGAGTTAAAGGTATCAATAGGACAGTGATCGTCGTTGTGTAGCGGCGTTAGTGAGAGCATCGTGAAAGTACGGTATGTATACCCACAGGATTGTGGCTTGTGTGAGAGAGTGAGAGCACCGTGAAAGTACGGTGTGTATACCCACAGAATTGTGGCTTGTGTGAGAGAGTGAGAGCATCGGGAGGACACGGTGCCTATACCCACAGGATTGTGGCTTGTGTGAGCACTGATTGTGGTCATTGTGTAATGGTAAGTAATCAGAACTGCCCCCTTCACTATGAGTAGGAGGATAGACAAAAATGATAACTCTCCAAAATATTTCCAACAAAATGCCAACTCTTTTTTGGTAAACCATAAGTCGAAAAAACCTACAAATCCCTTTCAAACCACGTGATCTGTCAGAATTTTTTTCAACAAGACAACAATTCCCCAAAAAATTATCCGTACCCAAGAAACTTTAGAAAACAACTGTTTACTTTCATCAAAGCTTTTTTCTACAATTATCTAACCTCTTTTTCTCTTTCTTAAGTGAAGCAAAAACAATCGATAAATTCATTTCTTCCGTACAGATAAAAATAGTGAAAAACATAAACATCTTAGCTCATTTTTTTCAATAAAGACAACTTTATCAAAACAGGATAAACATTTCTATTTTTTTTTTCCCAGACCCGACATAGGCATACTCTAGCTATACGATCGGCGACATGCTTTTTTACGTACATTACATCATTTACGTATATAGCAACCTCTCCTTATCCTTTCCTTACAATATATCTATACCTTTTTAAAATAACTACTACAAATAAAGTTTAAAATGTTTCCTACCTGGACGCAGATCAGCTTCCAGCTGCTTCCACTTTGGATACTCTGCAAAATGGCCGCTTACGCTCACGTTTACGTCATTACGTATTTGGATGCTGCTATGATAAAAAAGGGACTATTTTATTTATTAATATTAAATACATTGTTTTGGAATTATTTCATGTTTGCCTTATATTAAAAATATGTAAAAATATATAATAAATTCAGAATAATATAAGCAATTTTTCAATGTGTTTAAAATAAAAAATAAACATTTTGAAACACTGTTATCTGTATTTTTTTTTAATCAATTTCATATGCATTACTTCTTATTCTTAATATATATTTTGTAAATTTACATATTTGTCTCCTTACCTGTTTTCTGTTTCCTTTTCCCTTCTTTTTATCTTCTTTCTTCTTCTTTCCAACATTCTTTTTCCGTTCCGCGGGACACATAGCGTCTATCATAAAAATAAAAGAAGGACAATGTTTGCCATTGGATTCAATGATAAAACGTGGGAACCAAATCTTTCATTAATTTTATCTTTAACATTCTTTTTGGAAAAAATGTGAATATATTTTTTTTAAAACTTATATTATCCTGGTAAATAAATATATATAATTATTTAAATTTTTAATAGAACCATTTTTTTTATTTTTTCATAAATCCTAAATAATATTATAAAAAAAATAATTTCTTTATAAAAAGTTATTTTTAATAATAATTATTTACCTAAAAATTAATTACTTTAAAACTGTTTTTACATTGCCTTTAAAATATATATATATATATTTTTAATACTACATTTTTCATTTAAATATTAATTAATTGAAAATAAAAATATCTCAAAATTAATATTAGTTATACTTAATTTACATTATTTAAAAAAAAGTATTGATGTTCAATACATTAATACTATCACTAAAAATTATTACAAAAATCTCTAGTATTAATATTTAAGCCAAAAAAAGAATAATAATAACTATCTTTAAAACATATAAAAACTAAAGTATTTTTATCTACTATAATATACAGAATTCACATATTTAAAAACATAGTATTGGTGTCCAAAACATTAATACTATTACTACTAATTACTACAAATAATACTGTAGTATTAATTGTTAACCAAAAACAAAACATTTATAAATTCCTTTTTTTAAAAATAAATACCAAAGTATTTTTTACAAATCTTTAATATCATTAAATATTAATACTATTACTACTAATTACTACAATAATACTCTAGTATTAATTTTTAACCAAAATTAAATCTAATACTTTTGACAAACTTGATGATTCCGGCGACCATGGTCGGTATTCTAAATCTGATGACATTTCTCAATCTAAATGTCCCTCTAATTCTACTGATCGAGCTCCTTCTGCTGCTCGTACTGAAATTTCTGCGCATCTGTTTTCTTTGACGAAAATTACAGCAGGCTCCTGGTAATCCAAATGGTATTCCTTTGGATAGTTTAGAAGACTTTACACAACAAGAAGTTAGTGACATTTTGCAACGATTTTGACAGCGGCCCGGTGAGGCCTTGCTTACATGGATGGTGCGTCTCTATGAACTGGGTGCTGCTGGCATCATGTTAGATGCGGGAGATGCTTTGAAATTTTGTTCTTTGAGTTCTGATTCTACTGTGCAAGATCATTTCCGAAACTATAATGGTGTCGGTCAAATTAGTCTGCTTCAATTAGCGACTGATGGTTGTAATCACAAATACCCTACTGAATCTGATTGGCCCCTGAATGAGAAGCCGTGGTATACTTTACGTGATGCGGCACAGAGACTGAAGGAGGAGGTGATGAAAACTGTCATTTCTCTGAGTACTTATGACAGGTTGTTGGATGGTTTGTTGACATCTTCTGTGCGGAATCGCATTATCCGTTCTTCCCCTGTTGCATATAAACAAGTTATGATGACATTGTTGATCAATCAAACTGGTAACGCGTTGTCCTTAGTGCTTGAATCTGTACGCCAGCTTGGTGAATTGGGCGAATGGCTTAAACCTGAAAGACAGTCCAGACCTGAGGGTCGTACTGCTGGAAATTATCAGTTTTCTAGATGTGATATGTTTCTTGCCTTGCTGGCTGATGGTGTGAAGAGAGAAGAGATTGATGAGGAACCTAATAATCGCTTGTGGGATATGTTTCACAAGATTGGATCAGAAGGAGGGTGCTCGACGTGTACGGAAGAATGAATGTGATCGTGAGTATTCTGATGATAGTGGAGATGATAGACGTCGTGATGATTCGGATCAGCGTGATAGACGACGGAATGAGCGAGATGTGTCCCCTCGGCGTGAAAGAGAGAGGGGGAGAGAGGGGGAAAGAGAGAGGGGGAGAGACGACCGTGTTGAAAGCAGATACAGAGAAGAAAGGGATCAGTCCCCCGAGATGAGGAGAAGAGAAGAATGACACAGATTTTCTGAACAAAATTTACAATACCATGTAGATGATAAAAATCCATTTCGTAATGGGGATGGATATGAACAGGAAATTACATTGTCCCAAAAATGTGAAAGCATTTACCCTGATTTGTCCTGGTTGTCAGAACGCAATAAAAATGACTAGGAAATAGGTCAAGCTCCAGTACGCAGTTGGGCTCACAAAGATAATAGACCCTATGTAGATATTGACATTTTTTGGAGACATTGTAATATACAAAGGGCCCGAACATTGGTAGATACAGGAGCGGAGGCCACTCTGATTCATGGAAAATCAAAGAAATTCAAAGGACAATTTTTTACAATTACTGGTTTGGGTGGAAAGGAGACCCCCTCAGTACAAACAAATGTTGAGATGAAAATAGCTAGAATTCCCCGAAAAGAATATTCTGTTTTAGTTGTGCCACTTTTGGAATACATAATTGGAATCGATATCCTAAAAGGTATGACTTTGCATTTAGATGATGGTTGTTATCAATTTGGAAGTAGAGATTATATATCATCCAGACCTGTACCAGTTGGCCGTTTGAGAATGCCTCCTATAAAAATTTCCCAGGCTACAAAAGTAATTTTCCAAAAACAGTACCATAATCCAGGTGGTCACGAAGAAATCAGTGCTACAATTCAGGATCTAGTGAATGCAGGAGTTATAACTCCGGTTACTTCTGCTTGGAATAATCCCGTTTGGCCTGTGCGTAAAAGTGATAATTCTTGGCGTATAACTGTTGATTACCGCGAATTGAATAAACATACACCCCCTTTGACTGTTGCAGTACCAGACATGATTACTTTAATTGAGAGAATTCAGAAGCATCCAGGAATGTGGTATGCGTCTATTGATATTGCTAATGCTTTCTTTTCGATCCCAATTGCCCCTGAGTGTCAGGAACAGTTCAGTTTTACATGGAATGGGCGTCAAATGACGTTTAGAAGTCTTCCCCAAGGCTATGTACACAGTCCTACGATCTGTCACCGGCTGGTGGCGGAACATATATCTGAAATACCCATAAACCCACAAATACAAATTGGTCATTATATTGATGACATTTTGATACAAGGTGAGACACAGGATCAAGTTCAGACTCCGTTAGATCAGGTTGTCAATCATTTACGGGAAAAAGGTTGGGAAATCAATCCCGACAAGTTACAAGGTCCGTCACAAAGTGTAAAATTTTTAGGCATCAATTGGCATAAAGGTAACAGAGAAGTGATTCCACAGGTGAAACAGAAAATTCTTGATTTTGCAGTTCCTCGGAACCGAAAAGAAGCCCAGAGTTCTATTGGTTTATTTGGTTTTTGGCGTCAACACATCCCACATTTGAGTCAGATATTAGCCCCTTGGTACAGAGTCACTCGTAAAAAGAATGCGTTTGAATGGAGTAAACCGCAGCAAGATGCATTTGATTTGGCGAAAGAAGCGATCCAGTATGCTTTGGATCTGTGGCCCGTGCGTGATGGTGATGTGGATCTGAATGTGTCTGTGCAAGGTCCTTATGCAAATTGGAGTTTGTGGCAAAAACAAGGCAGAAATAAAGTACTGCTAGGTTTCTGGACTAAAAAGTTACCGGATGCTGGTGAGCGTTATACACCTTTTGAGAAACAGTTACTTGCATGTTATTGGGCTCTGGTGGATACCGAGCAATTGACTTTGGGACATGATGTGATTTTGAGACCTGAAATTCGTATTATGCAATGGGTTTTGAGTTCGTTGAAAACTCATCAAATTGGACATGCTCAAGAGGCGAATGTGATTAAGTGGAAATGGTACATACAGGACAGGGCACGCGTGGGACCGAAAGGTGTTGCGACATTACATGAGCAAGTGGCGCTGGCGCCATCGAATGAGACTGGGAGTGATTGCTCCGTACCTATAGTACAGGAATCCCCTGTTAAGTGGGGTAAGCCATTTGATGATCTGTCCGCGGAGGACAGAAACCATGTGTGGTTTACGGATGGTTCAGCGAGGTACATAGGAGAGAAGAGGCATTGGAAGGCAGTGTCCTATAATCCTATAACACAAAAATTGCTGAGTACAACTGGTGAAGGAAAAAGTAGTCAATATGCTGAACTGTATGCTGTTTACCAAGTTTTAAAACAGGAATTACCTGGTACGTGTCACATTTTTACTGACTCCTGGTCCACTGCTAATGGACTGGCGGTCTGGTTACCAACATGGCATGCTCGTAATTGGGAATTGCATTCTAAAGAACTTTGGGGTAAAGAGTTATGGCAAGAAATTTGGGAATTGCTTACAATCTTTCATGTGGATGCTCATACACCAATAGACTCCCTTGACAAATTCTTTCACAACATTGCAGATGAGAAATCTAAAATTGCTGAGGCAGTGGTGGACATGCAGGATTCTGATTTGGCGGGATTGGCAAAATGGGCCCAGCAGAAAGCAGGACATTTTGGAGAGAGAGCCACTAGCAGGTGGGCTGCTGACCGAGGACTTTATATTCCTCTAAATTTGATCAAATATACTACAATGCATTGTCCTATCTGTCAACATTCTAGACAACGAAAAGTACCCCAAATTGTTAGAGGACAGTTACACCGAGGTGAATTACCTGCTCAGATTTGGCAGATTGATTATATTGGTCCACTCCCTATGAGTAAAAATTGTCAATATATATGCACCATTGTCGACACGTACAGTGGTCTTTTAGTGGCCTTTCCTTGTAGACGAGCTACCCAAGTAAATACCATTAAAACATTGGAATTGATTATGCTTTATTATGGTGTCCCATTTCAAATTCAATCTGATAATGCATCCCACTTCAAAGGAAGATTGGTACAGGAATTTTGTGTGGAGAATAACATTGAATGGGTGTTTCACATACCGTACTACCCACAGGCAGCAGGCCTTGTGGAGAGAATGAATGGTTTGCTAAAAGATCAATTGCGTAAATTACCTGATAATAAATATAAAAATTGGAGAGAATATTTGTTTCAGGCACTGTTAATCTTGAATAATCGTCCCTTTTTAAATGCTGATTCTCCATTAATGCGTTTATTTCCTCCAGCTGTTGATGCTAAACCGAACACTGTTAAAAATACTGTAATGTATTGGGAAATTTCCCCTGGAGCCCTGGCTCCATGCAGAGCAACCCCAGGTTCCACAGGCTTGGACCTGCATGCTATGAATGACATTACTGTAAAAGGCAGAGATCGAGTTATCATTGAAACTGGCATTGGTGTCTGTATACCAACTGGAAATTTTGGCCTAATTGCCTCAAGATCGGGCCTGGCCTTAAAAGGCATTCAAGTGCTTGGAGGTGTCATTGACAGTGATTATCAGGGAGAGATTAAGGTACTCCTGCTGAATAGCAGTGAGGTTGATTTATCGATTCATAAGACTGAGCTCAATTGCTAATCATGCCTGTTTTCAGTGGTGAGATTCAGAAAGGCACTGCCCCAACCTTATTAACTGTTCGAGGACAAAAAGGTTTTGGCTCCACTGATAATCCAGAAGCCAGAGTGTGGGTGCAATCGCCTAAAACCCCCCTGAACAAGCTGAAATTATTGCGACCGGTCATGATAATACAGTACTTGTCATGAGACCAGGGAAAGATAGCTGGGAAGCTGTCCCAGCTGACAAATGTTACTTGCGAGAATGAATGATACCTGTGTTTGATTTTCTTTCAGATCATTCTCTGGACTGCTGTTGCAGGATGTGCCCGCGTTGAACTCCTTTTGGCCTGCTACGTCGGGAGAGGAAGGAACCCTCAGACTCTGGTTGACTGGAGAATCAGAGTGCCACGTTCCTTCGCTACGTGGGATTCATCATCTAACTTTTGGACTACCCTGGCACGAAGGGTAACAAACTCCACACATTTCTGTTTAACACCGATGCGTTCGGTAACAGACATATTAGCAACCTGTTTGGTTGCCGTCCCGGCTTCTTTGGAGACCCTTGCCCATATTTTCAATATATCAAATGCCCGTCCTAATATTATTCTTGGGGATTTTGCGACTCATGAATACTGTCCTTTATGTACTGTGCTCTTAGATCCAGTACCACCGATTCATTCTCAAATAACTACATATAATATCACGCAGGGTGATTTATGTTTCTTCCTCACCTGTGATCCAAGCGCCATAACTGAATGTGTTCGTTTGAAGTTAAAAGGTGCTACTTCATTTACAGATCATGAAAGAACTTTATGTTCCCAGAGATCATCGAAATCGTGTGTTTCTGTTAAAAATAATATGACCTGCAAAAGTCTTGTAGTTACCCCTAGCCACTATCGTACAATGCTATTACCTTCTGGATGGCTTTTCTCTTGTGGCAATACATCTTGGCCTTACATTCCTGCAAATATTACCGGAGGACCCTGTGCTATTACTAGATTAAGCTTGTTAATGTTTTCTTCACATCCTAATGTGAATTCCCGTGTTGTCCATGTTGCAGTAATGTTGAAGGACAATTGTGACTCTACACTACATTTATTTTCTGAATCTGAATATCTTAGTTTGGCTTTCTCTATTTTGGGTGTCCCTGCCCTGGCAGTATACAATGCTAAATCTATTGGAAAAATGGCCTGTTGGATGGTTAAATCCATCAATCACACTTCTACAATTCTATCTGACATGCTATTGGAAGCCCAGGGTGAACGCAGAGCAATTCTACAGAATAGAGCTGCTATAGATTACCTTTTACTTAAACATGGACATGACTGTTCTGACTTTGAGGTTCTTTGTTGTTTCAATTTATCAGACCACACTAGGTCCATTCAGGCTCACATTGACAAACTACACGACTTAACCAAAGAAGTTAGAAAACACATTGACCAGGGCTGGTTTGACTGGCTCTTTAATTGGTTACCAGATTTACATTCCTTACATCAGATTTTAGGGGGTATCCTGCTTACTATTTGCATTCTAGTTGCTATTTGCTGTTTTATTCAGTGTATTCCTTCTTTACTTCAAACTTGCAGATGCAGAGCTAGAAATAGATATGTCAGTTTTGTTTCATATTATTCTTCGACAGATGTTAGTTCCATTTAGCGAATGATTAGTAGTCTAAAGTCAAGGGTGAAATGTTCTGACCGGGTTTTTGTTCCCCTTTTTGAGTGAAGGTGACTTTAGCCTGCTATCATTCTAATAGAAGGATTAGAGCTTCAGACCTGGCCTATTTACAAGGTGTTTGATATAATTCCCTATTCTTTTCTTTATTCTAGGGCCTATAAGTTTATGTTAGGGGATAGATTCCTTAGTATTAGTATTATTCCGTCCTTTTGTAAAGCTATTAGTATATTTCTGATAGAGTTATGCTTACTTCGGGCCTTGTAGGCCTCGAACGGGAGAGACTCCATCTTTCTTTCTGCCTCTGCTGCTTGAGACGCTTTTAGGTCAAATGTAATGTTTTAGTTATAAGGTGTTGTTTGCTTGGAGAGAACCGGCTCGGGCTGGCCCTTATCGAAAGACTGTATTTTTCTTCGTGTCGAGGACATAACATCAGGCCAGCCGGCTGAGAACGTGTCCTTGGCACGGGGTGGTACAAGAATTTGGTGGGCGGCAGGTTACTGGCTGGAAATTTCCATGCATGAACAAGGTTCTATATTAGCGAAAGTACGGAGAGGTCAGAGTCAGTCAGTTAGTAGACGGCAGCTAGTCGTTAGCATTATTGCAGTTAATCAACTTAAAGCAGACAGTCGCCATTTTGAAGTCCGAAAAAGACCGAAGGCTGATAATCTCTCAGAAAGATTGAAGTTACTTTAGTTGGAGCAGCTGGTGAGCTTTTATACCGAGATCAGAGCATGCAGAGTGAAGAAGTTAGCAGATCGAACGAATACTAGAGCGACAGAAACTGATTTATAAGAACGAAGTTGGAAGGTGAAGATAGTCCGTGATCGAGAGGAGAGAGGAGTAGTGCAGAACAGTGAGAGTGAAACAGACCAAACAGAGAACAAGAGGGAGGTTCCAGTGACTTGGAGGGGAGCAGAGGAGACAGAGCATAGCGGTGCAGACGTGTATCCGTGTCTGCAGGGGTGATACTAAGATGAGCCAAGGCACAGACGAGAAGGGAACCCAGATGACAACTGAGTCCAGACTTCGTACTCATAAGGTGACGTCGACCCTTTCTTATTAGCGTGCACACACATTCTAATGCGTTCCTTTGCTTTTCAGGCTATATGTTATATTGCAGTATTATATTGTTGTTATAATTTGTTATTGCGTAATAAAGGGACCCCAGTTCTTAGTGAACCATTGTGTAATTGTTATTCATATGACACAGTTAACCTTTCTTCTAGTCAGATGCTGTTATCTGGACGGATGCGTTAACCGTCCGGATAAGTGGTAACTGAGCAAGGGAGCAGGGAGCACTTGAATCAGAGAATAACCTTTGCATATCGTAATTCGGCCATTCTTGTGTGAAAGGATCAAACTGTATATGAGATATTCCCAGTAGTATATAATGAAACTTCCCAACAGAGAGAGAGAGTTAAAGGTATCAATAGGACAGTGATCGTCGTTGTGTAGCGGCGTTAGTGAGAGCATCGTGAAAGTACGGTGTGTATACCCACAGGATTGTGGCTTTTGTGAGAGAGTGAGAGCACCGTGAAAGTACGGTGTGTATATCCACAGAATTGTGGCTTGTGTGAGAGAGTGAGAGCATCGGGAGGACACGGTGCCTATACCCACAGGATTGTGGCTTGTGTGAGCACTGATTGTGGTCAGTGTGTAATGGTAAGTAATCAGAACTGCCCCCTTCACTATGAGTAGGAGGGTAGCATAGTCTGGGCCTAAGTTGCTGTGAGATTATAAGGTATGAGTGTGGTGTAGAATATGGAATTCCGTAGCAATTAGTGATTGTTTCTAGTAATCCCTATAGATTTGGTGGTGTTTTAGAGGATCTAAGCTTGTATATTGCGAATTCCCCATCCCCAGGTAGGTACCCAGGTACCGTGGTAAGTAAGTCCTGAGGAGGGAGGTGGTTACGTTTCGGCTGGGTTGGTGGTGTCCTGGTGAGCTGGTTCTATCTGGTCCGAAAATCCGGTTGTTACATCCGTACACCTACGATCATGGGGTGTATGCACGGGGACATACGCATCGTACCCCTGAAATCCAGGGGTGTACGCGCCATAACCCGATGCACCGTACCCCTGGAAACCATGGGGTGTACGCACCGTACCCGGGGGAGGGTCCGTTTCATACGCATTTCGAGGTGAAATCTGCTTTTACTTACATTTTAAGCTCCTGTAGAAAAAGAGTCGTACGGAGTGTTGTCGATACGATTTGTACTTGCTGGGTCAGAAAATGCAGCTTCGATCCGTACGGACATTGCGTACTGCGCGTTCCGAATGCGATTCGTACGGATTAGTGAGTTCTACGGTCTTCGGTACGATTCACATAGAGAACTGCTTTGGGTACACATTGTACTACATCGTACGCACGGGTACGGTTCTGCATACGATTCATACGGGAAAAACGCTGTACGGCTATTCGGAGGGCATTTTACCAAATCGGAATCAACCCCTTTGTGTACAAATATACATAAGAAAATATTGCCTCCTGGATATAATTCCATCCTAGAGAAAGAAAAAATAATAAAGAACAGTGCATTTCCACAACAATCGTGACAATACCTATAATATTGTAGACCAATAGCCTTGTATATCTTCTTTACCCCAGTTGCTGATCCATCCCTTAATTAGCGCTGAGACGCCCACAGGTATTCGCCGCACTCTACAAATGTCAATAAATAAATAAATAAATAAATAAATAAATAGTAAGGTGCATCCCGGTCAGTTTTATCCAGAAGGAAGAAAACATAACACAATGACTTTAACTATCCCCTCACCCCACCCCTGAGTCACATCAGGGATAACACTATCTTTTAAGGGCATTGCAGGCCAAATGTTCATTATGCCTAATGATATCTTACACTACACCCAGTGTATTGGACAAAACAAGGATAATGATAAATGGATCGAAAATAAGAAAGCATGGCTCTTTGTATAAAAGCAAAGGATATTTAAAACTGCATTAGAACCTACAAAGACCTGGGCATTATATTAATAACAACTTTAAACTATGTTTAAGAATCATTGCCTGGTCCTTTGCATCCTTTTTTAGATATGACTGTTTTGAAAGTACCCAAGAACATGTTTTGCCTTGCTCAAAATGCATCTCAATCTCAGATACTGCTGGAGTTTGGTGTGTTAAGCAGACTATTTCAAGACAATTAGTCTTTGTCAAATGTTTGCACAAAATTAAGAACTCAAATGACCACACGTTGAACCATCATATTTGGGCAGACATAACAGAGAAAAATCTCAACACTTAAATGCTGGGGAATGAACTTCTGCCAAAATCTCCCAGATGACAGAATATCGACATCCAAAATTTCCCCATACCACAATATCGAGTTATAAATATCTTTGTCAAAAATATAGACATCCTCTGTTTATAAAGGTAAGTACAAACATATCGAAAGAAAATATCAATATCAATATTATAGTTGTATAAAATATCATTTATATACCTATATATGTATATATATATAATAAAATAATAAATATTAAATATATTAAATAATAACATTAATTTAAAAAAATAATTAGATTTAATATACATTATAATAAATATAACAAATACACTTAGTTTAAAAAAGTTAAACACACATATATAATAATTACTGTATATACCTATTTATAGTAAAACAATTATGGAACTAATAATTGTAATGTATTTTATAATGTTAAATTATAAACAAATATATATATATATATATATATATATATATATATATATATATATATATATATATATATATATATGTGTATATATATATATATATATATATATATATATATATATATATATATATATATATATATATATATATATATATATATATATGCTTGCACTTTCAGCGGCTCGTTTGCGGGGGAAACCTCCCATAGTCTGGTGGCGCGTTGTAGCTGGCAGAGCCCCGCCAGGTAATTTCCTTTCACCAATTTCAAAATTTCAACGCACTCTCAGAAGTAGTTTTAAACAAAGTGTTGTTTATTGCTGTTACGCGTTTCGGAAGCCCTTGCTTCCTTGCTCACACAACAATGTTTCAGCATTCCACCATTTACATATGCACTTAGTGATTGCTATAGAAACAGGACTGCACAATTCATTTTGGCTGACATCTTAGAGTGTGTGTGCATAATGCAATTTTCCACACCATGTCTTTTTACTGTAAGAAGTCTTGATATAACGTAATTTACATTTTTTTACATTTTATACTTGTGTTACTTTCATTCTTTCGCCACAGTGGCTATATATGTGCTAGTTTGTCTCATTCCCTCTTTGTAGAAATACCAAGCTGCAGTGCGGACATGGAAACATGGGGCATAACCACAGATAGAGCAGCAATGACAGGTTTTAAACCTAAATCAGTATTTTATCCCAATCTCCCTCATGACAATGTAGACACATTCCACGATGTTACAACAAAATCATTGTTAAAATACAAACACCAATCTAGAGGAAGGGGAGGTGGATACAATTTAAACTTTAAACAGAGAAAAGCAATAGAGTCCTTAGCGAATGATGTATCCATAGTTATACGCCCAGCAGATAAAGGGGGAAATGTGGTCATACAGGACAGAGTTAAATACATTGAAGAGGCTATGAGGCAATTGGAGAACAAAACATTTTACTGTAAAAGCAATGGTGGAGTATATAAAAATAACATTCTGTCAATGTGGTCAAAACTATCTAAATGGCAGGAAAATGGTTTATTGTCATGGGAGGAATTTGTGTTCTTAAAGAAAAATTATCCCAAAATGCCGATAATTTATTTTCTTCCAAAGATCCACAAAAATCCACTAGCACCACCAGGGAGACCCATAGTGTCATCCATAGGAAGTATCTATGAGAATGTCTCAAAGTATGTCGAGCACTTTTTGCAAGAATACGTGAAAAAACTCCCTTCTTACGTAAAAGATACTCAAGATTTTTTAAAGAAAGTAAATGACATAGAATGGAAAACAAACTATGTACTTATGACAATGGATGTCAATTCACTGTATACTGTAATTGAACACAGACATGGCATTGATGCATGTATGCATTATTTGAGAAAACGCAATATAATGTACCTGGAACACACGAAAATGCTAGGGGAAATGATAAAAATATGCCTTGAGAACAATGTGTTTATGTTCAATGGAGAGCTGTACAAACAGACTACAGGTACTTGTATGGGTACGAGCTTCGCGCCGAGCTTCGCGAATTTGTTCTTGGGGAAGTGGGAGGAAGAAATCCACACAGACCCCCAATACACACAGGCATTTGGGAAAGTCCAAGTATGGCTCAGGTATATAGATGACCTGTTTGTAGTATGGAGTGGGAGTGAGGCGGAAGCAGAAAGCTTTGTGGAACAACTAAACATCAACAGCTACAATATAAGACTGACCCACCACAAAGACAGATGTAAGGTTGAATATTTAGATGTTGAGGTCAGGGCGGAAGGAAATAGACTGGTTACCAAACTGTTCAGGAAGGAAACTGCAGGCAACAGTGTCCTCCATGCTCTCAGCAGCCACCCAAACACCCTTAAATGGAGTATTCCATACGGGGAGCTGCTGAGAGCAAGTAGAAACTGCACCAATACAGAAGAATATAAACAAGAAAGTAAAAATATGATACAGAGATTCAAGGAAAGGGGTTATCCTCAATGGGTCCTTGATAGGGCCTTATCAAAAATGGAGAATGTAACAAGGGAAAGTACCTTAATACCAAAGGAACTTGAGAGCAAGGAGGATGACACTACAAGAGTAATCCTAACCTATAACAAAGGGTCTCAGAATGTTAAGAAAATAATTACAAAGAACTGGAACATTTTAAAAAGTGATCCTATTATTGGCCACAAACTAAGTACGAGACCAGCCATCACATATAGAAAGAGTCGGAGCCTTAGAGATATAATAACTAAGGGGGACATCACAAACTACAAGGAGAGAAATCAACACAATCTTGAAGGTTTCTTCCCTTGCGGGCACTGTAGAGCTTGTAAATACAGTCCAATGAGAAAAGACTTTGAGATACCTCACTGTACAAACAGGAGAAAGATATGCCAATTTCTGACATGTAGCTCAACACATGTAATATATGTACTTGAGTGTCCATGCGAGAAAAGGTATGTAGGCAGTACCACAGTGATGGCCAAGAACAGAGTAATGCAGCATCTCAGGGCAATTACGAATAGGGACTCCCAGTACCCAGTGGCAAGACACTTTGCCCAGTACCACAAAGCGAATTGCAACCTATTAACGTATTTTGCAATTGAACAGGTAAATGTTAACCTAAGAGGGGGCAATAGGGAGATACAATTGAGGAAGAGGGAATCCAAATGGATCCTTGAGTTAGAAACGAGACAGCCCAATGGACACAATGACCATGAAGTGCTAGCAGTACACTTATATGATTGATATGACTCATAAATATGTGGATGAAATGTACAAACTGTATCAGGTGAAAAGTAGAAAATTTAGAAAATGAAATGAAAGGATTCAGGATAATTTTAAGAAGTGTAATGAAAAGAAAATTTTGAATATGTACATATGTTTTTTAATCATGTTTGGAGCACAATAGTAACTATACGTTTGTTTTACTCAAACAGGTAGAATCAAGGCGCTCAGAGTAGGAATCACGTGCACTTCACGAGCAAATTGAACCTGTCACATGGATGAAGTCACAACAGAATAGAGTAGAAGATAACGTCACTCAGTAATGTAATGAATTATTCACTTAAGTTCACGTTTTTGTCACTTATGTTTTTAGTAAGCACTCCCCAGAGACATTGGACCCTTATCAAGCCACTAGGCGAAAAAAGAGGGAATGAGACAAACTAGCACATATATAGCCACTGTGGCGAAAGAATGAAAGTAACACAAGTATAAAATGTAAAAAAATGTAAATTACGTTATATCAAGACTTCTTACAGTAAAAAGACATGGTGTGGAAAATTGCATTATGCACACACACTCTAAGATGTCAGCCAAAATGAATTGTGCAGTCCTGTTTCTATAGCAATCACTAAGTGCATATGTAAATGGTGGAATGCTGAAACATTGTTGTGTGAGCAAGGAAGCAAGGGCTTCCGAAACGCGTAACAGCAATAAACAACACTTTGTTTAAACCTACTTCTGAGAGTGCGTTGAAATTTTGAAATTGGTGAAAAAAAATATATATATATATCATTCAAAACATTAAACTATCTAAAAATCTTTAAACTTAGTCAAAATAATTTCCCAATTAACAGATATTAATAATTGCAAATATTATAATTTCAAATAAACAAAACATAATTTAAATTATAACAATACAAAAAGAATTATAACCTTTAATACTCATACTATTCTTACTACAATTTAACCAAAACTATGCAAACTATTAAAATAAATATATAAACAATTTACCTCTCCCATTTAGCACAACACTTAAATATTAACACTGGGGAAAAATACAATTTACAAATCTCCCTCTAATAAATACAACAGTAGTAAGAGTGATAAATTACACATAGAAAATATTTACAGCACCCATTCCAACCAATACTACACCAGGTAAACTATTAAAGAGCAGAGGTGTGAAATGTAATATTCCCACTCAAGTCAGTGCAATAGTAGGGAAAGTGTTGGATTGCAGAGGGGTACAAATTATTATTGCCACTACAATGAGTGCAACAGTAGGCAAAGTGTTGGATTGTGGAGGGGTAAAAATTACTATTCCCACCCCAATGAGTGCAACAGTAAGGAATGTATTGGATACCAGAGGGATAACATTTACTATTTACATGCCAGTCATTGCAACAGTAGGGAGAGTGATGGACAGCGGAGGTGTAAAAAATTCTATTCCCACTCCATTGAGTACAACAGTAAGGAAAGTGTTGGATAGCGGAGGGGTGTACATTGCTATTCCCACTCCAATGAGTAAAGCCGTAGGGAAAGTGTTGGATAGCAGAGGGGTAAAAATTACCATCCCACTCCAGTGAGGGCAACTGTAGGGAAAGTGTTGGATAGTGGAAGGATACAATTTACTATTCCCACTCCAATCAGTGCAACAGTAGGGAAAGGGATGGATAGCGGAGGGGTACAAATTACTATTCCCACTGCAGTGAGTGCAACAGTAGGGAGAGCGTGGTATTGTGGAGGGATAACATTTACGATTCCCACACCAGTAATTTCAAAATTAAAAACCAACTAACATATCATTGCCAAAATAAAAATATTAAATAGTTTTTTATATAGAGATGTTAATAATGAAGACAAATATATTTAATATTGAAATTTAAAAAATATAAAAACATTCTAATGTTAAATATTTATCACAAAAATATCAACAAATATTATTTAGAATAAAAGAAAAAAATAATTTTCAAACAAATACCTTTTTTTATTTAAGAATTATTTATCAGCAAAACATTAATTATTACATACATTCAGTTCATTTACTTCCAACCCTATAACACCACACAATTCACAGCCCAAGATTATGTACTTACATAACTAACATAATTAATTATCAATTAAACAAATATTAATTTAAAAACAAATTGTAAACATAAAAATTAATTAACTTCCCACCCATTACTCCTATAACCCCACAACCCACACCTAAAATGAAACTGTAAAAAAATGAATTACACAATTACATGTTATTTTCAATTAAATAACTAATAGTATTTAACAACTAATTAGAAAGTAAGTAAAATTAATTTACGTCCCACCCTTTACCCCTATAAACACAAAACCCACAGACATTTTTTTAACAATTACCATAATTAATGAATAATATTTATCAAGCAAATATTAATTAATTAAAAAGAAATTATTTCCCACCCTTTACCCCTACAAACCCCTCAACCGTCACCTACAATTAATTACGCAATTTCCATACTTAATTGTCAATTAATTAATATTAATTAACAACTAATTATTAATTAATAAAAAAACAACTTCCCTCCTTTTAACTCTATTAAGCCAAAACCCACACCCCCACAAAATATAAATAAACAAATAACAAAAGTAATTATCAATTATGTATTATTAATGATCAACTAGTTAATAAGTCATTAAAAATAAATTACTTCTCACTATATACCCCTATAAATTCCACAACTCAACACTATAAAATCTTAATTAAATAAATATTAATAAATATAAAATATTAATTAAATTATTATAATTAAATTACTTCCCATCCTATTTCCCTATAAATCCACAATCCGCTACGGAACTAAAACATGCAAAATGTAGTTAAATAATATTAAGAACTACTAAAAATGTAACACATATATAAAAAACAACAATACTTACAAAAAATAGATCACATACATTTAAAATATATACTGAAATACATAACACTAATTAAAAAATCGATATTTTAAACAACTATATTTTTGCAAATGCTATTAATGACTACTATATATATATATTTTTTTTAATTATTTTATTGTGAATCCATGATCGTACAAGAAAAAAAGAAAAGAGCAACAGTCATAAACATAAAAAAAAAGACAAGGAAGTAATACATCAGTCAGCGGTATATCTTTTCCTCCATTAATACAAAACATAATTGCAGCAGAAATAAGGCAAAAGATACATACGGAAAAACCGATAACTGAGATTTATTGATTCATGTAGGTCACCACTGGTACCCAAAATTTCAAGACCAAGGGCCTCATTAGGATGGAGGGCGGACTTTGGCCGCCCGCCATCCTCATGGTAATAGGGACTTCCCGCCTTAAGGGCGGGGGTCCCGTCTCCAGCATTAGGATGCGCCCGCCTCTGTGGCGGGCGCATCCCGCATTCCTACCATTGTGGCGGGCGGTGCACTCATCACCGCCCGCCACAGTGGCAGGAAAGCATGCTGTCTTTTTAGAAAAAACGGGGTCCCTGCCTTAAAGGATAAACCCTAGAAAGGTATAGTATTTTTTTTAAAGAAGTGAGTGAACACACCGGGTTATGTGTACTAGTACTTCATGAGTAACCTGTGCATGGAACTGCTGAGGGGACCCATAGTTACCCCACATGTGCACCCCCCACACCCCCTGAGGCCCTGGGGGCCCGCAACGGGCCCCCTGCAGGGATTCTCTGCATGCCTTAATGCCGCCACAGAAAGCCATCCACAATTGCCCATCTATATATGGCTGGCAGTGTCTGATAGACACCGCCACCATATCATTCCTTTTCTGCCCCGGCCGCAAGGCGACCGGGGCGGAAAAGCGGCTGACGGTCTTTCCGTCTGCCGAGGTCCCCCCCGCCATACTAATATGGTGGGGGGAAACCAAGTGTGGATGTCGGGCGGATTGCCCCGGCAAGGCTGGTGGTGGCTACCGCCAGCCTGGCCAGGGCAATCCACCGACATCGTAATGGGCCCCCAAGTTTCTTTTTCCGTTTACCTTTTAAAGCATATAAAGAATGTTCAATATTGAAGGATGCCAGAAACCTGGCCCCCCACACTTCAAAAGATGGTGCATCCTTCGACTACTATATTTTTTAAACAATATTTCTTACCTTAAATTCGATATTCTCGACCACGATCTTCTTGCTGTCGATATATCTGTGCCACGATATTTACAACTCAATACTTGAGTAAGGCGACATTTACAACTCGATATTCTGTCTAAATACCCTCTCAGATCTCTGAATCTAGAAGACCTTTGAGAGGAAAGAATTACCCATAGTCTAATAAAAATATGGGAAACAAAATTGCAAGACATTTACTGAAGACAAGTGTAGTTTCACCCGATGTTTTCACACATGGACAGTGATTAAATCTTACATTAGATCCAAAAGCCAAGGATATTTGGGGCAAGCCTATTTGGTGAAAAACGAATTTAAAATATATCCAGCATAGATAAGCAATTTTTCCCACAAAATTTCAGGCTACACATGGATGATCAAGGATACTGAAGCAAGCTTCAGACTTTTGGATTATCAATTGAAATGCATACTGCAATTACTGTGTACATGTCCAGGCCTTATCTCTGAATGAAGACTTTTGCGAAGTCCAATTTTTATATCTATGAACAATATATGTGCCATCATGCCATGGTAGCAGGTTCATATGTGAAAAATCTTCAACGGAATTGTTGGTATATTAAATTTATTTATTTAGGAAAAGAAGCAACAAAGATCAGTCTTCGCACCTCATGACTACAGTATAATTTGAAAATGTGTTTCGTTATCTTTAATTGATATGTATGCACTTTTTAATGGACAATTCCGAAACACCGGTGTACAGAGTTGGTGCTGCAATTTTGCTTCCTACACCTGCAGAGCTACAGAAGGCGCACACGCCTAGAAGGACTCCATCTACCGTGATGCTCTTGGGTTACACCGGTTGGTGAGGTCATTAGTGAGCGACCCATTGACTGCATACTCATATATGGTTCCCTTGAACCATTTGAGCTGACGAGCTCTGACACCGCTCCTACGTGCCTTGAGTGGTACCATACCTGTGAATATTTTGGCAGCCTGCCCAGCAAACCCTGAAGAAACCTATACTCTGCTGATGAGGAACAACAATTCCGAAACACCGGTGTACAGAGTTGGTGCTGCAATTTTGCTTTCTACACTTCCAGAGCTACGAAAGGCGCAGACGCCTAGAAGGACTGCATCTACCGTGATGCTCTTGGGTTACACCGGCTGGTGAGGTCAGTAGTGAGCGACCCATTGACTGCATACTTATATATGGTTCCCTTGAACCATTTGAGCTGACGAGCTCGCACACCGCTCCTACGTGCCTTAAGTGGTACCATACCTGTGAATACTTTGGCAGCCTGCCCAGCAAACCCTGAAGAAACCTACACTCTGCTGATGAGGAACAACAATTCCGAAACACCGATGTACAGAGTTGGTGCTGCTATTTTGCTTTCTACACTTCCAGAGCTACGAAAGGCACACACGCCTAGAAGGACTGCATCTACTGTGATGCTCTTGGGTTACACCGGCTGGTGAGGTCAGTAGTGAGCGACCCATTGACTGCATCATTCCTTTTCTGCCCCGGCCGCAAGGCGACTGGGGCGGAAAAGCGGCCAACGGTCTTTCCGTCCGCCGAGGTCCCCCCTGCCATACTAATATGGCTGGGGGGGGGGGGAAATGAGTGTGGATGTCGGGCGGATTGCCCCGGCCATGCTGGCGGTGGCTACCGCCAGCATGGCCGGGGCAATCCACCGACATCGTAATGGGCCCCCAAGTTTCTTTTTCCGTTTACCTTTTAAAGCATATAAAGAATGTTCAATATTGAAGGATGCCAGAAACCTGGCCCCCCACACTTCAAAAGATGGTGCATCCTTCGACTACTATATTTTTTAAACAATATTTCTTACCTTAAATTCGATATTCTCGACCACGATCTTCTTGCTGTTGATATGTCTGTGTCACGATATTTACAACTCAATACTTGAGTAAGGCGACATTTACAACTCGATAGTCTGTCTAAATACCCTCTCAGATCTCTGAATCTAGAAGACCTTTGAGAGGAAAGAATTACCCATAGTCTAATAAAAATATGGGAAACAAAATTGCAAGACATTTATTGAAGACAAGTGTAGTTTCACCCGATGTTTTCACACATGGACAGTGATTAATTCTTACATTAGATCCAAAAGCCAAGGATATTTGGGGCAAGCCTATTTGGTGAAAAACGAATTTAAAATATATCCAGCATAGATAAGCCATTTTTCCCACATAATATCAGCCTACACAAGGATGATCAAGGATGCTGAAGCAAGCTTCAGACTTTTGGATTATCAATTGGAATCCATACTGCAATTACTGTGTACATGTCCAGGCCTTATCTCTGAATGAAGCTGCCGGCCCGAGGGGGGAGATCCGCCCACCATATTAATAGGGCCCTATAATTGTGGCTCAGGATATGTTTGACTTAATATGATGGGACACCTTCTAGGTAGTAAAGAGATGCTGAGAGAAAAAATCAGGTCACTGTCCCTTTGAAATGGAGGAAACAGCGAAATTTAATTTTTGCAGGTATTTGGTGAAAGGTGGTCCTTGCTTGGCATATATACTAATGGAGTAAATATTTTATAGTGGTACAGCTGGGTCCAATCTGGAATGGCATGGTGAGCAAAGAAATTATGGATTAAGGCCCAGTTCTCTGTACTGGGGTGAATGTATGACATTGTTCTGCGTTCTGCCCATCAATTGTTCTTTTTGTAAGTATTTTATAGAACAGCATCACGATCATTTCTTATCGCTAGACAATATGGTGAACAAATTGTTTGTATGCAGTACGCTCTCACCATCTGCAAAGGTCTTATTTTGAAGACAACGTCAGGTGAGTGGGGCTAGGGTGCATGACTAGGACCCTGTTTATTAGTTTTCCGATCCCAGGGCAATCCCGTTTGAACAGAGGTCTGAATTCAGGCTTGTGCAAAAATAACTGTGTGCTATAGTTACCTGGAACAATAAAATCATTAATTTAATCATGCCATATTTGCTTAAATTTAGCAGGGGGAGAGAGCATAATCGTTCCTGTGACATGCAGATTTTAGCGCACAAAGCATTACAATCCGATTTTTATTCCCAAACAATGAAAATCAACCCAGGGTATCAGATGTTATCGGACATGATAAATCACATCTACCTCTTTAGAGCACTCATAATCAGGGCCTAAGCGTACAGGTCAATGCATGCATTATCAAACTAGTATTAATGAATGCTGAGATCTGGGTGAAGCAGTGGAAGACATCTGACAAAATACTCAGGAACAGGTGGGCCTTTTTACGGCCTCTGCCCAACTGACATCTCTAGAATGTCCAGCTAGTTGCACTCTTACACCGCACCATTCTCGAACACAGTTGCAGGTAACAAAATGCACAGAGCAATACATTACTCATTTTCTCTTGTAAATAAACAACATGCAAACACTCTTAAAACGCAAAAAAAAACCTGCTTGACACACACAAAACAGAGACCTAAACAGTCAGACACTCAAAAGCATAAATTAAAGACCCCCAAACTCAAAACTCACAGTCATGGAGCATAGGGGCTGATTACGATGGCAGATGGACTTCAGTCCGTCCACTATCATGTAGAGGATTGGGACCGCCTGACATATTGTCAGCGGTTCCATAGTTGGCATTTCAATGCAACTTCCACCACGGCGTCACGCTGCCTATATTTTACATTGCGGCGATGTGGCTCGCTGCAGCACCCGCCTCAATATAAAAACGGGATGTGTTACATATCCCTTCACTGAGTGGCAGGCATCATGTGTTGCCTGCCACATGGTACGGGGGTATGTAGGGTGTCACCATAATTGCCCCCCAATACCCACAACCAAGGACCAAGAGGGAAGGGGGGCCCACTATGGGCCACCAATGTCCCTTTCCGCCAGCCTTTTCATGGCAGGTAACCCGCGATGAAACGGTTGGTGGAAAATAGACATTGTAATCCTTACGGCAGTGCCTGGTGGGCACCGCCGGCATTGTAGGGACTACGAGCCCCTCCGTCACACTGGCGGCCTCAAAGAGCCTGTTGGATGCGTGGTGGTCAGTCTTTATGACCGCCACACGTCCCTCCGTCATCATAATATGGCAGGCGGAAAAGTTTTTTACAATGGCGAGGAGACCGCAACCGACAGCCAGTCGGGTGGCAATCTCCCCGCCATTGTAATCAGCCTCAATGTCATTTGAGACACTCTAGACTTATATTTCTACTTGCCCAAGACACCACTATTAGGAACCCTGCCACTCGTTTTTTACCTTTCCACTATTTCAAAGGAAATCCAATCGTTTACCAGTAGGAGGGCAGGTTCAATTCCACATCTAAATTCTGGGCCAGTGAGATGTTATCCCTTGTTTTCATGGTCCTGCAGAATCATATTTTCTGGGTACATAACTGCGTCTGATAACTCTGTGCATGGTAAGTGCCTGTGTGGAATTACCGCATGCCATATTACCACATAAGCACATCGCAAGATGTCATGCAAAAACAGGAAGCACATCTTTTCTTACATTACATGACAGGAAATACTGGAAGGACCATCACTACTCCCTGTCTACAACTGGACACAGTGGCATGCCAGGTAAGAAGCTCTTCTTAATGCTGGTGGCCTTTTTGTTACGTTGAAAAACCTGATTGTATCAAAACTGCAATGTAGTCCCATCTTATTTAAAGACAGCTTTTTTCTAAAAGGGAGCTTACCGTTTTAGCAAAGGCAGATAAGGAAGAAGCAAGACTTGTGGGCCCTCTAATAGTAATAAAAACGACTCCTAAGGTCTATGCCCATATCCAGCAGCATATTACTGATATATTTAATGCAGCCAAGGAGAGAAGAAAACTGTAAAAAAAAAAACAATGTAATGAACACAAAAGAAAAAAGGATGCGATCTGCTTAGCAAACCAAGAGCAAAGTGTTGCAACAGTGAACAGTGAACCATGTGAACTCAAGCTGAAGCCACAGGAGGAAAAAGTGTGCGCAATTATTAACATGAGCAGCACTGAGGGCATCAAAAGTAGTGTTGAAGTAGGAGGAACAAAGGAGACTGGTGTATTCTTCTAACATAGCAAGTTCATTCCACTATACCTGTGATAGGAGTATTTTGGTAAGCATGAATATATGTTTAACCTTTTTTGGCTCATTAAAGAGTATACTCAATGCCACTACAGTAGATTTTTAGGCCGAACCTGGGCAGTGCACTGCTCTGCGAGGCATGCTGTATTCAGGTATGGACTTGAAGCTCCACCCATTTTCTACCCATTTTTTCAATGGGCTCCTGTTACTATCCTCTCGAAAGTGTTGCTTTTGATTCATGAAAAGGCTTAGTAGTCCCTTCCGACTACCGTCTTGCCTGTATTTGTAACCTCCCATGACGACTGGACTTTTTACTTGTGTTGTTACTTGTGTGTTTACGTGTGTTGTTAGTTGTGTGTTTACTTGTGTTTACTTGTATGTTTTTACTTGTATTGTTTACTTGTGTGTGTCTGTTTTATCTTGAGTCTGTGAGCACTATTTTCTTTAATGATTTTTCCCCAATCCACCCAAGACATGCTTTCCCACAACGAAGCACACTGCCTGCTTTTATATTTTTAATAGTAATGGCGGCCAATCTGATTTAACTTCTTGATTTATTTTATTTGCCAGCATGGTCCGCTTTACTTACAGCGGCCTCGCTCCGAAACCTTGGTTTTTTAACGTTTTTTGTTGAAAGGGCCCCATACTGTGCTTTCACTTTAATGGTCTAAAGAAAAGGCACGGCTGCCATTACAGTGAAAGTAAAGCAAGGGGTGCTTTTACAAAAAAAGAATTGTTTGTGAACTTTATATTTACAAGAATACCAGATCACATGTAGATACTACTGTAACACCAACAGAAACTTCTACATGTGTCATTATTGCTTCTGCAAGTTGCTTGTATGCATCATCATTAGGGCTTGTATTTTTATAGTATTTATTTTTTAAACATTTCCATCTGTATTTATCCATATACATTTTCTGGCCATCTTATTGGTATTTATCCATATTTATTTTGTTATTTGAGAAGAAATGGAGTTGTGTAAACTCTCTTTTAAACTGCTTGCAGAACAGTGGGGTGACGCTCCTCCACCTTAGCAGAGGACACTGTGGGGCCGATTCCGATTCTGGGAAAAAAACGTCCGTACGATTTTCATCTGGAGCCATCGCCGTATGATTCTTACCCGTCCGTCTGAGTCACCTTGTACGATCCGTATTCCGTCAATCCGTCCCAATCGTTGCGATCCGTACGTATTGCAAGGCTGAAACAGTGAACCGTATGACTCGTACACATGCCGTACGACCCGACGAGTACGATCCAGACCGGGCTATGAAGACTCGATTTGTACGGTCCACATCAGGTAAGGGTGATTCGTACGGAAAAGCACACAATCACTTACACACTTACGGTGCATACCCCTGCGGTCTTAGGGTGTACGCACCGTACCCCTGCAATCATGGGGTGTACGCACTGTACCCGGGGGCGCCGTTCCGTACCTGTTTCGGGGCAGACTCTGCTTTTATGGCTGTTTTTAGCTACCTTAGAAAATGGGTCGTACAGTGTGTACCCGACACGAATCGTTCTTGCGGGGTCGGAAAAAGCAGCCGCGAACCGTACAGATGTCGCGCACAGTGGGTTCAGAGGGAGATTCGTATGGGGATTTGATTCGTACAGTCTCTGTACGATTCGTACGGAGTCCAGCTCCTGGTACGAATCGCACTTCGTCGTACGTACGGAGTACGTTGCAGGTTACGATTCGTACGGGAAAAACGCTCCAAAGGGTTATTCAGAGCATTTTTTCCCGAATCGGAATCGACCCCCTAATGTTTTTTGGGAAGCCTAAAACACCAAAGAAAATTAGTTTGAACCTTATTCTTTATATATTTCTTCAAAAATATAATTCATGTAAATTTCTTAAATAATAAAATCTAAAGTTTGCTACAAGCGTGGACGTCTATTTTTGTCAAAAGTGTTTTCATGTACACAGCTTGAGCATGTTCACCAAAACTATACAATACCAGCCTCCCACCCTGTCATGGAGGCATGATAGTTTGGGAGGCTTTTTAATGTTTCTCAAAGAAAATTTTAACATCAACATCCCTGATGTGCTGGGATTTTTCTATGGACTATTGGAGCATTGCTTGTTTTTTTCTGGCTCTGGGTATCCATGGTAATAAATAAACAGCATTGCAAGCTTGGTACCTAAGTAGGATGGGACTTCCAACACAATGGAGTATGTGTTTCTGTGCAATTTAGTCCACTATGAAAGAGTGTCTAGTTTTCAGAATGCGGCAGTCCACCAACCTTCAAAGAGGCAGGCCTTAAATTTGATAAGATATTATTCCCAAAATAATGTTTGAAGCCTATCGGATTTTATAGATTTGTGTATACAGAATGTGTGGCCTGATTTACATAGGTAAATGACACTTTTACACATTTGAGTACGTTTACACTTTTGAGTAAGTTAATTACTATTCGATATTCACAAGCTGCACTTTTGTAGTAGCTTACACTATCCACAGGTAATGCAATGCCCTCTCATAGAAACTAAAAAAGGTAATAACTTAAAATAAAACCAAATAGGAACTAATGTTTGTTGGACTTGACATCCTTAGCATGGTTTTACCCCAACTTTTGGACTTCCATTCTCCTGTTTTTGCTGACTTCGTTTTTGCTGGCCTTGGCACTCTGTACACTTTACCACAGCATACCAGTACTAAAGTGCTTGTGCTCTCCTTTAAACATAGTCAAAGTGGCTTACACCCAAATGACATATTTAATTTACTGAAAAGTCACTAGTTGAGTGGTACTACATGTACCCAGGTCCTGTAAATTAAATGTTACTAGTTGCTCTGCAGCACTTATTGTGCCACCCTACTACTTTAAACATGTCTCAGGCCTGACATTGCCGCATGTGTATGCAGTTTTAAACTGTCTTTTCAACCTGCAAGATAAACCTCTTGCTAGGCCCAAACCTCCCTTTTTAATACATATAAGTCACCACTAGGGTAGGCTCTAAACAGCTTAAGTGACAGGGTTCAGTTTATTTGAAATGTTGGGCATTTACCTTTAAGTAACACATGTCCTGGTGTTGAAAAATGCTTCAATTCATTTTTGAATATTTTGAGGCCTATCTCTGCCATAGCACATGATTGGTTAACTTATTACATCTAGTAAGGGATAACTTTCAATTGGGAGCAGGTGGGAATGTTGAGTTTCGTTTTTAAGGAATTGGAATTTAAAACCCCCTTTAATGGAAAAGTTGGATTTTGAGACACACATCTGAAAATGCCACTTTTAGAAAGTTGCCATTTTCTTGTCCTAACCATTTGGTGCCTTCCGTCTACATCCTGGGTCACATGACTAGGTGTAGCTGGCATTTAGTAATTGTGTATTACTCCCAGACAGTGAAACAAATGGGGGATAAGTGTTGGCAGGATGGGCCATCTCTGACTTGATGAGAAGCTGTGACCTACCTCACTTGCACTTGACATAGGCTCTGCCTGAGCACATCCACAAAGAGTTTCACACTAGCATTTTGTAATATTATCTGGGTTCAGGAAAGGGAGGCAGCACATTCCAGACAAATTTGGAGGTGGAAATATCAATAACCTTCCCCTACTTCAAAGTGGGCATCAGGTAAAAATATTGGAACCTCAGATGCAACTCTTCACTATAGCTTTGGACCTGTGGAAGACTCAGAAGGACTTCTGTGCTGGTCTTCAAGAAGGACTGCTACTCTGCTACTCTGCTGCTCTGCTGCCCTGCTGCCTGAGTGAACGGACTGGACCTGCATCTTGAACCCAGGACTACCAAAGTAATTCAAAGGGCTACTTGGCTGGCCTCCTGATCAAAGCCTCATTGACTCCCTCCACCTGGATCCCAGCACCTGGACTATGTTCTCTGTGAGACCTATCGCCAAGTGATGCCACCTCAGTTCTGGACTCTTGTCTGAAGGTGCTTTGCCAGCCCAGCTGTGGTCCTGTTGGCATAACCGATGCAGCACAATGCCTCTCCTCACACCTCCCACTTCAGAACCACCACAGAGCAACACATCCCCAATGCTGAACCTGACATTTTATATTTCATATTGGTACCCTAATATAGGTCCAGAGAACAAAGTACTCTTTCCCTACATCTCCCCTTCATTTCATATGAACGAGCCTTATAAGGACATAACTCCTAATAAGGACATACTGCCTTATAGGGACTGAACACCTTATAAGGACTGACCCTTTTATGGACTAAACTTTTCAGCTAGTTCCATGCTGAGGGTGGGGTTTTCCCAATCGATATTGTTAAGACGTCATCCTTAGCACATGTGAATGATTTATGCGAACACTCTCCAGGGATTTATACTTCACCTCTCCTATCTACACACAAGGTTTAATCCACAACGTCATCCTCATACTGAACAATAGCTAACACAAGCACATGGACCTCTTGCTATCAGTACAGAGGAGGGAACCTAAACTTCAAGGTCGACACACTGACCAGAGATGCTGAGGCTCCGACATGCAATCACTCCAGCTGACAGTGGTCTGACTATCCCTTGCGTGTTGTCCAACTCAAGTCCAGGACAAAGTCCCACACTCTCACTATTCAGGTAATGGGGTTCGTCTAAATCCTAGTGGGATTCTTTTCTCCTAGGCTTAGGCTCTTTCACACCTACTCACATGCAAGGTACACTTAGGTACATCTAGACAGGCATCGTAGTAGTACGCACTATCTTTTATAAATGCATTTTATATTCATGTATCTGTTGATGACTATTGCGAAATGGTAGAACTATACTATTCCTTTTTATTCACTATACTGCTGATATTACATCTCTGCTACTGTGTAACAGTTGTAGCAGCGCATATATTTTACATGAGAAGAACAACGGTACAATAAGTCCTTTTTGTAAACATGCCCGAATGTTTCTTCTGTGTGTCTCTCAGAGAAAACTACCAAGCATGAGTGACTGGGTGAAAAGTAGTATATTGTTTCCACAAGTCTGAGGAATCAGGGTTCGTTGTGTTCTGAGGTTGCCAAAAACGAATCTCTCTGATAAAAGGAGATTCTCGTGGCACTGTGAGCTAGCTAATGCAAAAATAGGCTAACATACTCAGCGGGGTGTACAGAGTCAGTCTGCCACTAGACCCACTGTACAGTGCAGGTACTGCATGAAGGGTACTATAGGAACAACACTACAACATCGCAGCATGCAGATATCCTCAGTACCCTTCTTGTGTGACGTAGCCTCAACGCATCGCATCTCAAGCCCTTCATCAACAGCAGCTCCACAGCTTCTTTGGAACTGTTGCTGCTCCTCACATCCTTGACGCCTGACTTCACACTGCAATTTTCTCATTGGCGGCATCCTCGGTGACGATGCAGGACTTTGCATCACAGCCCGCAGCTTCCTAAGAACTGCTGATGCGTGATTCATCGTTGACATAGGATTTTGCAATACTCTTCAAATATGGATTTTAGGTGCTTTTTTTCTGCAGGTCTAAATTGGTCCCTTATCTGGCGCATGCTCCATATGAAGTTGCGACTTTGTCCAGATAACCACAGTTGGGACTTTGTGCTTCTTTGCATTATTTATACTTAAAAATTTGAAATTGCATATCACTGGTTCTACTGATTGTATTTTTGTTCATTTGATCGCAAATCATTTATTAATTTTTACTCTGTTTTTCTAAATTGGTGTGGGATTTTCCTTGTGTTGTTTCCCCTTTTACCAATTGAAGTACTGCATAAATATTTTACACATTGCCTCTAAGATAAGCCTGACTGCTTTTATGCCAAGCTATCAGAGAGTCAGGCACAGGGTAATTTGGGGCTTGCTTCTGTTTCATCCTGACAAAAATTGTAGTTGCTGCTTGAGTAGGGTTTACCCCCCGCAACTAGTAACCCAATTTCCTACACTGTTAAATTAAATTAAATTATTTAAAATAATTACAAATATAAATTATTATTAGAAAATATGTAAAATAACACAAATGTAATAAATAGTGTTTAATTAAATAATAAATATGTAGTATTTTTATAAATTTGAATGCATCTCATTTATGAAGACCACAAAATTATAGGCGGGACCACACTCAGTAGAAAACATATATTTACCTTAGCAACCTTAGGTAAAATAATTGATTGGATATATCCACTCTTTCCTTGGAATTCCTCATTCCTGTCTCCTGAAATGCACCCTTAATTCCTCCACCTCCAGCAGTCCGTGCCTTCTCAGCCCCCCTCCCTGTGCACTCAAGTTCGTGCCTTCTTGCTCCCTGCACTCACGTTTTCATTGCTATAGGTCCCGCATAAATGTGAGTCCTATTGCATAGCAAATGCTTGCTCTAAATTGGGAGGAACCCATTTGGGTGTGCTGTGTGGCGCACTGCATCTGGACCAGGGATGTTTTTACTCTGCTGCACGATGACAATGCTGTTTTTTTTTTCATTTTAGCATGTACCTTCACAGAGGGTGAGGGTTTCGGGCCTGATGTGACAGAAATACATTGTTTTCTTTGACAAGAAATGAATGGGCGTAGCTTTTGGGTTTCTTGGGCTCAAAGTGAATACTTATCAGTTAGAACGTAGTCTTGGGTGCACCGAAAAATCAAACTAAAAACAAGTCGCAATTTCTGAAGCACGCAACACTTTTATATCTGCTACAAAAGACCTGTGTTTGGGCAAAAGGGAAACACATATTTTAAAAGAAAATCTATGGTGTATGATGCAGATATGAGCTGCGCAAAAAGTTGGAAGCGCTCAAGGCAAAATAGCATTTTACCTAATCGAGTGCTGACTATGCACAAAAAATGTTTTGTGCCTTTTGTACTAAATTGGCGCTATGGCTACATGGCTCCCTTTCCTGAGTCTTACCTTGCCCTATGGAAGCACCAGCCTCACAAGCAGGTTGTCCAGAAAAGCTGCATTCAAAAATAATCTATTGACTTGGAGATTTCTGTGTGGTCCCTGCACAAGAGTCATCTAATTCTACTAAACTACCTGTTCAGATGCCTTGTAGGAGGTGGCTTTGTACTCTGTAATACTTTCCAATTCATTACTTTATCCAGGGTCCATTAATTCAAGAAATCTTTATTCGGCCAATCCTGGCCATGAAAGGGATGTACTAATACAATACAAACAAGCAAGGTAAAAGTAGTACAATAAATAGATTAAACCTGTGAACAGTTGCCAATGGGAAACAACACTTACAATGCAACTTTTACAACGCACTACCTTTACATCGAAACGCAACATCCATTACAACGCAACCATTACAACGCATGTCACTACAGCGCATACCACTACAACGCATGTCATTACAACGCAGTCATTACAACGCATACCATTACAACGCATACCTACACTATCCAACACTTACCCTACTGTTGCACCCCCTGGAGTTAGAATAGTAATGTTTACCCCTACTCTATCCAATACTTACCCTACTGTTGCACCCCCTGGAGTTAGAATAATAATTTTGACCCCTACACTATCCAACACTTACCCTACTGTTGCAACCCCCCCTGGAGTTAGAATAGTAATTTTTACCCCTACACTATCCAATCCTTACCATACATGCAATGTAATGGTATGCGTTGTAATGGTATGCGTTGTAGTGGAATGCGTTGTAAAGGTAGTTTCAAAGAATTCGTTGTAATGGCATGCGTTGTAATGGAATGCGTTGTAATGGATGTTGCGGTGTAAAAAATGCGTTTTAAAGGTATGCGTTGTAAAAGTATGCGTTGTAACGACATACATCCGTTGCCAATGATGGCTTCCATATAGAAGAGTAATAAACGTCAATATAAAGTGTGAATTACATAACAAAACTATATCACACAATGAAATATTACAACATATCTAAAAAGCATAAAAACAGTAAGAATACAATATCAGCATGAAATAAAACATACAAGCTTATGTAACCATGGTATTCCTCACTCTAACTGCTGCTTAAGAAAAGGACCCTGTAGCAGATACTTGGGGTGTTCAATAGTTCCAAATTATGCAGGGCCTCTGTACATCTCAGGTATCCCAATGATTTTAATAGGGGTTTAAGAAAAACTAGGTAGTCAGTTTTGAAAATGAGCCTCTTTATTGACAGGTGAAAGACACATATTACTTTAAGCACCTTTTAGAAGACCCACACTGACCTTCAAACCTTCCACCCACTTATACCTGGCTGTCTGTACGTTGTGTACAGAGTTAGAAGGCAATGTACCGAGAGATAAGGGAACATCTATGACCATGACAGAAAATGATGATATTTTAAGAAGAGGGCAATATGCTATTTTTTCCGCCTCAACCTTTCAGGACAAGACATATGCTTGATATATAAAATATTGGGGGGCAGATTTACGTAACCTGGCACATCCCTGCAAATCAGAAGCGATGCACCAAGAAATGTGCGCGCCATGGTGCAAGGATAGACAGATGCGTGTCGCATCTGCCGGCGTAAGGTTAGCGCAGTGCTGGAGTTGTGTCCCGGGCGCGAAGCAACTCCAGCACTGAGCCAACCCGGCCTATCTTGCACATGCTGATTCTTGCCTTACGCCTGCTTCAAGCAGGGGCAAGGTTTTGACGCAGCGCGGACGGAAAAGTGACTGAGTGAAATCTTGTAGATTTCACTCAGGCACTTTTCCGAGGCGTTCCTGCACCGGAACGCCCTCCCTGCGCCGGTACGCCCACATGAAACCTGACGCAGGTTTCATGTGGTTCAGGGCTTTACAACATGATGCACCTTCCCAGATGTGTCACGTTGTAAATCCCCTGCAGCATGGCGCTAGCTTTACACCGCCGCTGCGTCACAGAAGTGATGCAACTGTGCCGCAAAAGTGGCGCACGGGGCTTGCAAATCTGCCCCTGGATGTGCAAGGGGGTCATGGGATAATGAATATCATCAAGTGGAGTGCTTAACAGAATTGTTTGTTCTTTCTTTAGTGGAGAAATAAGTATTGGTGCATTAGGTTCAATGACAACAGGGCCCAGGCCTATGGCGTGAGGGTCACACATCAGGGTTGTTTCTACTTAACAAAGGGTACTGGTATTTCTTTTGCTTGAATTTTGCATAGTTTTAGCTTGGATTAGTGCCCTTGGCACCCTTGCCAAGTAACTGTCCTCTTGCAGTATATATTTATTTAATTATGACAGTTTTCTGGACCACTTGCAATCTGTTAAGGGAGGACTCTTTAGTGGAAACCTGCAGAGCATTGCAGTAGTCCAGACGACTAGTGACCAATGCTTGAGTCAGAGTTTTCTAGTGGATATCGGGAGTAGGGGGAAAACTCTGCGAAGTAGACTAAGTACGTGAAAGCAGGTCTTGGTGGTTGTGGTGGCGTGTTCCTCGAGGTTAACTTTCTGGCAAATTTTTACTCCTAGGTTCTTTACCACCGTTTTAGGAGAGGGAGTTGGGCCCAAGTCTCCCGGCCACCAGTTTGGAGACCAGCTTGTTACTGCATCTCTTAAAAGCATTATTTCCATTTTCTCAGCATTCAGCTGGAGAAAGTTGTCGCTCATCCATTCAATATATCCAGTTCAATCCAAAAATAAAGATAAAACATAAAACAAAATTTATTGTTCACATCATCATTTTATCTTATCTGTAAGTTAATTTAACTGAATGGGGGTGCATAGTTGCCCCCACCAAACTCACAACCGAAGTAGCTTAGTGCAGGCAGTAATCCAACTGTTCAGAATAAATCCGTATATTACATTGTAATCCAGTTTATGCACTCTGTTATCCAATTTTTCAAACTTCTTCTCCCACACGTGGAGTGGATTTGCCAATTTACAAGATTTCACATGTTAAGGCTGGGCCATCCGAACCTCTTGCACAGAACACGAGTAGAGCAATTTCGTCAGACAGGGTAGTTTATTTAAAATACCCAATGCATTTCGGGCATCTGGTGCCCTTCCCCAGGAGTCACTGGACTTTGTGCAGGAGTGCCTCACTGTTCGTGCCTCACTGTTCGTGCCTCACTGTTCCTCTATAGTACTGAGGCACGCGCACCTTCCCTCATCACGCCCTCCCCCCTTATCTGAAAGTACCATAATTGCTTTGTGATCAGGAGGCCATTTTAAAACACGCGTTTGCAAAGCCAATAGGTCTGGCCTTGGCCAGGTTGTGGGAAGGTTATTTTTTTATTTATATTACAAGCGTATAGCACAAAAACAAAATGAAACAAGAAATTATGTTGTGAAGTAAACAATACCGTCTTCTACTTATAATACAAAGTTTACATTTAAAAAGCATTCAATAGTACATTTCTTTTACCTATATTCTTTTTTCATGCACTTTATTATTTTTTGTGAAAGAGACAAGAATAAATTACCATCTAACAAAGTACTCAGATCGCTAGCAGCACAAGGAAAGAATGTTAAATATTTTATAACATAAACTTTTAAATGCCATGCTAGCAAAATAAATAGTTGCTATTTCAAGTTCATATAAAAATAAATAAAATAAAAAGCACACCGAATCAGCTTTGCAAATAAAGCAAAAAGAGCAATTTTAGGAGGATGTGAAGAATGGCTTTGTGCACTCAAGGTGAAGGGAGTCAATGGGGAAAAGATGCAAATTGTGAGTGACAAGTTAACAGACCAATCATTGAAGACCGATAACCAAAAGACCATCTATGTTTGTATATTATGTTTGATTTTGTGAGAATAACAATAATAATCTGGTGACCCAACTAAAGCTCTTTCAAACGCCATACCAAACAAGTACTGGCAAAGACAATAGGTCTAATATTTGGGGCCTGTTGACTTTGCCATGGGTTTTTAATACTGCTGCACAGCATCCATGATGCTGTGCAGCCAGGCTAAAGAATAAAAAAAGGCTTTGTTGCAGCCGCCCATGTCACTTTGTAGGTGTGCGCTCTACTCATGCACACACCTACAAAATAACTCTGTTTATTTACTGACCTGATTTGGATTTTTCTGTTTTTTAGGTCGAGCATCCGAGACCTCTTGTATATACTTTAGTATATACTTATATGTGTATGTACTTTGTGGGCTCTGGAGATAAACCCTAGGACAGGCCTGCTTCTGCTTAGGGACTTTTTTTCTGTTCAACTGCCTCTATGTAACTGTCTTGATAGATAACTACCAGTAGAGGTCAGTAAAATACCAGAATTGCTTTCTGCTTGTTCAACTGCCTCTATTTAATTGTCTTGATAGAAAACGTTAAAAAAGACCTGGTCCCTGTCGTGTTCTATTATACATTCAAAATTTGTAACTAACAGAAGGATCACCTGTTACATATTACAACAGGCTAGCTAACATTTGGGCAAAAAACAAGCAGTCTTAAACATCAATCTTTGGGTCACCGTACATATTGCAATCACTTCTAGAAATGTTGTTTAAATCTTTTTATTCATAAAAATGAATCTTGTGTCTGGGGCCTCCCTAATGGTTACAATCTAATACAGAAATAAAAACACTTGAAAACGACCAGTAAAGGTCCGTAAAATGCCAGAATTGCTTTCTGCTGAGAGACTTTCTTTTTTTCTTTTTCTGGCAACTGCCCCTATTTAACTTTCTTAATAGAAAATGACTAGCAGAGGTCAGAAAAATACCAGTATCACTATAGCATTATCTAGAATCCAGTCCATAGAAACTGTCTTCCACGAGCAACCGTAGACAATAATATTTTTATCAAATCTTATATTTTCAGTGATATCAACACCGAAGGCCCTGGTTTTATGTTAAAAATAAAGCTCTGGACTATACCATTTCCAGCTGAAAAGCAATAATTCACTCCATGTGTTCCCATACCTGGCATGTCCCGTAGTTTGGAGCTTACTTTCCATCCATGTTAAATAACAGTAGATGTTTCAGCACCCAGCTTAATGTGCTGCATAGCTAAATACATATAAGGCCCCAAAGGCAAGACTGATTGCATTGCAAATGCTTGTTCTTTAGGTATCCACTGAAATTGCCTGTGATATTAATGGTGGATTATTTGCTTGCCAAAATGTTCTCAGCCATTAATGTCCTCTTAAAATGCTTCCTCCATCAAATCCAACAGTGGATTTGAAAACTACGTTTATTTCGGAACCTCTGCTTTCTCATTGCAGTATAGTGGTTATAGCACTTACCATATGCAGTCCTTGCTTCAAGACTTCCATTGATGTGGTGTCAAGGTAATCTCAGCAGATTTTCCTTGGCGTCCGATAAGTGCAGCTATAACAACTTATCATTTGAAGAGGGGGAAATGGAATGGTGTTCCCAGGGCCGGCTTAAGCACTGGTGGTGCACTGTGCAACAATGTTTGTAGGTGCCCCCCATGGGTGCTCCCCACAGACTCACTCACTACTACCCTTTAACAGTGCCCCCTCAAGTCTACATAAGTACACTTTCTCTCAGATGTATTTAAAAGTGCCCCCCATACCAGTGTAGGGTGTCAAGGCACTTTACATCACAAACGCTACACAGGGACAATCAAGCACAGGTGTGTAAATCAGTGGCTAGGAAATGTTACATCAGACAAAGGTTTTGAATCTGTAGGAGTTGCACGTCATCCATACTGGTAAGCGGTATAGGTTAAGAGTGCTTGGTCTGGCGAAGCACAAACTTGGAATTTAAAACTTAACACTATAGTTGGGGGTTACATTTAATAATAAGGATTTTTTTTACACAGATGAACTCTTTTTGAAACATTAGAATAAGAAAGACGGAGGAAAACATCATAATGCTCTAATCTATACCTTGCAGTCTGCATGCAGCTCTTTGATGACAGTTATTAGCTTGCTGTTCCATGTTAGGATTTTAACACTTTCACTGCTAGTAACAAAAGGATCTCTCTGACAAAAGCACTGACCTATTTAAACTATATGCACTTTGTGATCTGCATGGTATACATTCTTTGCAGCAGGCACATTAACCCTCTGTGCTACCATAACATGAGGCAAAACTTCCTCTTGACAAAACTCCTTCTCTCTCCAGGAATATCATTAATCCCCGAATTATCTTGACATTTTTATTTTTGTATCAAAAATTGGGGAGGCCAGCAATACAGTAGCAGGTGGTTTTAAAACCATAAAATAATTCCAAACACGGCATCCCCTTGAAGAGTCAGCACCCAATGTAGTGGCACCGGTGGCACCGCCCTAGAGCCGGCCCTGGGTGTTCCTTTAACCTCTTCCAATGCTTGCCGGGAAAGGATCTAGGAGCAGATTAACTTGTTAGAGACAACGGATATATTTTTTTAGGTCGCCCCTACATTTTCTCATCAGACTAGAGTTATTAGATGCTTTTGATTAAAAGGAAAACTAGGACACAACGTATGCAGGATAAAGATATTCAATATCACAGTTATTAGAACTGGGGGTCTCTAGTTGGCAGAGGTAGGTACCACTGTCCAAATAGGGACCCTTGCTTCTAGTCAGGGCAAGGAGATAACCCTCTTAGATAACCCCTGCTCGCCCTCAAGGTAGCTTGGCCTGAGCAGTCTAGGCTAACCAGAGGCAATGCGTTAAGTATTTGTACCAACACTCACAGTAACACAGTGAAAACACCACAAACTGATTCCACAACAGTTTAGGAAAATAAAGATATTTATTCTAAACTACACAAGACCAAAACGTCAAACATCCAACACACAGTTCAAGGATATGGTTTCAAAAGAGTTCTTCAGGTTGTAATCAAAGTTCTTTAAGTTACGATCAAATAATCCACAGATGCGTGAAAAGTTCACAGTTGCGTCTCGTTGACTCACAGTACCTTTTAGATGCAACAAAGTTCCACAAGCAGGAAGCTGGTGCGGTGGAAACAAGCGATGCGTTACTCCTGAGACCCTGGGGAGGCGATGCGACAGCCCCGCTGCAGCAGCGGGCGTGTGGCGGCGAATCCGGTCTGTATGGGGAGGAAGGCAGCTTGCGTGGATTCCGGTGCGTAGGTTCCGTAGGAAGTCTGTTCTCGCAAAGGCACGATGCGATGATCTCGTAGGGGCTGCGACGATCTCCGGGGCGACGATGCGCGGTCCAGCGGTGATCCTCTCTCTCACAGCTCCTCGATGTGATGGTTCTGCGACGATGTTCGCAGCGACATGATGCGGTCCGCAAGCAAGCGGTGCGGCAATCTCACCCAGACGACAGGCTGTGCGACGACACTCGCAGCGATGTTCGATTCTCCAGCACCGGTCTGGTGCGTCCCGCAAACGAAGGGTGCGACGGCTCCGGCAGCGATGTCAGGCGCTGCGCCGATCTCGACCTTCGTAGCGGCGGGAAACTTCTCGCACTGTCGGGGATGCGCTCCGCAAGCGAGCGATGCAACACTTTTCAGCTTCACAAGTCTCTCAGCTTAGTCTCAAGCTTCCCAGCTCAGGTTCAACTTCTAGAGGCCCCACAACTGGATCAAGCACTCTACGAAGGACAGAACTCTCTCAGCAGAGTTCAGGGAGACTGGGGGTGAAGTCCTTTTGTTCCTGGGACTTCGGAAACAGGGAGCCAGCTCTTCTCAGGCCCTTGGAGATTCCTTACAAGACAGGGGACACAGCTCACAGCAAAGTCCTTCCCCTCTCCTTGGCAGCAAAGCAACAGCAGGTCAGTCCAGCAGAGCAACAGCAGGACAGTCTTCCTTCTTCAGAGTCAGCTTTCTCCTTGGCAGAGGTTCCTTCTTGATTTCCAGGATGATCTAATTTTCTGTTGTCAGGGGTCCTGTACTTATACCCCGAAAGTCTTTGTTCTCTCTGTGCATGTGGGCCCTGAGCCCGGTCTGAACCAGTTCTGGGTGGATCCTGAGCACTTTGTTTTGCAGGCTGCATCTTTCCTTTCAGAGTGAGGGGCAGGGTCCTCAGCCGCCCCGCAGGAGGTGGAGCCAGCATTGTGGCAGGCAGGCACAGCCCTATTCAGCCCAGGTGCTAACTCCTCCCACCACTCAGGTAGCAATTACATTCATTCAGCCTAGTGCTGACTCATCCAGCCTCCGAGGGAATTCCCCAGCCCCTGTCACTCACAAACCAGACAGTCAATACACAAACAGGCCCAGGCACACAGAAGGGTCAGACAAGAGAACAGCAACTTTCTAAAAGTGCTGTTCTCAAACACAGGATCTAAAAACCACCTTTCCTAAAAGATGCGTTATTAAATTCTGAGTTCAGGGATACTAGATACTTATGTCCTATCTTGTTCCTATGGGAAGAAATGCTGTTAACCACTGTAGCCAGCATCCCCCATGTTAACCTATGGAGCAAGATAGCCTTACAATAGTGAAAAACGAAAATGGCTGTAATTCACTACCACCTGCACTAGTACATGCTCTACCTTTCACATACACGGCACCCTGCCCAGGGGGGTACCTTGGGCCTTCCATAGGGGTGACTGATGTGCACGAAAAGGGAAGGGTTAGGCCTGGTCAGCGGGGACGCGGACCAGGAGGACATGGCAGTTCTAAACTGCCCGTAGTCGCTGCAGTGGCAGGCCCGAGACACCATTTTAGAGCTGCTCCTGTGGGTGGCACAATCAGTGCTGCAGGCCCACTAGTATCATTTGTCATCACCGGCCCTGGCACACCCAGTGCACTTTACTAGGGACTTCATGGTGATACAAATATGCCAAACATGTATATCCAATCAGAATAACAATTTACATAGGGAGTACTTACACTCTGGCACTGATCAGCAGTGGCATAGTGTCCAAAGCATCTAAACCAGCAAAAACGAATCCAGCACAGCATCGAAAAATACAGGAGGCAGAGGCAAAAAGATAGGGGTAATCACGCCAAAGATGCCAGGTCTAACAACAGTTATTGTGGGAATAGATAATGTAGAGAATCCAAATATACTGAATAACGATAACATGGTATGTTTGGCATTTCACTTTTCTACTAAGTCTCTTATACTAACTATTAGCAGCTAAAAGCTCTGCTATATGAGAAGTGGAATATAGTCATTGCAGAACTGTTGCCAAGGAGGTGTCACCCTCAACTCACACATTCCAGGCCAGAATGTCTTTGGGTCATAACAACCTTCTCCTCTCTCTCCAAGATAAATCATTCATCTGCAGCGTTTCTGTACAATTACCATTAGAAAGTGTCCTTGTGTATAAAAAAGTGCCCTTTTTGTAAGGCTACTCCCTACACCTTTACCCCAATGCTGATAATTATGACTCTGAAAGTGCACTGAAGCCTGCTTCCCAGGTCCCGGTGCCTGTGCTCTCTCCCTAAAATGGATATGTGTGAATTATTATCCCTACTTGGCAAAGGTTATCAACCCCCTTATTAGTCCCTAGCATATGGTATTGGTGGTATCAAGGCATAGGTGTTAAAGTGGTCTCCAGGGCCTGAAATACTGTTTGTGTCACCCTAGGTTGGCAGTTCCATTATGGTACCGCCTAAATATGTCTTGTTTGGTATAAAACAATGTGCCTCATCACCCCAACACGAATCTTATGTCGAAGATGATGTGGCATGCACCGAGGTGGCGACCTTAGAGGGTGCCCCCCTGGTTGCCCAAGCCTTACCTATGCTCTGGCTGTTAGCCCCCTCTTCCTGCAGCCAAGACAGGAATCTGACCCCTGCCAGGAAGTGTGAACTCTCCCAGGAGTCAGAAACAATGGCCTGGACAGGAAGGAGGTCACACCTCCCTCCCTGACAGGCTGACTGAATAAGTGGCACATCAAGACAGTGAGCCTAGAAGCTGCCAGGCCTGTGATATGCAACCAGACTGCCTCCCAAAGGAGGAAACAGCCGTCCCCCTGCCCCAGGCACATTTGCACCCAAACAGGTAGATAAAATTAGGTATTCAGGAGGTGTACACCCCCAGAAAGCTAGCCACACATCTATAGTGAGCTACCTGCTATGTACAGCTAAGGAAGACTTCTGCCATTTTTAAAAGTAGTAGAATAGTGGGTTATGGGTCAAAAAGGTGACCTACACACCCGGATGTGGTTAACCTATGGGATGGATTAGCTGCTGGAGCTAGTAGCTAGTTGGCTACTTGCACCCACACCCCTAAATTTAGGATTTACGGGCTACCCCTGACACCAGAAACTCAGTTCTGATCTGTCTTGCAACAAGGACAAAAGAAGAGACCTGTGTCTGCGACAACAGGAGCTGCACAAACCAAAGGCACGATACTCTGCACCTCTGACAATTTTCCTGAAACTGTACAACAGCGGCTTGTACTGGACCAAAGTTCAGTTACCCCAGACAGAGGGACCCCTTTGAAAACCAAAGGCATCCCCTGGACTAGTGACACTACTCCACTGCAATCTCAGGTAAAAACAACATACCGAAACCAGAGAATAGCTCACCATTGATCCCTCCGAGAGGCCTTCCATAAGTAGATGGCCCAGTGCATCGTGGAAAACATAGTCCTGATCGCCACAAACTTTCAGGCGGCTACTTTGTTCCCCAGGACCTACAGACGTCGGAATCACTTTCTGCTGTGCTTACATCTGTCAAGGCTTGTTGGTCGCCAGTGCAGCAACCCCCCCCCCCCTTTACTCAATGCTGCACCTCGAGGGAACACTGCAAAAACCTCATCCGATATCGGCAGTGGCTTTGTTGTCCACATTTGCACCCTGTTCCCAGTCATCACAGTGTAAGTGGAGAAACCAGCTCTCCTGCGGCTTCCCCTTCAGCACAAAGGTCAGCCAAGGAAACTCTGCACCCAGGCTCCTCGAGCCAGGAAAAACTGGACTGACTGTTGTGGCTTGGTGCTGGGACCTTTACCTTCTTTGGGTTCCATGCAGTTCGAACTGCAAGTGGCCGATTGTCAATGCCACTTTTTCCCATTGACCACAATGCAAAAGTTCTGCAGTATTGAATTGCTGTCCATGAGAAGAATTTCAGGGGGATCCATAGAGTCTTGTAAATGAGTACATATGCAGCAAAATACTACGCCTAAGCAAAATACTGAACTACAGTAGAGATATGGAGATATGAATATCAAAAAAGACTGTGTCCAGGTGCAGACTTCACATAATTCATTTTACCCTTGTTTTGGGTACCCCTACTTGGAACAAATCCCATTGCTAACTGCTGTAACAAAATTCACTTTTTAAAATGACTGTGCCTGAGTAACAGCCAGGAACTTACATTTGAAAGAGAACAAATCAAAATCCGTTCGGAAACTTCAGACAGTGGATTTATGTGCCCCATTTGGGAAATGTGTATAAAAGTGTGATTCAACATATCCCGTTTGTTTCCAGTTCCAACTTCTCTTTGAACAAGAAAAGGGGCGCTCTGCAGGGTACTAGAACATCTGCTATGTGACCAGGGCTGGTTTCTGCATTGCAGCCAATCAGCGGTAACAGTACATCACTTGAAGTGTGCACAGCTTACTGGACAGGCTGATGTTCTACATAGCCCCTAAAGCCCTGCCTGCCAGCCTGCTCAGAGATGGAAGGAGAGTGCCCAGCCCTGCAGGACGACAGACTGTCTAGGAATATAAGCCAGTTGTGTTCTTAGCATGCAGAACATCCAGAGGTTTCTGACTACCCTCGAGAACAAAGCCAAAGCTGGCCCACGGTTAGAAGGATCTCCCAGTCTCCGATCAAGGCCTCTGTAGTCGACTACATGCAGAAATCAAAACTGGAAAGTGCCCACATACCATCCGTCACTCTTGCCCAAGGGAAAAGCCCTGCTGCCGGCCATCTCCAAGCAATTCAAGGGGAGGAGCTGCTATCACCGCAGTAGCCTGATCCTGTATTTGAGGCCCCAACTATCAGAACACCCTATTTGACCCAGCTAAAGGCGACAACTGTCCACAATGAGCATCTGTTGGATATCAGCAAAGAGACTGCATCTGCCAGGATGGGCGCTCGCCCTCACTACCTTCAACGTCAAGTGCAGAAAGCGTGTACTTGGTCCAATTTGCATAGCCATAATGAGGCAGACCCCAGAAAACTAGTGGCAAACAACCTCAAACATCATAGCTGGGGCCCAGTAGCCCCTGACCGCCCTTTGGCTCACTTAACTCCTTCTGACACGCTGCTATTTGGGTTTTCATGTGTTTTCTTTTGAAAATGTTAGACATTTTTAACAAGGTTGTAGCACGTTATAGCACAGTTACACTCTTGGGTTGAGGTGTTTCTGCTGTTTAGCTAGTATTTGTCCTATTTCCAAGGCAAAGCAGGATGCCGTTGCTGTGAAAAATGCTGCAGTAGCAGTGTCATAGTAAAGAGGAAGTAGTCTCAGCTGATTCTATTTCAAATTTTGCACTTCATCAGTGCGCACTTTCACATGGATATGGGGAAGTTCTGCTTTTCCCATCCCAGGGAATGGGTATTCTTCCTGCAGAAGCAGCGGGATGCACTGCTGGAGAGGGGGCATCCCCAGACTAGGAATGACTGCATCTTCGGTGTCATCTGCTAGAAATCACATTTGTAATTCCACTGGCTCACTTCAAGATAGGCATTCCCCTCTGTCTGTCACCCTGCAGGGAAATGAAGCAGCGCAGGGACTGAATCAAGAGGTGCTGGAGACTCTGCAGCAATGGTTAGTGAAGATCACGTGCTGAAAGCACTACATTTATCCCTCTGAATGACTCACTGGAAATGTCATTCTTGAGGGTGGGGTGGGATGGGGTGGGGTGGGTTGAGCCATGGTGGAGCTGGGCCAGCTTAAGTGCTGGTGGCACCTGGTGCGACAAACTTTTTTGGCACCCGTCATCCATGGCTTCCTCGTCGGATTCCCTCACTACCACCTAGCAAGAGTGCCCTTCCTCTCTCCATAACCCCTCTCTCATATACATTTCATTAGTTAAAGTGTTAGTGAAGGCTCATTTTACTAATTCACTCAACTATCCACTTAAAATGTAAATCTGTTCTTTGCATAAGGCATATTAACCTTCCACATTACCTCATGGTCTTTTCAAACCTGTCACTAAACAAAACTCTGATCTCCCTCTAGCAGGAATATTAATCACAAGAGTGATTTTGACATTTGTATTGCTTCCTGAAAGTTGGAAGCACAAGGAGCTCTGCAGCAGGTGTTTGTAAATCGTAAGTTATTGCTAAAAACCGCCCCCCCTCCACCCCCCAGCCCCCAGGTCAGGCCTCGCCCCTCCCCCCAGGTCCCCCCCAGGTCAGCTCCAAGTGCGGCTGCACCAGTCGCACCGCCCTAAAGCCGGCCCTGTGGCGGAGGTTACACTGTACAATCAGCCAGCCCATAGCCTGAAGTCTGAACAGTTCTCCAACTGGAGGGAGCTGATGGCCTTTTCCCAATCTATTTGTTTTAATCTTTTTTGATCTTGCCTTAAACCCTGCTGGTGTGCATGGACAATCCAGTAGTTCTTTCATATATCAACATATGGGTCGCGAATGAGATGTCTTTCCTTGAATCAGCTGTCCCAGGGGATGTTTGCCCTTAAAGGAAAAACTCTGCATACTGGTGGTGGACTATCTTTGGGTTTAATATGTTGATTGTTATGTCTTTATCTCTTTGTGCCTCGTTTGGCTTTCCTCGGGTGGGGAGACTGAATGACACTTTGCGCCCAGTGGTTAGATAAAATAGTGCCTCAGCAGTCAAGCTCGTGATCGGCGTTGTGAAGGAGGCCCCTTGGATTCTTTGGCATAAGAGGTGCACATTCCGCATCAAGCTACACCAATGGGCATTGTGACTGTGGATGCAGAAATGACTGCAGTGCGAAATGCTAACTTCTAAACGACATGCAATGAGAGGAGCACTGACACAATCGTCAAAATGCCAACACCTATGGTTCCATGTCGCGAGAATCCCTGAAGAGAAGATTGTGTCGCCAAGATGAAAAGCAAATACATGTATACCGTTCTCAACTGAACGCAAATGAACTTTTGTAGAAGTAGAAACAAGATGGCATAGTGCGATAGGAATAAAAAATTACCTTGCAAGAGATTGCATTTTTTGAGCACTACGTAAAAACGTGGTCACGCTTTAGGAAAACTTGGTCTGGCCGTAATTCCATACTGTTCATTTCTAAATGAACAAAAATCAAACCGGCCAATAAATACACGGACAAAAAGACGGTCACTGAAGCATCCAGTCACCCTTCTGCGCCTATCCACCGTCCATTCGCTGCTTTTAGAAAACAAAACAAACATGCCAGGCCTGCCACGCCAAGGTCAGCTGTGATGTGAGAACCCGTTGTGCAAGAAACCGAGGGGATTGTGGACATTCTCGTCTGAAGAGGCTGTTTGCTTAGCAGCGGGCGCACGTGGTGCAATTAGCTGTGTCAGGCCGAAGATAAGGCAACGAGTTTTAGAGCCAGTTAGTACAAACGCCAGCATAACAAATAACAAAACACAGTGGGATTGCAATAGTATGGCACACGCAAAGATTACAGCATAACGTTATTTCACACCACTATCTAAAAGACCTCGCATTTGAGTTTGTTGTGTGTACTGTTTTCGCCAAAGGTATGGCGTACTAGTCAGATATGTATGTGCCTGTTGGACCTGGCTTTCTCTGCAGGATCATCCCAAGCGTTTTGCGTTCACCTTTCCTGTTTTCTGAGCCCCTTTTTGTTGGCTTTTAGGACTCTTTATACTTTACCACTGCTAACCAGTGCTAAAGTTCTTGTGCTCACTCCTTTAAACATGGTAAAATAGGCTTAAATCCAATTGGTATATTCATTTCACTTATAAGTCCCTCGTAAAATGGTACTAGAGATACCTAGGGCCTTTAAATTAAATGCTACTAGTGGTCCTGCAGCAGTTATTGCACCAGCTCTCTTAGACACGTCTCAGGTCTGTCATTGCAGCCTGTGGGCCTTAATTAGATCTAGGTGGACGTCCCCATGGTGGAGAGCCAGCCCGCCTAATTTCTAAATGACAGCCAAGCAGGAGATCATTAAAAGTCAAGAATCACTTTATTCGATTTGATCAAAGCAAATCATAAAAGTAAATAAGAACAAACAATTCATTGAGGTTAAAAAGACAGACAAAAAAAATTGGACAATCAAAAACATTTCATCGTAAGAATATGAATTTGAAACACCTGCTAAATAAAATGTCTAAATATATGTTGTAAATTGGTCATACTTGGTTAAAATTCATTGGCAATAACATCAGACAAATACAATTAGATCACAACCTATTATGTTTTGGGCAAATAAAAACAATATGCAAAGTATCTGAGATAGCCATATCACAGGTGCATATTGGGTGCTTAGAAGTCTTATACCATCCTAACAATACATGAAGGGACAAATTTAATTGAAAATAAGTCAAAAGTCTTCCATGGTGAGAGGGCATGTCTCTGAATACTATTCATTGATGTAACCATGGAGTCATGGGTTGAAGAACTTTTAGTTAGCGCAAAAACCTCCCCTTTTTCATGTGCATTGGCAAAAAATTACATATGACCCATAAAATATCTGCTTTAGTAATATAATCTGGGTTTAAAAAAAGTTAGAGTCTGCCAAGATTGCTCAAAGTGCACATAGTATATAGTGCAGCGATGGTAAAAAGTCCACAATTCCAGACCCATAAAATCCCTTAAAATACTTCTATTAAAATTAAGTTTTCCTTTCAACCAGACTGAGAACCATAATAACAGTGGCCAGATTTTAATAAGATCTAAAATATATCCCACACCTAGTTCCTCATGGACAATTTCAGCAGGCACGCTTTGGGGATCGTTAAAACCCTTCTCACAAATTTATTTTCAGTAACATGAATAGAATTTCAAGACTTGTATCACCAGATATTACATCTGAAACAGACTGTTGGGATCGTTTTTTTGTTTTTTAAATATCAATAGTCAACTTAATATGGGGACGTCCCAAATGTCTAAAGAATTCACCTTTGCTTTGAGCAGCTCTGTTGAAAGACTGTACATTATTATCAATCAGGGGATGTAGTTTCATCTGACTCCCCAATAATATGCCCAGATAACTAAATATATTAACTAAACTGACATGTTGGTCATTAATCATGTATTTTCTGGTTTTAACTCTCTTGAGTCTCATCATAATAATGTGTGATTTGCAAAGTTCGTTTTCAAGCCCATACTGTCCATTAAGTTGATAAAATGACAGGAACATCCTGACATGGCGGTTCCTGTCAATGCATTTTACTATTTGCTGCAGGGCTGTATTGGAAGGATGCAGCACTGCAGCAAACAGTATTTTTTTTATTTTTCAAAGAGAAAACCCCAAAACAGGATTTTCTTTTTGAAAAGAAAAAAATAATTATCCCCTCACCTTGGGAGGCTTCCCCCATAGTGGGGGGGATCATAAGAATGGTTTTATTGTACCTTACCGCCAGGTTAATGACTATATGTCCACACATCTAAACTGAGTGGGCGGACATGTTGCCATTTCTCCAATGACCTATATTCCCCAGGGCTGTTGGAGAAAGCTCGGCCACGGCAGAGACAGAGTAGCTTCCACCGTGGCTAAACTTAAGGTCCGCCCTGTTATGAGTCTGGAGCTAGGGCAAGAAAGAAATACACTTGTGCACTTGGAATGCAAATCTTTGAAGTCTCACCCACTTCAAAGGTCCAACTGGGTATAAATACTGGACCTCTGGCACCACCCACTCAGAACAATTCTGCAACTTAAGACATTCTACCAGGAAGAAGACAGCTGTGTTGCTGGAGGGACTTCTATTTTGCTGAACTGCTTTGTTATGTTGGCTTACTGCTCTTTTGCCAGGGATTGAGAAGGCCTGGACGTGCATCTCTACATTCCAGAACCTAAGTATTTCCAAAGACTTGTTGGCTTGCCTCCTGTTGTCTGAAGTCTCAGGGATATCAAAGACTTCTCTCTTCAACCTGCAAACAGCACATGGACCCTGTCTGCTGTGAGTCCTGCTCTGCCAAACAACAGCAATCTGGTCCTGGGACCTTGGAAGTGAGTATAAAGTGCTGCATCTACCAGAACTCACTCATTGACATTGTTGAGCTGATGGAATTGATGCATTCCTGCCTGGCAGAAACCAGATTGAACCGCTGCATCACCTCTGTAACCGTGGCATCAGTACTGACACATCACCACCAAGGCGTGCAGAAGCTGGACACATCGCCTCTACAACGTGGGGAAACACGGTTCAACGCATTCTGAACTGCCACATCTCTGAACCACTGCATCTCTTACGGAACCAACGCATCACCGCCGTTGCATGGAGAAATCCGATGCTTCACCCCAACTGTATTGGGATCACCAACGTTCACTGTACTTTTGCTAAGCCGGCCCTGCATGGGTCCACAATAAGGCCAGCGCTTCATCGCTGTTGACTTTGTCCCGGATCATCCTAACCAAGTAACTCTTTAGGAGCTTACTACTTCTGAGTGCTATTTTTGTATTTAATCTTTAAAATGTTATATCTCCAATTTTGCTGATTGGATTTTTTGTTGCTTTGGTCGTTTTATTTATAAATGAATTCTCTACTTTTCTAAACTGGTGTGGAGTCTTTTTGTGTTGTTTTCACTGTGTTACTGTCTGAAGTGTTGTACAAATATTTTCAACATTGTCTCTTAAGTTAAGCCTGACTGCTCTGTGCCAAGCTATCAGAGGATGAGCACAGGTTAATTTAAAGTTATATTATGTTATAATAATTTTAGAGCACAAACAAATACCTGTAGGTGTCAAGGTGCTAGCTCAAAGTGAGAAAAACCATAGCACTTTATTGGTTTCTTAATTAGCAAAAAGTCATGTTTTTAATCCTTCCTAAACATAAGCAAATTTGATGTGGCTCTGATGTCCGGAAGGAGTAGACTCCATTCTTTTGTCGTTGAAGTCCCAAAACTTCTATCCCCTAGTCTGTAAGCCTGAATCTGTTGACTGCTAATTTCTGAGCACCAATAGATTAAAGATTTCTCCCCGGTCTGGACCATTTAAAGGAAGGATGCAGAAAGTCAGGGCCAGTTCCTTAAAAGGACTAATGGGCCAGCATAGAGCCTTGAATGTAACACGTTGATCCGCAATCAGTAAAGCGTGATGATGGCGTGTGCAATAAACTTGTGTTTAGGGATGTGTGCCAAAGTTCTGGCAGCTGCATTCTCTAGTACCTGTAGCATGTTGATGCTGCAAATTAAGAAAAAATGCAAAAGTAAAAGAGGCACAGTTACTGCCAGCCTTGCTTATCATAAGCAACGACTAGAGGTTCAAGGAGCATGTTTTCACATCGCTTGCAGGTTTTCAAAGCACATAAATAAAAGGCGTTGTTATGCTATTAGCTCAAATTTTCACAAATGTGAGGCCTATAGCATTGCAAATGCTTGTTTATAAAAAGGTGAATACTGTATTACCTCTATTGCATCATCTAACGTGCGTAACGTACACCGGTAATGTTTTCCATTTGAAAGATAAGCGTAAAGCATCAAATACAAGATCTCAACTTATAAAAAGTATTTGTTCACTGTTGCCCTTGAAGTAACTCCTCTGTTTGCCCTGTCCTTAAGATGCAAAAATAATGTACACATGCCAACAACACTTTAACAATTGGAAAGTGGGGGAGAAAAAGGAGATTTGGGGGTATTTATTTCTCCTATTGGCTTTTATTGGAGCAGAGACAGTTTAATTAAGGCATTTGAGGCTTAAAAAAGTGGAGTCTCTGAATCGGGTCTTTTGTCATGTATAAATTCATAATACTGTATTGCATTTATCGTAGCAAGACAAAAGTTTTTACTTTTGAAAAGAGGGGTTTTCCGTGCTCGAAATATAATGCACTCTGCCGTATTTGTATTAACTGTCTCGGTCCAATTGTGTTGGGCTTATAAAAGGAATCACTGCTCATACACCACAGAGATAAACCTTAAAACATATATATTTTTTTATTTCATAGTGGAAGGTAGATTTTCGTTCAGAAAGTCACCAAGTAGTAATACAATCCAGTCGAGTTATTGTGGGAAGCTCCCTAGTTGTCGATCCCCATTGTGTGCTCGCCATGAAATAAGGTGGGGGTGGGGGGGGAGGTTATGACCTTAACAGCTGGCTTCCAGAAGCCTCTTAGATGTGAGCTGCATCAGGTGTCACGTTAGTTGTCTTGGGCTCAAATATTTAATGGCCTTGAAAAGGGACTCATTTTGCAGCCATTCATAAGCGTTATTTGATGCCTTTATGAATGTTTCCTAGGCCAATAAGTTAAATACTTGGGAAGTATCTCTCCTGCTGGGCTGAATTTTGTTCAAGAGAGGAAGCCCTGGGGCCAAAGCAGCTAGTGTCTGCAATGACGAGCGGGCGGTGATGTGCTGGACCTTTTCCTGGCAACGAGAGCTGCAGACTGCGGCAGAGGAGCAGCAGCGTCACATCGTCAGCTCTTACTGCGAGAAGTGAGCACGCCCTCACCAACACCATGACTGCCATTCAAAAATACTGAAAGGGACTGCAAGGAGGGGCGGCGTAATGAAAACCAACCACCCCCTTTTGTACTGCTTTGTTCGCCATAAGTTGGCAGGGTATGCTCAGACGTGAGTCCCTTGCGCACTTTGCCACTGGATTCAAGCAAGCCTGGCTGAAGACGGCTGTAATGCCAGAAACCGATCCTAGGAAGCTTGTTTCCGGTCCAGGGAAGGCAAGGCTTGGCAGTTCGGGCTGGACTGTTCCCATGAGGCACAGGGTCAGACTGATTTGCATATGGCCATGTCTGAACTGGGGTGGCAGAGTGGGCTAAAGAACGGTGATGTATTAAACCCAGATCTGTTGACTGGGTGTGAGTGTTTGATTGGTTCAGATGCCCCGTCCATCACCACCCCCTTTTGTACCGCCAAAGCAGCTAGTGTCTGCAATGATGAGCAGTCAGTGATGTGGTGGACCTTTTCCTGGCAACGAGAGCTGCAGACTGCGGCAGAGGAGCAGCAGGTCACATGTACAGCTCTTCCTGCGAGAAGCACGCCCTCACCAACACCATTACTTCCATTAAAAAATGCTGAAAGGGACTGCAAGGATGGGCGGCGTAATGAAAACCAACCATGACGGGCACAAGGCAACAATGTAAAAAAAGAAAAAGCTCAAATGAAAAGCAGATGGAAGGGCAAATTAAAACACACTGCACCAAGGCAAATCAAAGAAAACTGCGACGGGCGGAAAGCTGATGAAAGCAAATGAAAAGCAGGGGTACACGCGAATGAAAACAAACTATGATGAGCCTGATCCAGCAATTAAAAATAAAAAAGTTCTCCCAAACAGAAGATAAAGAAGGCACCCGTAAGTAGACTGTACTTTACCGGTTCTCCTCAGCCTTGAAAGGAAGTGAGGTTCCAAGTTCCAAGTTCCAAAATTTGTATAGCGCACTACTCACCCAGAGGGTCTCAAGGCGCTTGAGGGAGGGGGGTGCTTTACTGATCGAAAATCCAAGTTTTTAGTTGCTTTCTGAAGGAGAGGTGGTTCTGTGTAAGGCGGAGGTGGGTGGGGAGAGAATTCCAGGTTTTGGCCGCTAAGTAGGAGAAGGATCTTCCCCCCATGGTGGATCTTTGGATGCGCAGAATTGCGGCGAGGGCTTGATTGGACAATCGTAGTTGGCGGGAGGGGGTGTAGAAGGACAGTCGCGTGTTGAGGCATTCGGGTCCTAGGTCGTAGAGGGCTTTGTGTGCGTGGGTGAGGAGACGGAACGTTATTCTCTTGTTGACAGGGATCCAATGGAGGTCTTTCAAGTGTCCGGAAATGTGAGCTTGCCGAGGGATGTCCAATATGAGTCTGGCTGAGGCATTTTGGATGCGTTGGAGTTTTTTCTGTAGTTTGGCTGTGGTTCCGGCGTAGAGGGTGTTTCCGTAATCCAGTCGGCTGGTGACTAGTGCGTGAGTGACCATCTTTCTTGTTTCGGTGGGGATCCAACGGAAGATTTTTTTGAGACGGCGTTGGCTTGTCTGGTCATCGAAAGGGAGGAGTCCAGGATGAAGCCCAGGTTACGTGCGTGATCCGTAGGTATGGGTGCGGTTCCCAGGGCCGGTGGCCACCATGAGTCATCCCAGGCAGAGGGGGATGACCCTAAGATGAGGACTTCCGTTTTGTCCGAGTTTAGTTTTAAACGGCTGTTCTTCATCCACTCGGCTACTTCTTTCATTCCTTTGTGTAAGTTGGTTTTGGCGGTGTTTGGGTCTTTGGTGAGGGAGAGGATCAGCTGGGTTTCGTCTGCGTGTGAGATGATGTTGAGGTTGTGTTGGTGCGCGATGGATGCGAGGGGACTCATGTATACGTTGAAGAGGGTAGGATTGAGTGATGATCCTTGTGGTACGCCGCAGATGACTTCGGTGGCTTCTGATCTAAAAGGGGGAAGGCGGACTCTTTGGGTTCTTCCTGCGAGGAACAAGATGATCCAGTCCAATGCTTTTCATTGTATTCCGACGTTGCTGAGGCGTTGTATGAGGGTGCTATGACAGACTGTGTCGAAGGCTGCGGAGAGATCAAGTAGGATGAGGGCGGCTGTTTCTCCGTTGTCCAGTAGAATTCGAATGTCGTCTGTTGCTGCGATGAGGGCGGTTTTGGTGCTGTGTTTGGCTCGGAAGCCGGACTGTGAAGGGTCGAGGGATTTGTTGGATTCAAGGAAGGCGGCGAGCTGACTATTGACGGCTATCTCAATGACTTTGGCAGGGAAAGGGAGGAGCGAGATGGGGCGGTAGTTCTTAAGTTCAGTGGGGTCTGCTGTGGGCGCTGAGTTCGGCATGTTTCCAGCTTTCCGAGAAGGTAGCGGAGTTGAAGGAACAGTTGATGACATCGCGGAGATGGGGTGCGATTATGGAGTCTGCTTTGTTGAAAATGTGGTGGGGTCATGGGTCGGTTGGCGATCCTGAGTGGATGGAGTTCATCAGGTGGATGGTGTCTTCGGTGGTGATTAGGTTCCAGGCGCAAAGGTTGTTAAAGTGTGGTTTTGGTTCAGAGGTGGGTGGAGGGACTGGTCTTCGGACTGGTTTTCAAAGCTGTTATGTATTTCGGCGATTTTGTTGTGGAAGAATGAGGATAGAGAGTCGCAGAGGTCTTGGGAGGGAGTGATGTCGTTGGTGCCGGCGGTGGGGTTGGTAAATTCTTTGACGATGTTGAATAGTTCCTTGCTGTTTTGGGCGTTGTTGTCAAGTCGATCCTTGAATGCTGATTTCTTGGTGGATCGGATCAGTTGGTGGTGTTTGCGAGTGGCGTTTTTGAAGGTGGCCAGGTTGTCAGTGGTTGGGTTTTTTCTACAGGCTTTCTCGAGAGTACGACAGAACTTCTTGGATTTCTTAAGGTCATCGTTAAACCAGGGGGCTTTTTTGCTACCTTGCTTGATTAGTTGATTTTTCAAGGGTGCTAGTTTGTCGGCGCTGTGGGTGATCCATTGTGTGAGGTTGGTGGCTGCTTGGTTTGGGTCCGATGATTTGGCAGGGGGGTTTTGGTGAAGCGAAGTGAGGAGCTGGTCGGTGGTGATTTTGTTCCAATTTCTTCGAGGAATAGGTTGTGGGGGGTTGTGGGTCGTGGTCTTTTTGTAGTTGAAGTGAACGCAGCTGTGGTCCGTCCAATGGAGCGCTGTGGTGTGATCGAAGGAGATGTGCTTGCTGGAGGTGAAGATAGGGTCGAGCGTGTGTCCGGCCAAGTGGGTGGGGGTGTCAACAAGTTGTTTGAGTCCGAGATTGGCCAGGTTGTCCAGAAGGGTGGTTGTGTTGCTGTTGTTTTTCTTTTCCAGGTGGAAGTTGAGGTCTCCCAGTAGAATGTAGTTCTCGAGGGGAGGGCGTGTGGGCTGATGAAGGCAGTGATGTCTTCGCTGAATTGTGTGCGGGGACCTGGTGGTCTGTAGATGAGGGTGCCACTGAGTGTGGTTTTGGGGTCGGTGTGGATCTGGAAGTGAAGGTGTTCGGCAGTAGCGAGGTTGTCGTCAGAACTGGTCGTGATGCGGATGGTGTTCTTATGGATGATGGCGATGCCTCCTCCTGTTTGGTTGGTGCGATCTTTTCGGATGATCTTGTAGGCGTCCGGGATGGCTATGGCGATGTCGGGTGCTGATGAGGCGTTCATCCATGTTTCTGTAAGGAAGGCAACGTCTGGCGATGTGGTGTCGAGTAGGTTTCAGAGTTCAATGGAGTGTCTGTGAACCGAGCGGGTGTTGAGCAGGATGCACTTTAGGTGGTTAGTGTCGGAGCTCTGTTTGGAGTTAGTGGATTTGGTGTGGGTCCTGATGCAGTCGAAGTTGCAGGTGTGGCAGGTGAAGGGTCCATAGGTGTGTCCTGGGGCAGCTTGGTAGCATTGTGGTGTGCGGCCGGGGTTAAGGGCTGAGAGGGTTGCGGCGTTGTATGTTATGCGGGTGGCAAGGGTTTTGCGAGGACCAGGGGGTCTGGCGCTGAGCGCAGTCCAGGCACGGACGGGCGTAGGCGGCTTACCTTTGGCGCACCTTTGGGCGAGACCGCTGCACGTGAACACTGCACGCATATGCTTCTGTCATAAGTGGATAGTGGAGGGGGGCGGAGCGAGGGAGGAGCAGCTGGGAGGTGGGAGCGGGGTGGAAATGATGGGCTCCAAGGCACAACAACAACAAAATGGCAGCAGAAGCGAAACCGGAACCGGTTGGGGCAACAATAGTAATAACGCTGTGGGCAGAGGCACTAGCACAGTTAGGCAGTATTAATTTTATTCTATCAGCCAATACGAGCGCTACGCAAGGCGGGCAATTTGCACAATGTCAGGATTATTCAATGAGTCAATGCGAGCAATGCAGGCACCAGTACAATTCAGGTAGCAAAGCAATGTGAGCAGCACTACGATATTCAATGCAGGCACCAGTACAATTCAGGTCGCAAAGCAATGCGAGCAGCACTACGATACCCAAGAGAGACCAGGGGCCGTGGGGAGCGACCGCTTTTGACGGAGTCAGGACGGTCACAGTGCTTCACACGACGGGGCGAGCCTTGGCAGTCAGTTGGAGGGAGGAGCAGCTGGGAGGCGGGAGCGGGGTGGAGAGGACAGGCTCCGAAGCACAACAACAACAAAATGGCAGCAGAAGCGAAACCGGAACCGGTTGGGGCAACAATAGTAATAAAGCTGTGGGCAGAGGCACTAGCACAGTTAGGCAGTATTAATTTTATTCTGTCAGGCAATACGAGCGCTACGCAAGGCGGGCAATTTACACAATGTCAGGATTATTCAATGAGTCAATGCGAGCAATGCAGGCACCAGTACAATTCAGGTAGCAAAGCAATGCGAGCAGCACTACGATATTCAATGCAGGCACCAGTACAATTCAGGTAGCAAAGCAATGCGAGCAGCACTACGATACCCAAGAGAGACCAGGGGCCGTGGGGAGCGACCGCTTCTGACGGAGTCAGGACGGTCACAGCGCTTCACATGACGGGGCGAGCCTTGGCAGTCAGTGGGAGGGAGGAGCAGCTGGGAGGCGGGAGCGGGGTGGAGAGGACGGGCTCAGAGGCACAACAACAACAAAATGGCAAGCGAAATCGGAACCGGTTGGGGCAACAATAGTAATACCGCTGTGGGCAGAGGCACTAGCACAGTTAGGCAGTATTAATTTTACTCTATCAGCCAATACGAGCGACCGCTTCTGACGGAGTCAGAACGCAAGTCAGCTGCAAGAATGAGACAGGATGGTACAAAGAAGATTGACGCTGGAGTGAACCAATGCTCAGCAGGAGGTGGAAATATAGTCCTTTTATTGCATACAGCAGGTCTTGCAATCAGCACATGCACGCTGTCGGGTACAGTCCAAAAAACGGCTTCCAATAAACTAGTTTGGCTAAAATTGAAGCCATAATTTTGGGAATGTAAAGGAATGAAATGAAATACTTTTTTAAGTATCCTATGGATTAAAAAAGCAGAACATGTAATTGTGTTTATCTGTAGACCAAATGCCACCTTGTTATCCATTACCACATCCAAGTTTTTCGTTTTCCTCGACCACAGGGAGGGGTTATTTCCAAACAAGACAGCCACTGTTTTCCCCGATTTGAGCTGTAAACAATTTTGATCCATCCATTTTCCAATTGCCTTCATACAGTCATGGAAGTTTCCACCCCCATAGTTTTAGAGGGAGGGCAAAGCTTCAACAATTTGGGTATTATCTGCATAGGAGGTAAGATCCAGACCGAATTATCTTATCAATGCTGCCAGTGGTGTAACATGAACGTTAAATCAGGTGAGAGCAGATCCCTGTTGAAATTGGTTCGAAAAAAAAGGGAAAAAAAGGGCCCAAGGCCACCATTTGTCTCCTTCCAGATAGAAATGACGTTAGCAGTTTTAGCACCATGCCCATGACACTGACAGCCCAGAGATGGTTGACCAAGAACATCTGGTCGTCCGCACCAAAGGCTGCAGATAAATCAGCGCTGTATCACCGCTGCCACCCACTATGGATCTAATCTCTTCAGTTGTTTTCAGCATGGCAGTTTTGGTACTATGACCAGTTCTGAACCCAAATTGGGCTGTGTCTGAAACCTGATGGTCCAGCAGGAACTGAGCCAATTGCTGGTTCATGGCCTTTTCAATTGCCTTTGCTGGAAGAGATAGGCGTGAAATAGGCCAATAGGTATTTGAAAATTTCGAATTTAGGTTTACCTTTTAAAAAGGGGAAGAATGTATGCTTCCTTCCAGGAGGAAGGGAAATACCCTTGTTCCAGCATTTAAATTAAAGATCATAGTCAGCCAAATAGCAATGGTATCTGTGACTTGATTAATGACTGTCGGATGACATGGGTCCTGAGGTAACCCCGATTTGGTATCAGAGATAATTGTGGCCACTTGCTGTACAGATAGAGGGGAGAAATTGGCACATTTACAACATTTCTCCACAGTAACAGCAAGTGAGGGACTTTCTGGACTATGGGTTATGTTTTGATCAAACGTCTTGAGATCTGGACCACTTTACCCAGAAAGAAACTGGCCAGTGTGTCTTAAAAAGTCTGGCTATTATTAGATACATTTTTTCTACTGTCTCCCGTCAAAGTGGAGACTGCCTGAAAAAGCTCCTTAGTGGCGTTATTGACAGCTTCTATATTTAGAGAGAAAAAACATTTTTTTTCCTTGAACACAAGTTCTTTATATGTGTTCAGAGTGACATTATATTTCTCTTTTTGTGTTTTATTATAATCTTTCCTCCAACTGTGCTACTGACTTACCTTGGCAAGGATTGTGATTCCTGCTTGAACTGGGTGCATACCTCTGCCAACCAGAAATCGAATTTCTAACACACATGCATATACACCAAAAGGAATACAAATGAGAAACATTGGATACAAAGAGGATATAAATACAGAAAGTCTTTTCACTACCTCTACAAAAATAAGAACCAATGGGAGCACAAATGGGAATATAAATGCAAACAATTATTTTGCAGTCTGAAGTAGAGGACATGTATCGTATTTCTGTCCCATTTTATCCTTGGACCAGCGATATAAGTTTAAGCCATTCCTCATTGGTGTCCAGGCCACTAGGGTTGCCGTGTTTACTTCACAGCGGAACCTGCTCCTATGTTGCCCAATCCGCACTTAAACTTGTTGAGTGGTTTGACCTGTAAAGATCATGGAGCAAGGAGACAAAATCAATATACAACGTTATCTATATTATAATTAGTGAAATGCCTCAATTCAGATCTAAAATGTACATGTTCTAAGTACTTGGCACTGCCTGTAAATGGACAAGGAACACAAGCTCCACATTTGAAGTCACCCCTCACTGGAGGAAGACCTTCAATGTCCTGAAAAGTGTTATTGGAAAGATTAATGTGTCCTAAAGAGTGTAGTAAACTGTCTCTTAGGTTTTTGTCCCTCTTAAAGAAGAAAAATAGCAATTCTAATATGGGGTCGATATACTGAATAATATGCCAATGCTTCTTGATCAATGCCACCATTTTATCAGTATAAGGGCAAAAGGTGATCACACGTACTATTTGTCAGACATTCTTATGCAGTTTCGCTTGTAGTAGCTCTTATCTGTTGCAATACCAAGCTCTCCTAAGTGCAATTCTTACCTTTCTCCTAATCTCTCTTCAAATATAGAGGCTTCTCTGAAGTAGTCTGTTTTATGGGTACAGTTGAGGCACAGTCTTAGAAACTGGCCATATGGTGAGCCATCACACAGGGCCCAGGGCAGAAAGTTCTGGTATGTATGCCAACAATGTGTTCCTATCAGTGGATTTCCTATATAAATGAGTGATAAATCTCCCATCATCATGTTTGATCAATAAGCCTAAGAATGGAATCTACTGAGTATCCCAATCGGCAGTGAAGTTCAAATGTGATTGTGTTTGATTGAGGTTAGACAAATTCCTCTAATCTGTAATATGAATCACTCCAGATAATAAAACATATCATCAATATATACATCTTCCAATAGCTAATAGAGGCATGGAATGGGTTCGGACCAGTAAGTTCAAACTTATGTTCAAAGGTGTTCATGTAAAGATTTAGAGCAAACATTGCACACATAAAAGTGCCACCGCATTGTTGTTAATAGAAATCCCCATATTTAAAGTAATTCCAGCCAGGCAATTTTCAACAGATACATGATGAAATCTGGGGGAACTGTCATAGGCAAAGGGCGAGCTTTAAGAACCTAACCTATTCAATGATGAGTATACTATCCTGCTGTGGTGTGCCAGTATATAAAGATGTAATGTCAAGAGCATCCAATCGTTCATTTGAGGTGTACAACATGTTGTCTAGCAGGTTTATCATATAGGTGCTATCCCAGACATATGTTTCCATGTAGGGATCACATCTTTAATGAATACGCTCATATACTATTCTTATAGTTCTACTGTAGAACTACAGTCTGAAAGGCTTGGCCGGCCAGGGGAAGGCTCTAAGTTCTTGCGAACCTTGAAGAGTGTGTACAGGACAGATACCTTAAGATGGATCACTGACTAAATATCGACCACAAAAATATAGAATGGACAAAATATCGACACCAAAATATCGAAGATCAGAATATCGACTCCCTATCTACGCACAGGTAAGTACAAAACTATCAAAGACAAAATATTGTTGTTTAAAATATAGTTTGTAAAAAATATCGATTTTTAAAAATATGTTAAAAGTAATATTAACTTAATTAAATAATCAATATAATTAAATGAAACATAATTAAAATTAATTAAAAAATGTTCAAATTAATAAATAATATAGTAATGTCTAAAAATACATTTACATCAGCGTTGGATAGCGTAGGGGTAAAAATTACTAATCCCACTCCAGAGAGTGCAACAGTAGGGAAAGCGTTGGATAGCGTAGAGGTAAAAATGACTATTCCCACTCCAGAGAGTGCAACATTAGAGGAAAGCATTGTATAGCAGGAGGGTACAAATTACTATTCACACTCCAGGGAGTGCGACAGTAGGGAAAGCATTGGATAGTGTAGGGGTAAAATTTACTATTCCCGCTCCAGAGAGTGCAACAGTACTTGAAGCGTTGGATAGCGTAGGGGTAAAAATTACTATTCCCACTCCAGAGAGTGCAACAGTAGGGAAAGCGTTGGATAGCGGTAGGGTAAAAATTACTATTCCCACTCCAGAGAGTGCAACAGTAGGGAAAGCGTTGGATGGCGTAGGGGTAAAAATTACTATTCCTACTCCAAAGAGTGCAACAGTAGGGAAAGCCTTGGATAGCGCAGGGGTAAAATGACTATTCCCACTCCAGTGAATGCAACAGTAGGGAAAGTAATGATTCAATTTATTTATTAAAATAAATTATTTATCAATACCAATTAAAAAGTAATTAAAATGAATTACTAATCACAAAATAGTTAATAATTAATTAATTAATTATAAATAACAATACATATTATTTATTAAAGATTAGTTACCTATTAATAATTAATTAACAACCACATAATTTTCAATACAAAAAATGTAATAAGTAATAAAGAAATGACCAATTAATCATTAATTAACAATACATTAATTATCAATACACAAAAATAATTTAACAAATTACCTATTTACAAATAAATTACTTCCCACCCTATTCCCCTATAAATCCACAACCCACTCCAAATAATAAATTAATACAATTAACATAATTATCAATTAATAAAAATGATTTACAATTAATACAAATTGATTGCCAATTAATAATTAATTAACAATACATTAATTATCAATACCAATAAATAAAAAAACAAATATTTACTTAATTACAAATAAATTACTTCCCAACCTATTACCCTATAAACCCACAACCAGCTACAGAACTAAAACGCAAACTTACATTAAAAATAATGAATAATTCCTAAAAATAAATATTTAATTAACTATAATTAAATTACTTCCCACCCTATTACCTTATAAACCCACTATGGAATTAATTTACGCAAAAAGAAAACATACATTAAAAATATATATACAATTTTAACACATATGCTAACATACAAAACACAAAAAAAATCGATATTATTAAAAATTCTATATATTTTAATGCCTATATTATGTACTTTGATATTTTGACCGTCGATATTACTTACCTGCATTTCGTTATTTTTAACCACTATATTGTGTCCATTCGATATTATGCCCATTCTATATTTTGAAGTCAATATTCTGTCCATTCCATATTTTTGATTCGATAATATGTCTAGTTACCCACAAGATTTTCCATGTTAAGAAATTCAAATTCTTCGTGAGTTCGGTAAACTTCTTTGCCTCAATGGTGAACTTTAGAATAATTTTCTTGATAGATTCTAGAGGCTTATGTGTGAGCTTGATATAGTGCTTTGGGTTAGCTGTGTTTTTATCTCAGCATCATAGCCTTTAAAATCTTAAAGCACTATGGGCCAGATGCATCATGCAAACAAATAGCGAATCCTTAATTGCGATTATTAAGGAATCGCAAATAAGGACTCGCTATAGCCAATGCATGATGTGGATAGCGAAAAATCAAGGAATCGCTAAAAATCGCTAAATACTTTAGCGATTCCATGTAAAGTAATCGCAATAGTAAAATAATTCCAATCGCGCATTTTGCGATCCCGCAATTTGCGTAATCGCTAAATGCGATATCGCAATTAGCGAGTTTGCTAAAAGCGGGAGCGTGAAAAACTACAGAGTCGCATTGGGAGCAGGCTGATGACATCACAACCAGGAAGTCAATCAGCCCATGCTGCCACCTGTGCACAGTTGAACTCTGAGGCAGAAGCTGAGTGCAGGGAGTGAGAGCAGAAGCAAACAAACAGCAGGTTGCTAACTGGTGGAGACAGCCATGTCCCAACCAGCCACAGAGGAGGGAGCAGTGGCCAGGAAGCGCAAAATAAAATTCAGTGAGGGTGAACTTGACATCCTCATTGAAGAGGTTGCAAACAACCACGAAAAGTTATTTGGCAAGCTCTCCCTTAAAGTGCCAGAGGCAGACAAGAGGAGAATCTGGACCAGGATCAGGGACAAGGTGAATGCTGTGGGGGTCACACACCGCAGCATTGATGACCTCAAGAAGCGCTGGTACGACCTGCGCAGTCGTGCAAAGGAGAAGGTTGCTGAAAGGCTGAAGGAGGCGAAGGGGACTGGAGGAGGAGGCCCAACAGTCCCAGACAACACACCCCAGGAGGACATGATTGAGGGCACTATTGATCCTGAAGCAGTCGTAGGAGTGACAATCCTGGACACATCTGGGGCAGCCTGTAGCACACAAGGTAAGATGCATGACTATCAACAGCACAAAGCACATACTGATAGTGCCCAAATGTGATTTCACCTGCTAAAATTACAGCTAAAATAGTCCTGCACACATTTAACATAGGGAGCCCAATGCATCATGGTACTTGTAGTCAGTAGTACCCATGTGCCAGTTGGAATCCAACACAGTAAGCCCAAATGCTAATAATAAGCAGTACAGTGATAGATGAGAGACAGTCATAACAGAAAAGTGTCATTTTATTAAGGTTGTAGAACTATTGAAACACATGTATATAACATAGCACTGTTTCACATCACAGATGCAGCTGAAGGTAACACTGATGACAGTGATGTTGAAGAGAGCACACAGCCCAATCAAGAGACTGCGGCATCAAAACCTGTGTCACCACCATCCAAAGGAAAGGCACCAGCAAGACGCAGGGCCACAGTTGCACCACTACAGCCAATGGAGGTAGAACAGCATACATCTAGCACACCTACTACAAGCCGTGAAAGTGCCAGTCACACACCAACACCGCAGGCACATGTCCGGTCAGGATCACGACGCAGACCAAGGAGCCCTACTTTGTCCCAGGAAGCAGGAAGTCACAGTCAGTGGGGTGGCGTGGAGTCGCAGATGGTGCGGGTTCAGCGCGTGCAAGCTAGGCACATGGGAGCAATTGACCTGCAGATGACGAAAATGAACAGTAACATCACTGCAATGGCTGACAGTGTGAGGGAGCTCACAACTGCCATAGTGGAGGCTCACAGGGAATCCAACAACGCCCTCCTGGAGGTTGCACGTGTGATGCACGAGGGACACAATTCACAGAGGAAGAGGCATCGGCAGTTTCTCGCATGCATGGAGGCTTATACCAAGTCAAACACCAAGATAAGCACTAGCGTGTCACACCTGTCACGTCGGTCTGTGGGAATGCAGATTGACATGGCCCATTGTTGTGGGGATGTGTCCAAGGCACTGGGGCAAATTACTACAGCTGTGGAGATGATGCAGGCTAGCACTAGTGTTCAGGGCGACGTTACAGGGGAAGAGGGTAGTGAGGCTTCCAGCCTGAGCAGCATCAGTGCGCCACTCAACACTGTCAGGAGGAGCAGTAGCCGTAGGCAGGCACCTCCCGCAGCATCTACGAATGCAGATGCTGAAGCAGGAGAAAGACATTTGGGTGTGAGAGGGAGGAGACGGTAAAACAAATTGGAGGGGTGTTAGACCTCATGGTGACGTAACCATGTTCAAGACATTCTTAGTGACTGCATGACAAGTCCTTAGTGTGTCTCCTCTGTCCATTGGTGCATGGGGTTAATGTGCTAATGGACAGCATTTCAGGTTGTATTGACACCCCATACCGCCAGCCGTGATAATAAATAGTTAACCTACAAATGCAAATGAGTGTTGTGTGTCATTGTTACATACCTTAGAAATAATGCTGGGTGATGTCTGCACGTTTCCTCTGTCCCTCCGCTGAACTGGCAATATGTGCACGGCGTGGTTGTGCTGGGGGCTGGTTGCCCTCTGTGTCAGATTCCTCGATGGGGATGCCTCTCCTTGTTGCTATGTTGTGCAACATTGCACATGCAGCAATTATCCTGCAGCAGGTTTCCGGTTGGTACAGCATAGCTCCTCCAGTTTTATGCAGGATGCGAAAGCGACTCTTGAGCAATCCAAATGTCCGTTCTATAACGTTACGTGTCCTGATGTGGGCTGCATTGTACCTCTGTTGTTGTGGACTGGCTGGGTTCAGGTAGGGAGTCAAGATGTAATGCCTCACCGCGTATGCACTGTCACCTACAGAGTAAGAGGCAAGATGTCAGAGTCACTTATGCATTGCCATGACTAAGTCAGTGATGTGTATAGTATTGCACTTACCTAGCAGGTGTCCATTGCCAAAATCTCCCCTGAGCAGACGTGTGTGCAAGCCGCTATGGCGGAAGATGTATGAATCGTGAGTGCTTCCTGGGTATTGTGCGACAAGGTCGGTGATGATGTTTTCCGCATTGCACACTGCTTGAACATTGATTGAGTGATATGCTTTACGGTTGCGGAATATATACTCATTCACGGCAGGGGGACATATGGCTACGTGGGTGCAATCAATGCATCCAATCACGTGTGGGAACCTTGCTACTTGGTAGAAGTCCTGTTTTGTTTGGCTCAATTCCTGTGGGGTTGTGGGGAAGGAGATGTGGTTGTTGATGACAGTCATCATGGCGGCCAGGAAGGATTTGAAGAACCGCGAAAGGGAGCTCTGTGATACCCCTCCTGCTTCTGCCACTATGTCCTGGAAGCTACCTGAGGCAAGGAGGTGGAGGCTACATAGCACCTGGACATGAGTAGGTATAGCCTGGCTCCTATGTGTTTGGCGCTGCAATAGTGGGTCCAATTCATCTATTAAGTCCAGTATCATAGCAGCATTCATCCTGTACTTATCATAAATTTGCTCAGCTGTCTGTCCTAACAATGTGATGCGCAGACGGAAGATTCTATCCTGGATTCTCCTTCTGGCCTGGCCTGCTGCAAGTATCCTTCTCCTCCTCGCAAATATGTAGAGTCCTGCCATTGTGGAAGGCCACTGGGGCCTCATGGGAGTGTTTAAATACACCTCTGATGTCAGGCAGGTGAGTGGGAATTTTTTTTTTTTTTTTACCACCTGATTGTGATTCCCTGTAAACTGCTCTTGCTAAATAGCGAATAATGACGGAATCGCAATTTGCGATATTACATGCATGGGAAAATGCGATTTTATAGCGAACTCGCTATTTGGATATTGCGATTTCGCTATATTAATCGCAATTTCTTGGTTTCTCGCTACTTGCGAGTCGCAAATGGACTTTGGCTTTGATTCTGCGATTATATAGCGATTTCGCAATTTTGCGTTTGCGAATTTGCTTTTTCTAGCGATTTCTCTTCATGCATGCCGTTTCTTTCCATTGCGATCGCAATTGGTAATTCGCACCAGTTGCGCTCGCAATTTTGGTTGATGCATCTGGCCCTATGCCTCCACTTTTGTCAGCTAATTTAATGACAATGGTGCTATCTGATTTATTTTATTTATTTTATTTTTAGGTTTTTATAGAGCGCATAGTCACCCTTGAGTATCCCAGCGCTGAACCTCGTACTCCTAAAGGGGGGGGCAAGGAAAACTTCGAGTAGATCAAGGAAAGAGGAGGGTTTTGAGGGATTTCCTAAATCTTAAAAGGCTTGGTTCCGCTCTAAGGTTCGGGGGAAGTGCGTTCCATTTTCTGGCTGTATTTACCGAGAATCTACGGCCGCCAACGCGGGTTTTCTTCACCCTAGGGACCACAATAAGGTTTCCCTGTTCAGACCGGAGCGCTCTCGGTGGTTTGTATGGGGTGATCCATGTGCTCAGAATGGGAGGGCCAACGTTGTGCAGGGTCTTGTGGGCCAGGCAGAGGGCCTTGAATGTGACTCTTTCCCTCACGGGGAGCCAATGAAGTTTTCTCAACGCTGGTTTGGCCGATGTTCTTGATGGGGTGTTTGTGAGCAGGCGGGCTGCGGCATTTTGGGTTTTTTGTAAGATCTGGTAGGTGGCTTCCGGTGCGCCGAGGTAAATGGCGTTGCTATAATCTAGCCTTGCTAGCACTAGGCCTTGGATTAGCAGGAGGCGAGATTTGAATGGTAGTAGGGGCAGTACCTTTCTGCATGATCTTAGAAGCCCATAGCAGATGCCGGCAGTTTTCCTAGCCTGAGTCCTAAAGGTGAGGTCTGTCTCGAGCCACACTCCTAGACTCTTGACCTCTGTTTTGGGGGAGGGGGGGTCACCCATACAGGCGGGCCAGATGTCAGGTGGAAGACTCGGGGATTTGTGGCCGAGGAGCAGGATCTCTGTTTTTGACCCGTTGAGCTTTAGGTCAGAGTCGCTCATCCATTGGTGGACGGTGGAGAGACAGTCACGCAGGTTGGAGGGTTTTAGCTTGGGGTGTGAGAGAGTCACCACCAGCTGGGTGTCGTCAGCGTAGCTGACGATCGTGACTCCGAATGGGGCGACCAATTCCTCCAGTGGGGCCATATACACGTTGAAAAGCGTGGGGCTCAGTGAGGAGCCCTGGGGCACTCCACACCGGAGGGGAATTGGGGGGGAGCGGCTTTCTCCTTCCCAGACTTGGAAGGAGCGTTGGGAGAGGAAAGATGTGAGCCATCTCAGCGCACTGTCTTGTATACCTATGTTGTCTAGGCGCTGGGCTAGGACCTGATGGTTGACAGTGTCGAATGCCGCGCTGAGGTCCAGGAGGACCACTGCCACTGATCCTCCTGTGTCAATGATCTCTCTCGCTTTCTCTACGGCCGCCAGGAGGGCGGTGTCTGTCCCCTGACCTGGTCTGAAGCCGGTTTGGGAGTTTTTTAAGAGAAGGTTAGCCTCCAGGAAGTGGGACAGTTGTTTATTTACCAGCTTCTCTGCAACCTTCCCTATCCAGGGGAGGAGCAAGATGGGTCGATAGTTGGACAAGTCCGTGGGGTCTAGAGATGGCTTGTTTAGTAAGCCCTTGACCACGGCCTCCTTCCAGCTTAGAGGGACTTCTCCTTGGGAGAGAGAGGTGTTAATGAGGGCCGTGAGTCTAGCTACGATGGTCCGAGCGATGCTTTTTGTGAACCGTACGGGCACTGAGTCGCTGGGGGCGCCGCTTTTCGTGGCTGCCAGGGTGGTTACCACTTCTTCTTCTGTAAATGGTCCGAATGAGGCTAAACGTGGAAGTTCAGAAGAGTCCGTGGGATTTCTTGAAGTGGGGGTACAATCCTTGGCTGATCCGGGGGGGGCCTGATTGGTGGTGGGTAGGGAGGAAAGGATATTTTTTATTTTGTTATCAAAGAAAGTGGCCAGGTTGGCGCATTTTTCCTCGGCTGCTTTGGGGTCCAGGGCTATCTGCGGGGGAGCTGGAACATGGAGGAGCTCTTTAAGGATGGAAAAAGTCTCCTTAGCAGAGCATGCTGAACTCTTTATTCTTTCTTCAAAGAAGGAGCTTTTTGCGCTGTGGAGTGCTTGTTTGTATGCCTTCATGGTTGTTTGGTAGGCGTTTTTGTTCGTTACCGATTTATTTTTTCTCCAAGTCCGCTCCGACCTTTTGCACTCCTTCCTGAGGATGTTCAGGGCCGGAGTGTACCAGGGGGCATGGTTAATCCTTTTTACATGCTTGAGGGCGCATGTAAGTGGGATGAGGCTGTCTAGGGGGTTGGTGAGCCAGCTGTTAAACTCCCTATCAGCGGAGTTGGGGTCAGTGGAGAGGGGACCGTCGGATTCCCTCAGCTTCCCTTCCCATTCTTCTGGTCTTAGTTTTTTCCAACGTCTAGTTAGAGTCTTGGTTTTCTGTTTAGGAACCGTGGCGGGCTGATAGGACCAGTGCATGGGGACCAGAAAGTGGTCGGTCCATGGAAGAGGGGTAGGGTCATGTATTTGAAGATTATTGATATTAGAGAAAACGGGGTCTAGAAGGTGCCCTTTCTCGTGCGTGGGTTTCGAGTTCAGCAGCAGGAGGTCAGCTGACATGAGGTCTGCTTGGAGATTGGCGGCTGTGTTATCTGTTTTATCTAAAAAGTGTAGGTTCAAGTCCCCTAAAAGAAGGAAATTGGGTGTTTCTAATGTTTTTAAAAGGATGTGGTCCATCAGCGTGCTTGGAAAGTCACCTATCGCGCCTGGTGGTCGGTATATCAACAGACCCGATAGTGAAGTGGTGGGGGAGATCTGGAGGATGAAATTGCCGTTTTCACAGTCCTTGACCGTGCCCTCGCTGAGCCTGCAGCTAAAATTACTTTTATAGAGAATGGCGAGCCCGCCACCCCTTCCAACTGGTCTATCAAGGCAGCAGATTTGATAGCCGGGGGGGGTAGCATTGACCAGGTCCGAGCCGTTGCTGGGGGTCAGCCAGGTTTCGGTCAGGAACAAGGCGTCTAGCGAGAGGGTTTGAGTGAGAAGGTTGATCTCATGTGAGTGTTTTGCTAGCGACCTGCAATTCAGGAGGCCTAGTCGAAGCATATGGTCGGGTTCCGTAGCTTTGTGGGTGTCGCAACAGGGACATCCTCTGAACGGGGTGTCATCCTGGAGGATGAAGTCGCATTGAGGACTTTTCTTAGTGTTCCAGAGACGGAGGGTGTCCGAGGAGTAGGATAGATGGGGCTGAGATTTGGGCATAGTGTCTGGTCCTAGGGCCGGCTGGGCCCGGACGGGCCCAGACGGGCTTGCCTTTGGCGCGCCTTCGGCGCGCCACCGGCGCGCCCGCTGCGGCGTCCGCTGCGCGTACGATGGATGCACATAATTTCAAACCAAAAAAAGTGGGAGGGGGCGTGGCCTCGGAGTGGGCGTGGCCTCTTTCCTCGCCGGCAATGGCGATTGAAAATGAATGTGGTGCCTGGGCTCCGCTAACAGCGCTAAGATCCGCTGTGCGGTGCGCTCGAGTGCCCACAGAGATTCTATCAACTGCCTGGGAGCAGCGTGAGTTTTTAAAAAGGTACAGAGTAATACGTGACACAAGTGATAATAATTTTTAAAAACAGGGATCAGGTGCTCCCGGCTTCCGCCTCAGGAGTATAGCAGGTTCCAATGTAAACACTCGTTATCCAGTGTTTTATACTGGTTAGGTCGGGGGGCGTGGCCTCGGAGTGGGCGTGGCCTCTTTCCTCGCCGGCAATGGCGATTGAAAATGAATGTGGTGCCTGGGCTCCGCTAACAGCGCTAAGATCCGCTGTGCGGTGCGCTCGAGTGCCCACAGAGATTCTATCAACTGCCTGGGAGCAGCGTGAGTTTTTAAAAAGGTACAGAGTAATACGTGACACAAGTGATAATAATTTTTAAAAACAGGGATCAGGTGCTCCCGGCTTCCGCCTCAGGAGTATAGCAGGTTCCAATGTAAACACTCGTTATCCAGTGTTTTATACTGGTTAGGTCGGGGGGCGTGGCCTCGGAGTGGGCGTGGCCTCTTTCCTCGCCGGCAATGGCGATTGAAAATGAATGTGGTGCCTGGGCTCCGCTAACAGCGCTAAGATCCGCTGTGCGGTGCGCTCGAGTGCCCACAGAGATTCTATCAACTGCCTGGGAGCAGCGTGAGTTTTTAAAAAGGTACAGAGTAATACGTGACACAAGTGATAATAATTTTTAAAAACAGGGATCAGGTGCTCCCGGCTTCCGCCTCAGGAGTATAGCAGGTTCCAATGTAAACACTCGTTATCCAGTGTTTTATACTGGTTAGGTCGGGGGGCGTGGCCTCGGAGTGGGCGTGGCCTCTTTCCTCGCCGGCAATGGCGATTGAAAATGAATGTGGTGCCTGGGCTCCGCTAACAGCGCTAAGATCCGCTGTGCGGTGCGCTCGAGTGCCCACAGAGATTCTATCAACTGCCTGGGAGCAGCGTGAGTTTTTAAAAAGGTACAGAGTAATACGTGACACAAGTGATAATAATTTTTAAAAACAGGGATCAGGTGCTCCCGGCTTCCGCCTCAGGAGTATAGCAGGTTCCAATGTAAACACTCGTTATCCAGTGTTTTATACTGGTTAGGTCGGGGGCGTGGCCTCGGAGTGGGCGTGGCCTCTTTCCTCGCCGGCAATGGCGATTGAAAATGAATGTGGTGCCTGGGCTCCGCTAACAGCGCTAAGATCCGCTGTGCGGTGCGCTCGAGTGCCCACAGAGATTCTATCAACTGCCTGGGAGCAGCGTGAGTTTTTAAAAAGGTACAGAGTAATACGTGACACAAGTGATAATAATTTTTAAAAACAGGGATCAGGTGCTCCCGGCTTCCGCCTCAGGAGTATAGCAGGTTCCAATGTAAACACTCGTTATCCAGTGTTTTATACTGGTTAGGTCGGGGCGTGGCCTCGGAGTGGGCGTGGCCTCTTTCCTCGCCAGCAATGGCGATTGAAAATGAATGTGGTGCCTGGGCTCCGCTAACAGCGCTAAGATCCGCTGTGCGGTGCGCTCGAGTGCCCACAGAGATTCTATCAACTGCCTGGGAGCAGCGTGAGTTTTTAAAAAGGTACAGAGTAATACGTGACACAAGTGATAATAATTTTTAAAAACAGGGATCAGGTGCTCCCGGCTTCCGCCTCAGGAGTATAGCAGGTTCCAGAGTAGAGAGAGTAGGGAGTTTCTTTCGGACAGCAGGATGATTGCTGCTATTGATTTATCTTTCATTTCTTAGCTGTAACATGTCTTTCAGTACCAGTCTCTCAAATGTAGTTGTTCAGGGAGAATACCTATTGAATGAGGAAAAAAATATTAACAGAGGCTTAAGACCTGATACTGGCTCGCCATGTCTCTTTCCCTTATTCATAAAGAATATACTGAAACAGATTTAATGAAAGAAGTTTTGAAGATATATTTGTAGAGAAAATATTCAGTTTTCTTAGTAGTGACAAAGGATAAACCTTTGCTTAATAGAGATATTTCTGAGGAGGCTAAGACGTGCTGAGGCAAATTGAAGATCAGTATGAGATGATTGCTAGGGTGATCTGTTTGCACATCTTGTAAAGGAAACCTCATTAGGAGCCCTCTGGTTCACACCTGTAGTACTTCCTCCTAGCTCACCAATTTCCAGGTGTGTGACACAGTTTCCCTTGCCTCTCTGTCCTCTGTCCCAAAACGGCTGGGGATGAAAAGGCCCTTAGCCACTACTTGGCCCTTCCTGTGGATCAGTGTCTTCCAAACCTTTTTAAGAGTCAAAGAAGGTAACACTTTTTTGTTTTTCAACCCGCCCCAAGTGTTGGGGTGATTGAATGGTGGATCTTTAGTATAGAAGTCATCTGTTACATAGAAGTATGCCTTTTATTTTGTGGAGTTCTTAATATCACTCAAGACCTTATCTGCTTTCTTTTTCATTTCTTTGTTAGTGAATTCTTCTTTGTATTTATTTAGTTTATCAATGGCCGTTTTAGCTTCAAAAAACACAGCTTGGTCTAAAGGTTCCTTTCCCATTTCTTCTATTACTTTAACTCCTCTTTAGTGTGTTCTAGGGCTGTCCCTATTCCTCGAACCATTAAGTAGCAGGAGCACATAGTGGCTATGCGACTGTGAATTTATTTTCTCCCTGAATATGCCTGAAAGTTCTTTACTTGCAGTCCCTGAGGGACTGCAAGTAAAGCCTCTAAGTACTCAGTAAGTATGTGAGCATGTAATTCAGTGTGTAATGCTTCTGTTTAGCTATTTCTAATGTATCCAAAACTGTTTGCTTGGGATCAGAGTCTGTTGGAGTTGCTGTCGAGAATAATGAGGGCATCTAATGACTTTTGCGGCATAAACAATAGAGCGGTAGTAGTAGTAAATTAATCCCACCTACTAATCACAATTTCAGTGGGTTATTGAAAATCATTCTAAACTAAAGACATCTGTGCCATACCAAGATTCCGTCCATCATTTGTTTGCATTGCACTTAGCAAGATATCTGGGCACCCTACTATCAAAGGTGTCTAAAGTCAGTGGATCCAAAGGCCACTGCACATCAAATAAATACAAAAAGATAGCACAGCACTCCCTATGCAGTCCAAAGTAACAGTCTCATTTATAGAATTCAAAATGCAGTCTTGTAGTCCAATGAGTAAAAAGCCAGTGTGTTGAATCCAAGCATCTTTATTATGTACAAGTTGAAATCTTCAACAATATAAGGTAAGTGACGTTATGAAGCACCGCCATCATGTGTTTGATCCCACAAGTGACTTCTTCAAGGCTCTTTCTGAAATTAATATCGCATAAGTAGTTGATGAAAAAAAGATTAACTTGGTTTAAAGTTCAATGAGAATCCAAAAGAGTAGACCATGGAACCATTTGAAAACATTTTGGGGTCGATTCCGATTCGGGAAAAACCGCTCCGAATAGCCGTTTGGAGCGTTTTTCCCATACGAATCGTACCCTGCAACGTCCCCCGTACGTACGACGAAGTACGATTCGTACCAGGAGCAGTACTCCTTACGAGTCGTACAAGACACCGTACGACTCTAATCTCCGTACGATTCTCCCTCGGAACCCGCTGTATGCGACATCTGTATGGTTCGCGGCTGGTTTTTACGACCCAGCAAGTACGATGCGTGTCGGGTACGCACCGTACTACCCCTTTTCTACAGGAGCTGAAAACAGCTGTAAAAGCAGAGTTCGTGCCGAAACAGGTACGGAACGCCCCCCCCCCGAGTACGGTGCGTACCCCCAAGATTGCAGGGGTACGCGCCGTACCCCTGCGATCATGGGGTGTACGAGCTGTACCCCCATTGTACGATTGGTGTACGAGCCATACCCCATGTACGATGGGGGCACGGCTCATACATCGATCGTATATGGGGTACGGCTCGTACACCGATCGTACATGGGGTACGGCTTGTACACTGATCATACATGGGGTTCGGCTCGTACACCGATCGTACATGGGGTACGGCTCGTACACCCCATGATCGCAGGGGTACGTGCGTACCCCTGCGATCATGGGGTGTACGGACCGTACGGTGTGTATGTGTTTGTGTGCTTTTCCGTACGACTCGCCTTTATCTGACGTGGACCGTACGAATTGCGTCTTCATGCCCCGGTCCAGATCGTACTCGTCGGGTCGTACGGCATGTGTACGAGTCGTACGGTATGTGTATGAGTCATACGGTTCACGGTTTCAGCCTTGCAATACGTACGGATCGCGACGATTCGGACGGATTCACGGAATACGGATCGTACTTGCGACTCGGACGGACGGGTACGATTCGTACGGAGAGGGCTCCGGATACAAATCGTGCGGACGGTTTTTTCCCGAATCGGAATCGACCCCATTGTGTACAGACAGCCCCATGCTGGTTTGAGGAGTTTATGAGATATCCTATGTTAAAAGGGTATGGCACATGTGGTTGGGTTGATAGACTCTTGTTTACTTGGAGTGCTCCTTTTCTTCTCTATTATTGTGGTTTATTGATTGTTGTAGAAGCTTATCAGATCTCGTGTGAAGGAGCATCTGTTTCTTCTTTTCTACTGTGCTTCAGGCAGCACTTTGTAACTTTGTTGCCTATGGTCATGAGCCCACATGAGCTTACTTTTCATTGATATAATGTTGGACCGTGGAAATTCGGGGGTTCTGGCACACTCACTTACTCGTTGTCACTGACCGGTTCATTATTATCGAACCTTCTATTCATTTGCTTTCTCATTGGAGGTTTAAACACAGTTAATCTGATTTTCATCGACTTCTTACTTGATATTCATTTCAAAAAGAGCCTTGATGAAGTCGGTCAGTCAGTCAGAAAACTTCATTTCCATTGTTTTTTTGCTGCATAAAAGTACATCAAAGCTTGCATCACAATTAATAAGCGTAACCATTTGTCATAGGATGATCAAATTAAACCTATTTTCTAAAACACCATAAAACAAGTTTTAAAACCCAATTCCTTTTGTCTGATTGGTTCCGTGATTCATATATAAATATTTGAAATTCTTAAAACCATTGAATATCAAACAGGGAGTCCCATAAATTAGATTAAAACATCTAGGCCTAATAGTTTATGCTAAATTGTTCAAGGCTTCTTTTTGTATCTTAAACGTACCTAGCCATGGAATATATTAGGGGGTGATAGACAGTCAATTCAAGTAATACATCTTCCAAGGGGACCTTAACTTATCATTTTTATAAGTCACATATTCCCTGTTCCATAGATCTAACAACATTTCTTACACTTTATTACTGACCAGAGAAAGGTGGTAAGGACATAGCACACCAAAGAAGTCTCCAGCTGTTGAAAATGTGTCAGTGCCAGCCTATATTGAGTAAAGTTAGCACTAAGTAGATATGGTACTAATATTCTTTTCCTTTGTTGGGAGTAGAATGAGCAAAATAAAATTATGTGGTGAGCTGATTGAGCGGATACTCCAACACAATGGCATGCAGGCAAATTTGTGTGCGAGTGGATATTTGCTGGTAATCCCAAAGTGAGTGAAATAAAATTTAAACGGAACCTAACCAACATGAAATGATGCTGCAGTTTAAGCACAAAAGCCAGATATGTTTGATTTTGCTAAGGGACATGTATTGTATAAGGTAAAGCTGCTTTTATTTTTATTTTCCTCTCTTCTAGTGGATGCTGCATCTGCCAGGTAGATCTGCTTCAGCTTGGCCTTGGGGAGCTTGATACACTCTGCGGGGAGTCAAATGATTCTCGAAAACCCAATCTTGCCTGTGGAACCCGCATATCTCACCAGGGGAACTTTTTTGCAAGGTCTAATTTGAGACAGTTCCTTAGCACAGCTTGATTTAAGGGAATGGAGGGCCATAATAGCAATGAAGCCAGGCAAATGACATCGCCTATGTATGGAAGAAGAGCTCGCTATTACAGACAAGAAGTCATATCAATGGATATCGTAAATACATATTTTGTAAGTGTTTTGATGGTTGTGTGCCTGAATTTATCATTTAGCATTAGGTATGTGAATCTATTTAGCCTATTCAAATTCTATTGATCTTGTTAAATAATCCCTATGAGTGCTATTGTTTTTCTTTAATAGTTATACCCAAGCTTCGTGGGTTTATGGGTTGCTCTTGTTGCTTTGTAAAACGTTTGGAAAGTTGACATTTCCTCTGCCTAAAGATTTGGTGCTTTTAGCCTGTTTCCTGGGTCACATGACCAGTTGACCTTTGTGTATTTCCTCTAGACTGCATCACAATAGACTAAGTTTTACAGGATGGGCCATCCTGGCTTGATGGGGGGGAGGTGTGGGGTGTCACCTACTATTCTTATGTTTCAAAGGCACTGGCATAGCTTACACACATAGGACCTCACACCAGCCTATTGTGACAGACAGGTCAGAAAGCTAGTATATTCTAGAAACCACTTTAGGGGGGAGACTCCAGAAGTTTGTCCTTTCTCAAAGGGGGCAACAAGAATAAAAATCAGACCCTGAGACCAACTCTTCAGTACACCCCGGGACCACCAAAGCAAAACTACGGTAAACCCGACTCTTCGTGCTACAGTGACTGCCAGCAATGACCAGCAATGTGAGATCTGCACTTCGTACTACAGCATCGACAGCCCACAGTGACCACCAAAATGAATCTCCAGCTACGACTGTCTGCAATGCCGATAGGATATTTGTGTACAGTGACGATCGTTCATTACGCCCAGCCTGCTCCTCGTGGCCTCCTTCAACATGGACAAATCTCTTCACATTGAACTTTAGAAGGTAACTTTTTCAGCAGGACTGACCTGATCCCTATATTCGGCCCATGGTCTGTTGTGGTCAGCCTGAACTTGTTACATTCACCTGGTCTCGTACAACCAGATAACAATGAGTGGTTGTTATAAACAGAAGTCCATGAGCCGGGAATATAATCAGGTATTCTTTATTCAAGTAAAGTTGTTGAACAAGTTACCAAGATGGAAAGGTAAAACCCCACCAGGAGTGACCTCCTGGCCACTCAGCCTGCCTGCGCCAACTGCCAGTTGACACACAGGCTGAGCCCCCAACATTCCATGATGTCACTGAGGATTCTGGCAGTGACACCATGTGAGGCACAGGGAAAGGAGACATAGATGAATATAACACATCTCCTTTCTTTAGGGAAATTATCAAAGAGCAATTAGAATAAACAACATCAACACCAGTGTACACATCAACATCTGTGCACACCATACTTAGAAAATAAAGCATTTATACTGAAAAGGAGATATTAACACAAGATTCACAGATAATCAGTCCCATCCCCTTCCCTTGGGAAACACAACGCAACACAACCACCATGGGGACTAATTCGGTTTCTTCTCCTTCACCACACCTGTAACAGGGTATGAATCACCCTGTGAACTGCTCCGCCAACAAAACATAATAGGGTACACACTTAGCACAGACATCACCCACACAATAAAATAACCCACACACTATTTCGCCCACGCATCACAAACTAAACCAGAAGCCAAAACTGACCGCTAAATGACACTCACCACCCTAGTCAAACAACATATGACTCAGACCATCTTCAACAACTTATAAGGCACTCACCACCAAAATACAACAGCACGGGCACTCACCACCCAAATATTGACACTATAAGGCACTCACCACCCTAATACAACTCGACGGGAACTCAATACCCCAAAACTGACACCATAGGGCACTTACCAGCCAAGACAAACAACAAACGACATCAACCAACCTAAACAACATGCCTACTACCCTAATACAACTACACGGGGCACTCACTGCCCACTATAGACACTCACCACTGAAAATCCGACCCTATAGAGCACTTTTCAGCCTAGACTTCAACATAGAACTCAGACCACCTTAAATAACATATACAACAGCACAGGGCGCTCACCACTCCAACACTTCACCACCCTAGACCATCAACATACAACACAGACCAACCTAAACCAGATATAGGACACGCACCATCCTCTTACAACTGCCCAGGGCACTCTCCACCTCAAAAATATTATAGGGCACTCACCACTCCAAAACTACTATAGGGCACTCACCACCCAAAAACTACTACAGGGCACCACCCTAAACAATTGTTCACTATAGGACACTCACCACCCAAAATACTATAGGGCACTCACCACCCTAGACAATTGTTCACTATAGGGCACTTGCCACCCATTAAACTACTATAGGGCACTCACCACTCCAAAACAACTACAGGGTACTCAGCACCCTAGACAATTGTTCACTATGGGGTACTCACCACCCAAAATACTACAAAGCTGTCCGCTATAGGACATTCACCACCCTAAACTAACAACATTCAACACAGATCAACCTAAACCAGATATAGGATACTCACCACCCAAAATACTATAGGTTACTCACCACCCTAGACATAGGACACAGATCAACCTAAACAACATATAGGGCACACACCACCCCAATACACTTGCATGGGGTACTCGCTACCCCACAACTGACCACTACAGGCACTCACCAACCAGAAACTGACACTATAGGGCACTCACCACCCTAGATAACACCCTTCCACATGGACCACTTTCAACAACAATTCCTACAGCACAGGGCGTTTCTCACCCCAAAACTGTTCGCTATAGGGCACTCACTATACAAAATAACACTCAGCACCTCCATACAACTTGACGGGGCACTTACTACACAATAACTGACACTGTAGGACACTCACCACCCTAGACAACAACATACAATACGGACTAAGTTGAACCACAAATATAGAGCACTCACTACTCTGTTCAACTGTACGAGGCACTCACCACCCCAAAACCAACACAATTGGGCACTCACCACCCCAATACAATAGTACGAGCACTCACCACTCCAAAACTGACCATTATTAAGTACTCACCTCCCAGACAAATAACATAGACATTCTTATCCACAAATCTATGACTATTACAAAGTGCGCAAGACACACAGGCACCATCCATGGGCCCTCTCCACTCCAAAACACATTAGCCAAAAATACAAAAGCATCATCACGTTGAATTAATCGGCTACAAATTCATCAACAACCACACACATCCCACGAGACAAACACTCAATGCCCAGCATAGCAATGCCAGAAAAAGTTTCGTGCTCCGGTGAGCGATCTCTCACCCGAGGCCACTTTTAAACAGCTGTCTAAATGGCAACTGCAATATCCATGTTGCATTAGTTTTAAAAAAAAAAAGAAAAATACCTTCATATGCATCCTTTGCCGCATCCATTCAACGCAACATGGTACCCAAAACAACTTCTATATCGCTCTCTGTCCCGGTTCTGGGCACTCTGTACTTGTTCTAGGCTCTCTGTCTTTCTCAGGGCTCTTTGTCCTGGTTCTGGTTATCTGGGCCTCTTTGTCCCTGATTTTGGCCTCTCTTCCCCGGTTCTTGGCCTCTCCTCTCTCTCCCTGTTCTGTCTCGGTTCTTTGCCTCTCTCCCCCTGTTCTTGACTTGTCTGTCCCGGTTATGTCTGGGTGCTTGGCTTCTCTTTCCAATGTTCTTCCTTTTGAACTCCTTACATTATTACACTCTCTTGATGTCCCTCCGCAATCGTCCATGCAAATTACTCTTCCCTTTTTAACTTGCAAGAAAACTTGTGATGTTACTGAAAAGCTTATTTTAATGCCCCCTGGATTCCGTTACGTTCAGCCAAACAATATCAAATGTCAGTTTCTTCCAAAATGGCGTTACGCATTGCACGCAGTACCGGATGGCTCTCCTCACGCACCGCTGATAACACATGTATCAGCAGTGACTTATGCGTCACTGAAGACTGTCAACATTAGCGCGTGAATCAGTAAGTAGCGCGTGTTGTATTCCTTTTTTAAATGTCAACTGTTAGGATTTTCTAGTCTCCCAACACCTCCTTGTATCAAACTAAGCAGACTCTCTAAGCACACCCTCTGCTTTTCCACTAATTAATTATACACTCTCTTTGTTATTCCAATTAATTTCGAACCGCAAATAACGTCAGTGCATCTGCTTTTCCCTTAATAACAAATGTGTTCCTCTCACCGTCAAATAGAAACGGTTGTATCTGTTTGCTTTTCACCCTCATGGCATTGTCATTTCCTCCGCTCATATGGCACTGTACACACTCTGTGGCATGTCTTTGCTTTTTATTCTTAAGGCATTTTCAATTGCTCCGTTCATACGGCACTCTTCCCTCAGCCGCTTTTCCACAAATTTTAAACGTGTTGCTTTGCTCATCTACAGAAGCGACTGCAGGTCTTTCTTTGTCACTGTCTCAATCTTTTCCAGCCTGTGATAAATCTCATGCTTTGAAAGCGCGTTATTTACTTTACAAATGGCAGACTTGTGCTCTCCTTCACGCTTCACCACACACAGTGTTGCATACAACGTGTTTTCCAGGCTCGAGCTGCCTTTCGCCTTCACTGCGCACAGAGTGTTTATTTTTTAAATAATTGTCTCGAGCTGCAGTTCGCGCTTCCCTTCACACACTGTTTTTATTTCCTGTCAACAATGCCGTTTAAATGCAATTAACACTGCTTGCACTCCTGAAATTAACTCTGCGCTCTTCTGAAATTGAATAAAGTTCATCCACTATATATATATATTCACAGCTTTTCAACACTTGTGCTCAATATTCAGTAATCGCTGCTCTTTGTTCCGCTCAGCTCACAATTGCTGGTCATTGTTCTGCTCTGCTCAAGTGTCATAAACTCCTCAATATAGTGTCACACAGCGCTGCCATTTACTACTATAAGCACATTCACAGCTGCTTACCGGGAGTCTCTTTTCACAACGGTGTCAAACGCCTTGGGCAGCAGGGTGTCCTGATCACTTCGGACACTGGTGGGGTTTTCTTTGCAAGGCGTTTCTCCGTCTGTAAGATGCTCACTTTCTTAAAGCTCCTCCTTTTATTCCTCACAGCTGTAAGTTTCAATGGTTCCAGTTACTCTTGTCTTTGTTGATACCTCGTACCTTTTCCCAAGGCATTTACTTCAAACACAGACTCTTCTCTTTCCCTTGTTCCATCTTACTTCCACATGCTTGCACGCTGTTGGTTCTTTTATGGTTCACCAAACGTCGCCAAAAATGTTATAAACAGAAGTCCATGAGCCGGGAATATAATCAGGTATTCTTTATTCAAGTAAAGTTGTTGAACAAGTTACCAAGATGGAAAGGTAAAACCCCACCAGGAGTGACCTCCTGGCCACTCAGCCTGCCTGCGCCAACTGCCAGTTGACACACAGGCTGAGCCCCCAACATTCCATGATGTCACTGAGGATTCTGGCAGTGACACCATGTGAGGCACAGGGAAAGGAGACATAGATGAATATAACAGTGGTGCTTTGTGCTTTTAGGCGATATAGGGGCATATTACCAAGCAATAGCGATAATTATCGCTATTGCTTGGTTAGAGACAAAAATTTACCGCAGCGCTGCGGCGATTTTTACCTCAAATAAACCTTGGTATTACCAAGGTTTAACGCAAATGGGGTAAAAATCGCCGCAAAGCATGAATATCGCTGAAAAGTCAGCGATATTCATGCATTAGCGAGCTAATGCTCTTAGCCATGTTATCCACCTCCCATTGGATAACATGGCTAAGAACTGCTCAGGGCAGGTGTTAGCTTTTGGGGATATTCCCGCTTAGCGCGAATATCTCCAAATGTTGGTAATAGGAGATAGTGATGTTAGCGACTGCTTTCAGTCGCTAACATCTTGGCACGCCCACTTTGCATCTCATTAGTGATAAATATCACTAACATGCAAAGTGGGGCCCAAGATGGTCGCTATCTCCTACTAGCTGTTGCTAACTGGTGTTAGCGGCAGCTAGGTAATAGGGAGATAATTTTATCTCCGCTTTCTTGGCTTTTAAAGCCAAAAAAGCGGAGATAAACCCCCTTGATAATATGCCCTATAGTTACCTGAAATCTTTAAAATTGCAAATCTCCAGTTCTACTGATTGGATTTGTTTTCTGTTTTAGTGTCTGATAATTTATTAAGCATGATTTTCTTTGTGCTGGGTTTTTACTTTATTACTATGTGTGTGTCACATAAATATTTTACACATTGCCTCTAAGTTAATACTAACTGCTTTTGTGCCAAGCTATCAGAGTGTTAACAACAGGATAATTTTATGACTTTTGTGGTGCACCCTGACAAGGAGTTGAGAAGGGATCATACCTTCCTCAACCAACAACTCAGTTTCTCACAGTGCCCCTATTGCAGCCAACTGACCTATGCTTCTTTAATGAAGATGTCAAGTGAAGGTATTTCCCCCCACTTGAATTTCCCTGCTTATTACGCATGCTCCAGGTGGAGTTTGTGGAGTGATTTTATATTTTTTTACTGCTTTCAGGCTATGGAGAAGAGGCTTATTCTCCACTTCCAGTCTTGAGCAGTACCGGGAAACGGGAGTGCTCACAAAATTTTGTAATATAGTTTTTTCTGTTTTATATAGTGCAAACATGACCAAAAGGTATTGGAGCGCCTTACAGGTGCATCTTTTACATTACACAAGCACACATTTTTTGTAAGCACAGGGAGATAAAGTGATGTGCCCAGAATCACAGGATGTTGAGCAGACACCAAGAATTCAACCTGGCTCCCCAGCTCCACAGTCTTCAGTTCTGGCTGTTTCGCCACATCCTTGGGGGTTTCACAAAACATGCCTTCTGACACAATTCAAAAATCTGTGATTATGTGGAGTATGGCCAGGTGTTGCCGTGCCAGTAGGAGACCAGCCACATTTTTCCAAGAAGGTCTAGGGGACATTTACATCATACACATGTGATATAAGTGGAGCCTGGGTAAAGTGCTAAACATGTAGCCCTGCCCCTTTACCTGTGACATTGAATCAGTAGCAAAGGTCAAACAAAAGCCTGAACAAAAAACACTACATAAAAAGAAAAAGTTACATTCTTTTCGGTTTTCTCGAAAGGGATTCCTATTCTGTTAAGCCTACAATCATGCCTTTTATGACCAGAGTTTAGGAAGTTATAAATGCCATTCAAATGTAACAGGAAAGTTTAAATGGTTCACTATCAATAGGTCAGTTTTTGGTTCAGACTACGCCCAAGCATATTTCAAAAAAACCTGACCAGTTTAGCAGCCATTAACCATTCTGAAATACCCTATCGAGGCAGCATAAAATGGGTCGCACTCGGGCTGTGCATTTTGTGCTCCTTTCTTTTTCCTTTTTGCTATTTTCTGCGTTTTGTGCCTTTTTTCTGTTATCTGTACCCTTCTTTGAGCTTTTTGTACTAGTTAGTGCTCTTTTGTGCTCGCTTTGAACTCTTGTTTCGCTCTTTGTGCTCTGCTTTCAAGATATACATGGGTTGCACAGGTCTTTAAAGACCTGTGAAAAACTCGGACGTGCCGGAGATAAGACTCCGGACTCTGCCCAGACAAATCTCCAACAGCCCGAGCTGCAGCAGCAGCTCCGGCTGAGAGACACAAAGCCTAATTAATGGCCTGGAAGGAACAAAGGAAGTTTAAGTGGTGGGGTGGAGAGCGCGCCCCCTCTGAGGGGATGCTGCGCCCCCCAGGGGGGGGCTCGCCCCACAGTTTGAAGACCTATGGACTACAGCATAGGGCAGAGCATCAGCCTACTTAATCCATTGGCTTACCTGACTGTGAGTGATGCCATTCATCTCTTGCAGGGTGTGCACATCTGCACAATAAGTAGTCCCCTTCAGTATGAGAAACTGCTGGTGCAATGTATGCGTTTGCATAAAATATATATATGCATTTTGAGGTTTAGCCAATGTGCACTTTCATACAAAAGACCTATTGCATTGTAGATGCTTGTTTAAGGGGCTCTGCTAAGCAGTCCCGCGAAAGTGGCAGAAGGACGTCGCTGGGCCTGAGACCTCCGCCCTTTTGGTATTTAAAACGCCTGGATAGAAGGCTGACATAGTCAGTGTTTATAATCCGACGCCTCTCAGACACCTGATTATAAGCCAGTTAACTTCAGACGCTGCTCTCGCGTTCCCAGGCCCACTGGAGGCACGCAGATCTGCATACAACAACAACAAATCCGTTTTATCAGATGGAAAAGGTGACACCTCAAATAGGGCAGGAGACTCCAGGAGTAAACGCTTGACAAGGGGCTCCTGTGGTATCTTTTGTGAGGCTCGCGGACACCATTGCCCCATGAAGAATAGGACCATCCACCAAGATTAGTGTGGACAAGAGGGCCCCTGTGCCAGCCAGAACAAAGAGTTCAGACTTAATTGGCGAGCAGATTTTAAATATCTAAAATGTAGCTCGTTTCTTCTCATCACCTATAGACGTTTCGTGATGCAGTAGATATTGCCCAGGTATTTTTTGTTCCCTCTTTTTGAGGTACCACCGATAAAGCACGATGAAAAAGGCCTATATTTTCCTGACACCTACCAAACCTCAGAAAATACTTTCGATTCTGTAGAAAGCGCAACGAGTACATTTCAAGAACGTTAAATAAATATGTTTTTAAATACTAAAGTTTATCAAGCTTCACGTCGCCAGGGTACTGCAGATTTTTTGCCTGTAATTGTCTCAGTCCATTTTTTCGTTTAATCAATTTTCCTTTTTTTTTTTTTTTTTTTTAGCGAATCTTACTTTCTGGGTTGGGACTCCTACAGGAATCAACCTTCTATTGTCTGACGTTTTCTCCCTCACAGCTTCTAATCATAATATGGTAATAGGGGCGTAGTTTTTCGAGACCATTACCAGCTAATCAATTTTCCTCGTCGGAATCTAGAATGTGAGTCCCCTCCAGGAGACAAGACATGTACCTGCCCACATTAGTTTTTCATTTTAAACCCCTGACCCTCTCCTGCCTCCCTCTCTCTTCCGTCAATGGTATAGCCTTCCACTGCCTCTTAGTTCTTCCTGTTTTTGTCTTTGTCTGAGACCGTATGTATATCGCTCTGCTTCTTTTCAGGTAAGTGACATGCATTGTATTTCTTTCATTCCTTGTATGTTGCCTTTTGTGTTTTTGACTTCATTTGCGGCTCACCGCCCCAGCTCACAAGTGCCAATGGACTGCCTGTGCTGGGCTGGCCATTGTCCTGGGTCAGTCTTGTGGCTCTGGCACGCGCTCTCGCCAGGTTGCTGCTGTCTGTTGCGGCCAGTGCTAGGCCGAGTGGCACGTGCGCAAACCCTGGGGGACAGCTCATGATGTTTCCTTGCTAGGCAGGGTTAAGGCAGGGGTGCATAGAAGTGAATCTGGTGACGTGTTTTGAAAAGGCTAAAACCCACTGCTAAGGATAAGTACATAAACAGATTGTCATTTGAGTCCCCTCAAGATGAAACCACTGAATTGGCAAATTAAGGAAGCATGGGGAGTCCGACAACAATGAACAGAATCCACCAGGGTACATTCTGTTATTCAGAGAGAACAAATATTATTTCGGAACATTTTAACATTGCTTAATACTAGCTGGACACTTGATGCTGTTCTATTTAAAATGACTAAACAGGCAGCCTCAATAGTAAAATAAGAAGCACTGCACCAAAAAAGCATGTTGGGCTGATGATTCGCGGCACAAAACCACATTCAATCCAATAATGAATTTAAATTGTAATTTAGCACTCAACATTTCTTTGCATTCTGGCACTATGTAGAAAAATGTAAGATGTTAATAATATCGTCTGTGATTGCAGCCACATTTTACGTAATTGCTGTGTTATTCTAATGTCACACATGCAAACTCCTCTGTTATTTAGCTAAAATGTTTTTTTTACCAAGTTTCTGATTCTTTGAAGCTCATAAATTCTTTCTTTCTTTACTTATTTATTGACATATTTATTTATAGTATTCATATAGTGCAGGCTTAGCCACAGCCGAGCGGAGCGGAGCGCTCTCCATAAAACATATCAGGCTAAAATCTAAATGTTAGCATTTAACCTGTAGGGCTTCAATTGTCAAATTCTTCTAGGAAAACCCATATAGAAAGGTGGGATGTAGAGAAAAAAAAGGTTGTGGTTCAGTATTGCAAGTGACCTATGGATCTAACGCCATTTTTGAGCTCCTTAAGTTCTCAGTACTTTATATATGAAAGTGGTTTTGCAAAAGAGTGTGTGCGAGAATGTGTGTGTGAGTCAGCAATTCATTAAGAAGCAGAGCATAGACATATGTATGGATGGATGTGTGAGTGGGTGAATCATCGAATAAGTGAGGGCATTAATTGATGACTGGGTGAATATGTTTCAATTTCAATTAAAAAAGGCACCGCCGAAATGTGTCTTTCCTGTGTTCCTGCACCTGGGGCAACCTGATCCAATAAACAGGTTTATTTCCCCTGACTTCAAGTGCCGGCTTTCATTCTCCTACCAGAGTTTGGAACAATTGTGATACATTAGTGCTAGCGGTAGCACTGTTTACTGAGCACCACCAGCAATCAGGCAGCATGCCAGCATCTCCGCATTTCCCCTTTATATATATATATACTATAACTGGTGTGAAACCTATGGTTTTTTCAGTGAATATATATATATATATATATATATATATATATATATATATATATATATATATATATATATATATATATATATATATATATATATATATATATATATATATATATATATATATATATATATATATATATATATATATATATATATATATATATATATATATATATATATATATATATATATATATTACCTACTGGCGGTCGCCAGTAGGTATATATAGTTAGGATTTTTTTCCTATGGGATTTTTGAAAATTCTATGTCTAATAACTTTGGCGTTTGTGGACGAAATTTTCAGGAAAATTGCACATTTTGTTTCTGAGCAGCCCCTGAAAATTTGGGGGGATTTCATCAAGGGGGGGCCGAGAAAAAAGGGGGGTCCCAAACGCGTTTTTAACATTGAGTTTTCCATAGGGCGGTTGGCCTCACTTTTAGCTCGAAGGGCTGAATGGATTTGCACGAAACTTGGCAAAATTGTAGGGACTGTTAGCCCGATGAGCCTTTGCTAGGTCTCAATATATGTGCTCCAGTGGATTTTGAGAAATTAACGTTTTAAAAACCAGATATATCTGTGACAGCGTCCCGGGTAGCGCTCCGGTTCTCGTACTTTTCGCGTAACGGAACTTTGCGACGCGAAGCTGATTGGCTCTCCGGTGTCTGTCAACATTCTAAACAGTCCGGAACGGCCGCCATCTTGTCTCTCGGTAGGATCGAGAGACAAGAGGAGGAGAAAAACAAAGGGGGAATTTAATGAAAGGGGGCAAGGTAGACCCCTCTTGACCCCCTAGGAATGATGTTGGGGTTATTAAAGGGTCCCGTGGGGCAAACAAAAAAAATTTGATTTTTCGCGGTAGAAGCGCTTCCCGGTACGCGAACCGGGTCGCAAACCTGTAGCGTAACGGGAATTCGCCATTTTGTGTTTCGTTTTAATAAAATCACAAGATGGAGGGAAAACAATGTGGGAAATGGGTATAAGGGGGCACGGGAGACGTATCCTGACCCCATATGTTTTCTGAGGGTGGCTGAGGATGCTCATATATGTTGATACATGTCTTGCAGCGGCTGCGCGTGAGCGGAATTTTTTTTTTGCTGCGTGACGTCTGTTAACGTTTGATTTGAAGGAAATCAGGAAGTGTTGACCGCCATTTGGTCACTGCGAGTAAATATATTGTTCATTTCAAAGCGTTGGAACATGGAAAAGGGAGAAGGTAGAGATTGTCTTGCTGTGTAGTTTTTCTCAGGGTGTGCAGTAAGGCCCCGGTTGTGCTTATACTCACGGTGGGGTCTTTGAACACTTTAGCAAATGATGATCCAAGCTGAGGCACAGGAGGGTGTCAGTCGGGGGGGGGGAGCAATGGTGCAGTTTTCACTTTCATGTCTAAGTGTTAAAATCTGGTTTGCAATGTCAACATAATCGGTGCCACCTTGTCCCCACTCAGGCACGTACGCTCTAGCAAGCAGCAGCCATTTTGAAAGCGCTATGGCCCCTCTGCCCCTCGCCGGTCCTCAGCGCGTCTCCCTGGTGCTACGAACAACCCCCCTCTCTGACCTCCCCCGTTCTCTCTGTGGAAAATTAATCCGTATTGATAAACATTGTCTGCGCCATCTTGCTTTTTTTCCAATGCAATCAAGTATTGAGGTTAGCAACACTAGCCTCCAGACTGGGCGCCAAATTCACAACGAAAACGTCGTTTTCTCTTTGAAGTTCATATGTGTTTATTCAGTTCATCAAATATATTTTGAATCAATTCATTTATGCAACATTACATTGTCTTCCTTGCCAACATAATTGTCTTCTTATGTCGCAATGTTATTAGTGCCATAATCCACTTAATCGTGACACCCAATGCATTTCGGGTGGAAACTTTTGAAACAGCACTCTATTTTCCTTTTCCTTTCCGTTTTTGTTAATGATATTACGGCATAGAGCATTGTACAGTTGTGGATTATTGAGGGTGACTAATTTGGTCCTGTTTGATTTCCATTTGCAGACCCCTGACGAAGGGTCATGGTTTTGTTTGACCCGAAGTGCATTGGGTGTCACGATTAAGTGGATTATGGCACTAATAACATTGCGACATAAGAAGACGATTATGTTGGCAAGGAAGACAATGTAATGTTGCATAAATGAATTGATTCAAAATATATTTGATGAACTGAATAAACACATATGAACTTCAAAGAGAAAACAACGTTTTCGTTGTGAATTTGGCGCCCAGTCTGGAGGCTAGTGTTGCTAACCTCAATACTTGATTGATTTGTAAAGGCACGTTTTGGCTACGTGCGGCGACGTGGGCACCTTCCTGTAAATTTTTAAACTTGGATGAATATGGTTTAAAGAGTGCTCGGGATAACATTGTTTTTTTTTTTTTTTCCAATGCCACACTTTTGTCGTGCACGGCAGCCATTTTAGATGCCTTGACCAGACCCACTCTCTGCATGCCGCCGATCCTCAGCACGGCTCCCCACCCTCGCAAGCATCTCCCCCATGCACTGGTCACCCCCGCTCTCTCTCTCATGCATGGGCCATAAACCTCCCCCCATCTGCGCTGCTCTTCCCTGAGAATCACACCCCGTGCCCGCCCTTTCACCCTATTCACTACCACACCCTCTGACACTCCTCTTCCTCTGTGTCCGATTGTCCAGGCCGGTCCCAGGCTATCACCTAGCCCTGAGGATGTAGTTTATGGTCCCAACTGTAAAGAATCACCCCTCTTCAAAGGAGTTACAGTAGATCAAGGCCCCCACTCCATGAGATCCGTCTCACCACACGCGTTCCTACTATCTGATAACGATCCTGTATTGTGATTGGGGAGGGGATTCTCACTGTAAGGGTGTGTGGGACCCAGCCTGAAGGGATGCCTTTCTGTACATCTGAGATGCATTCCCTTGTGTTTCGGCAATGGTAGTCTGTTCATTACATAGATCGCCCGAGGGCGGTAGTACAGACCGCGCGTAGGAAAGGGTCAAAAGCCAGGGGTATAGGAGTATGTAACAAGCGAGCCATTTAATTGAAAAAACTAAACGTAACAAACGGTTGCAGGATCAGTGAAGGTTGATTTTTTAATTGAAAGTATAACAGGATCAGTTACAATAAAATCGTCCATACGCACACCATGGGCGAGTATCATGGGTAACATTACTTCGAAGCTTTATTCATACAATAAACAATAATGAAAAATCGACATCAATAGGGTTGTCCGTATTCCCAGTCAGTACCCTTCCCCGCCCGCCATGTGCACAAAGACCGCATACATCCCCCATAACGTCAAGGCTAAGTAAATAGAACGTCATAAGGAGTTGCAAGTCGCTCCCATACTGCCGCCATTTTGGTCGAGGCCAGGCAGGTCCAGAGTATAGTTCAATAGTTCAATGTCTCCAATAAGTAGCGGCAGGACCAGAATCCCTTTCGGCAGTTCTGGCTTTGTCATTACGAGCACTAGAAAACAAGACATTCTGGGCAATACCACCCTTGACGCAGCCCTTTATTCTACAAGATAGTGTCTTTCAAAAGCCAGGGGTATAGGAGTATGTAACAAGCGAGCCATTTAATTGAAAAAACTAAACGTTACAAACGGTTGCAGGATCAGTGAAGGTTGATTTTTTTATTGAAAGTATAACAGGATCAGTTACAATAAAATCGTCCATACCCACACCATGGGCGAGTATCATGGGTAACATTATTTCGAAGCTTTATTAATACAATAATCAATAATGAAAAATCGACATCAATAGGGTTGTCCGTATTCCCAGTCAGTACCCTTCCCCGCCCGCCATGTGCACAAAGACCGCATACATCCCCCATAACGTCAAGGCTAAGTAACTAGAACGTCATAAGGAGTTGCAATTAGCTCCCATACTGGTGCCATTTTGGTCGAGGCCAGGCAGTTCCAGAGTATAGTTCAATGTCTCAAATAAGTAGCGGCAGGACCAGAATCCCTTTCGGCAGTTCTGGCTTCGTCATTACGAGCACTAGAAAACAAGACATTCTGGGCAATACCACCCTTGACGCAGCTCTTTATGCTACAAGATGGTGTCTTCCATTCAGAAAATATTGTTGGTAGCATTTTGAAAGGAAAGATAAACGGACATTCTCCTAGTGAGTCTCACATTGTTACATTTATGAACAATGTTGAAGAGTAGTATGTTGAAAATCTGAAGCCATTGTTCTACAAACTCTCAACCAGCCTTGGATGGAAAAATCCTGAAGAATGTACGAACTGAAAATCAGTTTTTGTCTGTATAGCAACAGTAGCAACACTTGAGTCAGCTTTGTGTGAAGCCGCCATCTTGATTCAATCAATACCATCCCCTGCACACATTCAGGGACCTGGTTGTGTCTTCAGGTCAAACGGATTGTGGGACAAGGTGCAGAAAGTAAGAGGAAAAAAGTTCCGTCGGACCCCGGGAGCCGGCCGCCTATGTCGGGGGCGATCTTATGCCACACCAGGGCAACAAGACTTGGGGAGGGGGCAGGAGCCAAGCGCCCCCTCCCAGTCCGCGCCACCACACCGTATGTTGAAAATCTGAAGCCATCGTTCTACAAACTCTCAACCAGCCTTGCATGGAAAAATCCTGGAGAATGTACAAACTGAAAACCAGTTTTTGTCTGCATAGCATCAGCAGCAACACTTGAGTTAGCTTTGAGTGAAGCCGCCATCTTGATTCAATCAATACCGTCCCCTTGCACACGTTCAGGGACCTGGTCGTGTCTTCAGGTCAAACGGATTGTGGGACAGATGCAGAAAGGAAGAGGAAAAAAGTTCCGCCGGACCCCGGGAGCCGGCCGCCTATGTCGGGGGCGATCTTAGGCCACACCAGGGCAACAAGACTTGGGGAGGGGGCAGGAGCCAAGCGCCCCCTCCCAGTCCGCGCCACCACACAACCCCTCGGGGGCCTCCATCATGCGGTTCAGGGAGGCACCGCAGGCAGCGGTTCTTCAGATCAGTGGCTCTCACCGGCAAGGCTCCCCTCCGTCAGCAGCAATCGTTGGCGCTGTGGTTGCGGCCGGAGGCCCCACCTAGTCAACGCCCCGGCCTCTCCATGTCGTAGGCCGCAAGAGTGGGCGCAATTCAGTTGGCCGAGTGAGACTTGGGGAGGGGGCAGGAGCCAAGCGCCCCCTCCCAGTCCGCGCCACCACACCGCTCCTCGGGGGCCTCCGTCAAGCTCTTAAGGGAGGCACCGCAGGCAGCGGTTCTTCAGATCAGTGGCTCTCACCGGCAAGGCTCCTCTCCGTCAGCTGCAATCGTTGGCGCTGTGGTTGCGTCCGGAGGCCCCGCCTAGGCAACGCCCCGGCCTCTCCATGTCGTAGGCCGCAAGAGTGGGTGCAACTCAGCTGTCCGAGCGAGACTTGGGGAGGGGGCAGGAGCCAAACGCACCCTCCCAGTCCGCGCCACCACACCGCCCCTCGGGGGCCTCCGTCATGCGGCTCAGGGAGGCACCGCAGGCAGCGGTTCTTCAGATCAAAACAGAATCTCATGCTCGATCGATTGAGCTGGCCGAATCAGGCAACAAGAAGGTGTGGGGGGGGGGCACCTCTTGCTCAACCACTACCTGAGGAGGTGGTACTCTCTTCCTAGGAGGTGGTGGTGGTGGTGGGGATGCACCAGCTGAAGCTACAACACTTGCTATTGCTAAGTGATGAAAAAAGGTCTTCCTCTCACAAAGATGAAAGTCAGAGTGAGGAAACAAGGAGGGGTTTTCATCATTTGGGACAAAAAATAGTTCTAAACCAATGAAAAGTGTTATTTTTAGGTCACAAGACCTAGCCTTACATCATTAGGAACCCAAAAGTGAAATGAACCAATGAAAAGTTTTATTAACAAGTCACATGACCTGTTATGCTTACGTTACGCGCGCCGCGCCTCAGATCGCTTCCGGGAAGCTGCGCTTCGTGCCTCGCGCACCGGAGCACTTCCGGGTGCGCTAACGCGGCGCGTCATATGACGCATTACGCAACAACGCGATACGTCATTGGGGCTCCACCGGAATTGATCGAATTGGTAGTCTACAGTGTTTCTGGATGTTTCAGACTGAAGCTGGTGTCAGCATGAGAGCACCCCGTGGCTACGTCGTGGCCATTCCGCGAGCAATTATGGCAGTCGCTCCCCACCGGAAGTCTGCGGTAGTCGGGGGCCCGGTGACTTTTGTAGAATCTTCAAGGCTGAGGGGATGCTTTTGGGAATGGGGCCCATGCCCTAGCAGTCAAGCGTCCGAGTTCCAGGGTTGCCCAGAGCCATCCTTGCAGGCCAGGCCCAAGTCCGTGGAGCCGACCGCCATTTCCTGAGCTCCGTGGCAGCCGCCTGTCGCTGTACCGCAAGAGTGGGTGCAATTCAGCCAGATGGCGGGTGAGACGCTGTAATAGCAAGAGCAGGCGTAATTCAGCTGGCCGAGCGAAGCACTGTGCCGCAGGAGCGGGCGCAACTCAGCTTGTCGAGTGAAGCGCTGGGGTGTAGCTGAGAAACCTCCACCTGGGGAGGTGGGGGAGGCTCGTTCGCGCCGCCTCTCCCTTCCAGCGCACCCCACGCCGTCTCCTGGTGCAGGTATATGTGATGGTTGGACCAGGGCACCGCAGGACGTGTCTTCAGGTCAAACGGATTGTGGGACAAGGTCCAGAATGGAAGAGGCATCAAAAGGCAACAAGTTCCGCCTGACCCCGGGAGCCGGCCGCCTATGTCGCGGGCGATCTTAGGCCACAGCAGGGCAACAAGACTTGGGGAGGGGGCAGGAGCCAAGCGCCCCCTCCCAGTCCGCGCCACCACACCGCCCCTCGGGGGCATCCGTCAAGCGGCTCAGGGAGGCACCGCAGGCAGCTGTTCTTCAGATCAGTTGCTCTCACCGGCAAGGCTCCCCTCCGTCAGCAGCGATCGTTGGCGCTGGGGTTGCGGCCGGAGGCCCCGCCTAGTCAACGTCCCGGCCTCTCCATCTCATAGGCCGCAGAGTAGTCGGGGAGAAATCCCGGGAACGGCGGCATGCATTTGGATCGATGTTGCAGCAGGCTGCCATGTAAATAGTTATTTAATAAAACGTTTTACCCTGTTACTTTGCTGGTGTGTTGTATATATTTATAATATTTGCATAGGGTTTGTCGTTATTTTGGGCGGGGTGGGCGGCGGAGATGTGCTGTCTTGCAGCCATCATGGTGTCGAGCTCAGTTCCTCTCAGTAGTTTCGTATTACTCATGAGGGGTTGTTCCTAATGTTTCTATTTTAGCGAGGTCAAAAAGAGATCCCATTAGTGGCCTACTGATTTTGCTTGATTCCTTTTGTTTTTTTAACGATTTTTCACTATTTGCAAAGACTAAACAGAGTATTGCGACTCTGTGCTTGTTTGTAAATAGAGAATGAACCAAAGAGAACCAATTCTAAAACAGTAAATGCTTGGATAACAATCAATCAAATGGACAGGGAAGCAGGCACAACGCATTACAACGGGGGCAAAGGCCTGCGTTCCCTACCCTTCACTATCTGCAAAGAGAGAATACTCCAAAAAGAAAAGAGGGGGGGGGCAGCGTTCAAAGCACATCAGCGTGCATAAACACGAAAATGTTTTTACCTACCACGTACTTCACATTTTAAAGCATTTGATATTTGCTATTAAAAAAAACATTGAAATTCACTGAAAAAAACATAGGTTTTAGACCATATATAGTTAGGAATTAGCATTTACAAAACCTTGAAAATTCACTGAAAAAACCATGGGTTATAGACCATATATAGTTAGGAATTAGCATTTACAAAACCTTATTTTACTCACACAAAACCATTGAAATTTCATATATAGTTAGTTGCACTAACTATATATCGCGCACCCGCAATCCACTGCTGATGATGTCACACATTACATCATTCATGACATGGTCAGTGACATCACTGATGACATCACTGATGACATCTCAAATGACATCACTGATGACATCTCAAATGACATCACTGATGACATCTCAAATGATATCACTGATGACATCACTGATGACATCACAAATGACATCACTGATGACATCTCATTTGATATCAATGGTCACATCACTGATGATATCATTCATGTGACAATACAATGCATCTCCTCACACTTTAATATAACCTCTGTTACATCCAGTGTAAAATACAGAATATAATTTTTTAAACCATTGACACACCAATACTAGTTACTACATACACACTCACTGATTCCTATGTCTACACACACATTCACTCATTCACCCATACAATCATTCATACATACAATCACTCATCTTTACAACACTATCATATGCACTCATACACCTATACAGACACTCACACTCTGCCACTCATCCACGGAGTTACTCACACACCTAGTCAGTCCTGTAAAGAATCAATCATACTTCCATTTTTTAATCAATACAGTTAAACATAGAGTACCTTACATTTTCAAACATATACTAACACATACTTACTCTCTTATACAAGAACACATTGATCTGCACAGAGTCACACATCTCCCAGCCAGCCACACACACACTCAGTCTCCCTTACAAATACTTGGACAATCAATCAATAACCCATATAGTTACTCATATAGCTACTGATCAACACATGCAGCAGTTTACAGAACAACAGACATAATGATGCACAAATTAAGACAGTTTAGTCACTAACCCATGCACTCAGTAAGACACATTTAATCACTCACTCACTCATACAGTCAGTAATGCACCTACTAAATTCATCCAGACACTTATACATCCACTCATTCTTCAATATGGAAAACATATTTAAACTTTACAGAAACAGACAGTCACTGGATGATGTCATCAGTGATGTCATCAGTGATGTCATTTGAGATGTCATCAGTGATGTCACTGACCATGTCATGAATGATGTAATATGTGACATCATCAGCAGTGGATTGCGGGTGCGCGATATATAGTTAGTGCAACTAACTATATATGAAATTTCAATGGTTTTGTGTGAGTAAAAAAAGGTTTTGTAAATGCTAATTCCTAACTATATACGGTCTATAACCCATGGTTTTTTCAGTGAATATATATATATATATATATATATATATATATATATATATATATATATATATATATATATATATATATATATATATATATATATATATATGTATATATATATGTGTATATATATATATATATATATATATATATATATATATATATATATATATATATATATATATATATATATATATATATATATATACATATTCTTCACCAAACTAGAAAGTAGTGTCTGCACTCGTCCAATTGCACAAAATAGGGTTTTTATTCAAGAGACTCAAGGAGCCCCATTCACCTACGCGTTTCGACCGCAGGTCTTGATCACAGTGTTGCCACTAGTCCATTTTCTATTTTCACCTTATATACATTCACTACCCATCAACTTATAATGAAGCATGCTGGGAGATGTAGTTTATCAAAACAATTAGAACTAAAAAACTTTTTAGCATTGCATGTTAATATCTTTTAACTTAATCAGACATTGTATTCATCACTATTAGATTATTTACAAACGTTTGAAAGGGGACAAGGCAACTTTCTAAGGAATTTAAAAAAAGTCGGTCTCATGTATGGAATAATTCCATTTAACCTCAGTGTTGGTTATTCCGACATACAATACATTTGTTTACCAATTTTTTCAAATGTAGAGTCTATGTTATAGTAGTTCATTGGTTGGCTTAGTGCCACATTTCCTCATAGGTGGTCCCATCCTCAATTCAACATTTTATCGGGCTCAGTGCCCTTAGAAACAATGTAACAATAGTGATTTTCATTAAGTCTGCACAGTTCATGGATTTCAAAGCTGCCAAAATGTTTGTTTATATTTCCGTTTTTATGCTTTTTATCAGTATTATTTTCAGTCCCCAATAGTCAGAGATCATTAGAGATGTACGTACATCTCATCGCCCATATTCAGACCTTTCGGCGTCTTTGTTTGAAAGCGTATGATTAGACGTGACTCCAATCTCCTCAATTGTAATTTGGGATTGCCTCCTCTTTCATTGGGAAGTATGGTTGCTATTCCACTGTAGCGTATGTCTCTCCATGTTTTGCCGATGTGTAGTGACATATGCTTAGCAATGGCGAAGGACATGTCCCCATTTTGAATTGCTCGGATGTGCTCCAGAATTCTTTTATGTAACGGACATGTCGTCATTCCAATGTTTTTTTTACCACACGCACAAGTCAAAATATAAACTACATGTGTGGTTTTGCAGGTTATTGTATCCTCTATGTTGAAGGTTTTTCCTTGAGGATCTTTTAAGGATTTCAGAGACGATCCTACTATACAGGCCTTACAATAAAAACATTTAGTGAAACCTTTCTGTCTGGAGGTCAACCAATCATTCTTCTTCTTCATTGTAAAGTGACTGTTCACCAATTTGTCTTGCAATGAAGGTGGTTTTCTAAACGTTACAAGAGGATGTTCACTCACTTGATCACCGATATCTGGATCTTTTTTAATGATGTTCCAATATTTGTTAAGGATCCTTCTTACGTTTTGACTCTCTTTGCTATAGGTCATAATCATTCTTATTGGCTCTGGTTTAGTTGTTAATTCTACCTGCTTTTTATCAATCAGGGTTTGTGTTCTACTCAGTTTTCTGGCTTTCAGTTCTCCTTTTTTGATGTCTTTATAATTGTAACCTCGTTTGAGGAATATTTTTGTTGTCTCCTTGTATTTTTGGTTCATTTCATCTGGATTTGAGCAATTTCTCTTCATACGGATGAATTCTCCGTAGGGTATACTCTTTTTTAGGGTTGTTGGATGGAAACTGTCTCCATGTAGGACACTGTTAGTTGCCGTTGTTTTTCTGTGAACAGTGGTTTCCAGTTGGCCATTTTCAATGTAAACCTTTGTATCTAAAAGCACAATCTCCTTTTCGCTGATAGCTGATGTAAATTTCAGTCCCAGATCGTTGTTGTTCAATTTATTTAGATATTCCGAGAATTCAATTTCAGTGCCATTCCAGATCAGAAATAGATTGTCTTGCACCGACCGTCTAAAGCGTGCACCTTCTTAGGAACGAATTGGTGGCTAAATATATATATATATATATATATATATATATATATATATATATATATATATATATATATATATATATATATATATATATATATATATATATATATATATATATTACCTACTGGCGATAGCCAGTAGGTATATATAGTTAGGATTTTTTCTCTATGGAACTTTTGAAAAATCTATGTCTAATAAGTTTGGCGTTTGTGGACGGAATCGGCTGAAATGTTCAGGAAAATGGCACATTTTGTTTCTGAGCAGCCCCTGAAAATTTGGGGGGGGGTCGTCAAGGGGGGGCCGAGAAAAAAGGGGGTCCCAAAACGCGTTTTTCCCATGTTAATTTCCATAGGGCGGTTGGCCTCACTTTTAGCCCGAACGGCTGAATGGATTTCTACCAAACTTGGCAAAATTGTAGGGACTGTTAGCCCGATGTGCCTTTGCTGGGTCTCAATATATGTGCTCCAGTGGTTTTTGAGAAATTAACGTTTAAAACAAGATATATATCTGTAACAGCGCTCCGGGCAGCGCTCCGGTTCGCGTACTTTTCGCGTACTTTTCGCGTACTTTTCGCGTAACGGAACTTTGCAATGCGAAGCTGATTGGCTCTCCGGTGTCTGTCAACATTCTAAACAGTCGGGAGCGGCCGCCATCTTGTCTCTCGGTAGGATCGAGAGACAAGAGGAGGCCAAAACAAAGGGGGAAATGAAGGAAAGGGGGCAAGGTAGACCCCTTCTGACCCCCTAGGATTGATGAGGGGGATATTATAGAGCCACGCGGGGCCCAAAAAAAAAAATAATCCGATTTTTTTGCCGTAGAGGCGCGCCCCGGTACGCGAACCGGGCAGCTAACCGGGCAGCTAACCGGGCAGCTAACCGGGAAGCTAACCGGCAGTGTAACGGGAGTCTGAGGAGTAGCTGATTGGCTGTCAACATTGTAAACAGTCCGGAGCGGCCGCCATCTTGTCTCTATATAGTTAGGATTTTTTCTCTATGGAACTTTTGAAAATTCTATGTCTAATAACTTTGGCGTTTGTGGACGGAATTGGCTGAAATTTTCAGGAAAATGGCACATTTTGTTTCTGAGCAGCCCCTGAAAATTTGGGGGGGGTCGTCAAGGGGGGGCCGAGAAAAAAGGGGGGTCCCAAAACGCGTTTTTCCCATTCATTTTTCCATAGGGCGGTTGGCCTCACTTTTAGCTCGAACGGCTGAATGGATTTGCACGAAACTTGGCAAAATTGTAGGGACTGTTAGCCCGATGTGCCTTTGCTAGGTCTCAATATATGTGCTTCAGTGGATTTTGAGAAATTAACGTTTAAAATAAGATATATATCTGTAACAGCGCTCCGGGCAGCGTTCCGGTTCGCGTACTTTTCGCGTAACGGAACTTTGCGATGCGAAGCTGATTGGCTCTCCGGTGTCTGTCAACATTCTAAACAGTCCGGAGCGGCCGCCATCTTGTCTCTCGGTAGGATCGAGAGACAAGAGGAGGCCAAAACAAAGGGGGAAATGAAGGAAAGAGGGCAAGGTAGACCCCTTCTGACCGCCTAGGATTGATGAGGGGGATATTATAAAGCCACGCGGGGCCAAAAAAAAATAAAAATCGGATTTTTTCGCCATAGAGACGCGTCTTGGTACGCGAACCGGGCAGCTAACCGGGCAGCTAACCGGGAAGCTAACCGGCAGCTGATTGGCTGTTATCATTGTAAACAGTCTGGAGCGGCCGCCATCTTGTCTCTCTGTGGGATCGAGAGACAAGAGGTGGAAAGAAAAAAGGTGTAAATGAATGAAAGGGGTAAGGCAGACCCCTCCTGAACCCCTAGGATTGATGAGGGGGCTATTAAAGTTCCCTGCGGGGCAAAAGAAAAAAAAATTGCGATTTTTCGTGGTAAAGGTGCTTCCTGGTACGTTAACTGGGCAGCTAACCGGCAGCGTAACGGGAGTCCGACATATTGTGTTTTTTTAACGTTTGTGATATGTGCACGTGTGGATTTTGTCTAATTAAGGTTAAAAAAATATATATATATCTTTAAGCGTGTTCTGGCGCGCTTACGTTTTGGGTTTGGTTTGCGCTGCAGAGACGATACGTCACTGTTATGCGATGCATCATGAGGCGTCTCACGGGCTACGTGATACGTCACTTAATAAAGAATATATTTTACAGCTATAGATATTAGCTTTTAAAAAACCAATGAAATTCACAGAAAAAACCATAGGTTATAGACCATATATAGTTAGGAATTTGCATTTACAAAACCTTGAAAATTCACTGAAAAAACCATAGGTTATAGACCATATATAGTTAGGGATTAGCATTTAAAAAACCTTATTTTATTTGCACAAAACCATTGAAATTCCATATATAGTTAGTTGCCCTAACTATATATCGCGGACCCGCAATCCACTGCTAATGATGTCACATATTACATCATTCATGACATGGTCAGTGACATCACTGATGACATCACTGATGACATCTCAAATGACATCACTGATGACATCACTGATGACATCTCAAATGACATCACTGATGACATCACTGACATCTCATTTGACATTACTGATTACATCACTGATGATATCATTTATGTGATAATACATCTTCAGACTCTAATATAACCTTAGATACACTCAGTGTAAACAGGCACTCACAGACTGTCACACATCCATGGAGTTACTCACACACCTAGTCAGTCATGCAAAGAATCAATCACATCTCCATTTCCTCACCTATACAGTTATACACACCTTACTTATTCAAATATGTACTAACACATATTTACTCTCTTATACAATCCTTGATACAAGTTCACAATGATTCATACAGCCACTCTCACATTCACTGGCTCTTATGTTCAGTTATTTATATATGTCAACTCTCACATGGAGTGTGTTTTACATATGTACTTACTTTGACATGTAGCACTGAGATATCCATTCACTCACCAATATACTCATGCACACAGTCAACTGTCCATACAGCTGTTTCTACATGCACTTTTGAACCCATACACCTAGGGAATCAACTGCTCACACATCTATGCACAGATTTATACACCTCCCAGCCACCCACACACATACTCAGTCTCCCATACAAATACTTGGGCAACCATTCAATAACCCATATAGTTTCTGATATAGCTACTGATTTAAACATGCAGCAGTTTACAGAACAACATAAATAATAATTGCCAAATTAAGACACTTTAATCACTAACCCATGCACTCAGTGAGACACATTTAATCATTCTCTCATACAGTCAGTCATGCACCTACTAAATCCTTCATCCAGACACTTATACATCCACTCATTCTTCAATATGTAAGACATATTTTAACTTTACAGAAACATACAGTCACTGGGTGTTGTCATCAGTGATGTCATCAGTGATGTCATTTGAGATGTCATCAGTGATGTCATCAGTGATGTCACTGACCATGTCATGAATGATGTAATATGTGACATCATTAGCAGTGGATTGCGGGTCCGCGATATATAGTTAGTGCAACTAACTATATATGGAATTTCAATGGTTTTGTGCAAATAAAATAAGGTTTTTTAAATGCTAATCCCTAACTATATATGGTCTATAACCTATGGTTTTTTCAGTGAATATATATATATATATATATATATATATATATATATATATATATATATATATATATCACAAAACTTCCCTCCACAACAGAAGGAACGGAGGCCAGAGGGGGTTTGACAGGGAAAGCCAAGCTTTAATTGGCAGCAGTCTGTAATGGTGGCGAATGCATTTTGGCATACAAGCCTTCTTCAGCGCCCAGCCATACGAGGTAATGCTTCAAATCATTGTCCCAGTTCTGCATTCTGATGTTTATAGATCCGGAAACTCCACCTCCGATTGATTGCATTCACCTGTTGGTCACCGGAATGAATGTCCGGACTTCAACTCCCAGAATGCACCAATTGAGTGCATCTGGGTCGGCGGTGTGGGGGTTGCCTGCACATATATATATATACATATATATATATATATATATATATATATATATATATATATATATATCGACATCCGCCCTCCAGCAACATGAAAGGAAGGAGCTACAAACAGAGAATTTCAGGTGAGGCTCTTCGGATTCAAACTCCTCCAAAGAAAGAGAAGAGGCCACAGCAGGGGATACAGTGGAGGTCTTTTGCCTTCCTCAGCGCCGGTGGTGTTAACAGGATGAAGGCGCCATCATCGATTCAAATATCCTGCCCATCCTGATAGGTGTCCAATAACTCCGACCCCCTGATGAACGTTCGTACTACTGCATGTTCAAACATGTAGGACGTCTAGTGCGTCAAGACTACATGTCCCAGAGTACTTTGTGGTGAAAATGTGGCGTAGTTAGAAATAGTGTGCGGGAAATGTTGACACCTTATTTTTCCAACGCCAATGCCTCCTCCGCTCCCCAAACCGCACCAACTCCACAAGTCCTGGAAATCCCGTCAGCAGAGGCAAGTCTGAAAGTCCATCTTGCCCGACGTGGAGTCGAATGACTCCAACACTGCCTTATCTCCTCCCAGGCCAGGAGGTGGGCCCTGGGCCTCCCAGTCACCTGGAAACCTATATATATATATATATATATATATATATATATATATATATATATATATATATATATATATATATATATATATATATATATATATATATATATATATATGTGTGTCCACACACCTCCGTGAATCTCCTAGAGGTCAAAAAAGGACGGCACTCCAAGTCGATGTGTCAACCAAAATGGTTTATTGGCAGACCCCCCTGCCCCCTCGACAGACTCGTTTCACCTATTTGGCTTCCTCAGTGTCAGCCATACATTGTGCATATCGCCATTAAATCCCCCACCACTTCACAAAACATAAAAAGTGGACTAGTGCTCGCCAAGATGTTTTGCGGCGGCCATGTTTGAACGTGCAATTCAACATATCGTTAACAACACTGTTTACAGTTTTAACAGGGGGATAAATGGCGTTTGGAAAAAGTGCTAGTGCAAAAGTTCATTAGAAATAAAAATCCTTAAAACAAAGGTCAAGTAACAGGGTATATTCTCTACTGATGTCCGTTGTGTATATACATATTTTGCATCCACAGTTCATAATACACTTTCCTTCACCCATGTCCGCGGGGAAATTGAATATATTTACAAATAATTCATAAATGTACTTAATTGTGCCCTGAATGGGCTCAGTGGGCAGTTGATGTATTAACCCTGTTAACTTGCACAAGTTATGATGCCCTGTATGGGCAGAAATCCATATTGTTCTTATCTGTTGTTACCAGTTTCTTTGCTGCCAACTGGAAAGTTACCCATCTTAGTTTACAGTGTTGGGTTGTTCTATCTGCAGTGTGGGTTTCTCTTCCCGAACCAGCTTGGGAGTGAGTGGTATCTATTCTAAATGTACTCAGAGTTCTTCGTCGTTGTTGAGCCCTTTCGGTTGCATACTCTGGAGGTCAATGATGTACCTGGACTCCATCGCTCTTAGTAACCTTATCCTGTCCCCACCTCGCTCCCTTCTCTCTAGCTGATCTATTAAGTAGAAGGATAATAGGTCCCTATTACTTCCATGGTGGGTCTCGAAATGGCGTGCCACCGGGTAGTTCTTATCCTTATTTGCGATGGCACGCATATGTTCCAGGATACGTTTCTTAGCTTGGTTGATGGTGCTCCCAATGTACCTTTTGGCACATGGGCATACCAGGCAGTAAATTACAAACTCTGAATTGCAATTCAGAAATTTCTTTATTTCTCTCATTGGCCGTGGGTCGTTAGTTCTCCCTTCGTACTTGGTTCTTTTTTTACTGTATTTGCATGCCTTGCATTGCATACATGGGAAGAAACCGTTGATGGGTTTATTTCTTACACTTTTGGGGGGGTCTACATAGTGGCTTTTTACAAGATGATCACTGAGGGATTGACAGCGTCTACAGGTGATAGACGGCCTTTCTGGTATGACTCTTTTCATCACTGGGTCTGTGCCTAGGATGTGCCTGTTCATATTAAATATCTGCACAAAAAAAAAAAAATATATATATATATATATATATATATATATATATATATATATATATATATATATATATATATATATATATATATATATATATATATATATATATGACGTTTTCCTGGACTTTGCTGTGATTTTACGCGCAATAAATCCTGGTGGGAGCCAGCATATGTCGGGCTCATTCTTTCTTTTGAGGGTGAGCGTGGTGTTCATATAAAGAGCCAGTATGCTGTTCCCTGGCTTACCGGCATGCCCTCTTGATCTGGCGTGACACGAAAAATCAGCAAACTTTGGTGTGTGTATAAATCTACAAAACGTGTCACCCCCCCAAGCGGTCTCAAAGTACTTTGCTGGGACTTACTGCTATGGGGAAAGAGGCTGCAGCGTGTCTGCAGAGGCCCCACCAGGTACCGCGAAAATTATCCCTGAAGACGAGGTCGGGGGTGTGTGAAACTTCGAGTCAAGCCACTGGGCTCTGGTCAGCCATCACTGTATGGGCTGTAACCGTGAACTCAAAGTACCAGCATGCCTCTGGTCTCGACATCGTCACAGGAGGCAGTTCCACTGAAAGCGGAGGCTGGGGATCTACATCTACAAAAGGAGTGACCAGAGTTATGCTCAGGACCCTGATTATCCCCAGCTGTGAGGCTCTATGAGGAAACGAGAACCGGCACTGATGAAAGCTAAGACACTTGCTAGAAACGCGTCTGCCTGACGTTTTCCTGGACTTTGCTGTGATTTTACGCGCAATAAATCCTGGTGGGAGCCAGCATATGTCGGGCTCATTCTTTCTTTTGAGGGTGAGCGTGGTGTTCATATATATATATATATATATATATATATGTATATTAACACAGGAGATCGGTAGTGGTGCTTCCAAAATGGAAAAAAACGCACATACACAAATTATTTCAAATAGACAATTGTACTGGATTTGTAATAGAATCTTAACTGTCACTCACTACCAAGAGAGACTACTGCCAGTCAGAGATTGGCAATTATATAGCTACAGAAGAGGGGTCAAGGAGAGCACAATCCTAAAGCACACCTAAGAATAAATGACTAATTGGTCATACTGTAATTGAACGACAGTCAAACTATAGATATCATGTAGTGTTCACATTCGGACAGGACACAAGAGCAAAGAGTTCATATTTTCATTTTCTTTATTTGAAGATCCATCATAAAAGTAGAGTTGACAAAAAACAGCCGACACGTGTTTCGTCACTACTATTGATCAGTACCATTACTTTCTCAAGGCTATATAGGCGGAAGCGGTCAGGATGGATGCATCCTGACCGTTACCGCCTATATAGCCTTGAGAAAGTCATGGTACTGATCAATAGTACTGACGAAACACGTGTCGGCTGTTTTTTATACAGGATGTGACTGCCAGGGTGGCGGTCACATCCTGTATATTTAACATTGCTATGGGAGGGCGGGAGACTCCCACCCTCTCATAGCAAACAACAGTGTCCTGGTGGTGGGCACCCCAGGACACTGCAGGAGCCGGCCCTGGGGGGTGGCGGTCCCCAAGGCCCCTCGAGGGCTAAAGGAGGGGGGGTCACGCAGCCCCCCTTCCTCAATACATAAAGCCCCGGGGGTGGTGGTCTCCTGGGCTTGGGGACCCGTTGAGCGGGACTAATTATAAAAGAAGTTCTGTTCTATTTATTTATTTTGTACGGCAGAATCTGTGCACCCTGCATGCACTTAGCATTTTTTTTAAAAATTGGGGGGCCTGGGAGTCCTTCTGGGACCCCCTAAACAGGTCTAGAGGGTCAGGGTATTTATACCCTGCCCCCTTTACACGTTTTGCACACTTATTTTACAGACTTCTTCAGCCTCGCTTCTACTGAGGCACAAATTGGCTACCAACAGTTCCTGATTTTGAATGTTGACAACCACTTGACAGCCAATTAGCCTTCAGCGTGTGATCGGGAGGGTGAGCTCAGGGTGCTCAGATCCACCGCGGCCATAGATATATATACATTTAACTGTAATTTTCTCAGTAACTACTGAACACATTGACACCATTAATGCAAAAGGCACGAGTCTGAACTGAGGACTACCTCCTTGCCAAATTTGGAGTAATTCCGTTCAGCAGTTCGGGCTGTAGCTGCGGCTAAATGTCCTATAGGAAACTGCATGAGGAAAACATATTTTGGGACCCCTTTTTTTCTTGGCCCCCGCTACATGAATCATCCCGAGACTTTCAGGATAGGAGCGGACCGGAGCTGACCGTAAGTTTTGAAAGTTTCGCAAAGATTCATCAATCGGCGCTAAAGTTATTGGGAATAGAATGTTGCGGATTTCCTATGGAAAATAGGTCCTAACTATAAATACCTACTGGCGACCGTCAGTATATATATATATATATATATATATATATATATATATTTATATATATATATATATATATATTTATTACCTACTGGCGGTCGCCAGTAGGTATATATAGTTAGGATTTTTTTGAATAGGGATTTCTGAAAATTCTATGTTGAATAACTTTGGCGTTGATGGACGGAATTGGCTGACATTTTCAGGAAAATGGCACATTTTGTGTCTGAGCGTTCCCTGAAAGTTTGGGGGGGTTTCGTCAAGCAGGGGCCGAGAAAAAAGGGGGGTCCCAAAACGTGTTTTTAACATTGAGTTTTCCATAGGGCGGTTGGACTCACTTTTAGCTCGAACGGCTGAATGGATTTCCACAAAACTTGGCAAAATTGTAGGGACTGGTAGCCCGATGTGCCTTTGCTATGTCTCAAGATATATGCTCCAGTGGTTTTTACGAAAATTAACTTTGAAAAATATATATTGGGCTACATTGGGCTATATATATGTTAGAGCCCAAATGTAGCCCAATGTAGCCCAATGTAGCCCAAAGAGGGCCACCAGAGACAAAAAAAACAAATGTAGCCCAAATATCAGCCAGATGTAGCCCAACTATAGCCCAGTGACAGAAGGTCCCAGAGTGTTCTAAAGAACAACTAGAGCGCTAACAGTCTTACTTATGACAAAAGTATGGCACAGCTGAAGTCATCTTGATTGGAATAAAGTGTTAACACTTAAAACATTTAATATGCAAAGGAACAAAATGAGGGGTTTCATTTTGCCATAGAAATGTTATATATATATATATATATATATATATATATATATATATATATATATATATATATATATATATATATATATATATATATATATATATATATATATATATATATATATATATATATATATATATATATATATATATATATATATATATATATATATATATATATTCACTGAAAAAACCATAGGTTTTAGGCCATATATAGTTAGGGGTTAGCATTTACAAAACCTTAATTTACTCGCACAAAACTATAGAAATTCGCATATATAGTTAGATGCAATAACTATATATCGCGCACCCGCAATCCACTGCTGATGATGTCACATATTACATCATTAATGACATGGTCAGTGACATCACTGATGTCATCACTGATGACATCTCAAATGACATCACTGATGACATCACTGATGACATCTCAAATGACAACATCCAGTGACTGTATGTTTCTGAAAAGTCAAAATATGTCTTACATATTGAAGAATGAGTGGTTGTATAAGTGTCTGGATGAAGGATTTAGTAGGTGCATGACTGACTGTATGAGAGAGTGATTAAATGTGTCTCACTGAGTGCATGGGTTAGTGACTAAACTGTCTTAATTTGTGCATAATTATATCTGTTGTTCTATGAAGTGCTGCATGTGTTAATCAGTAGCTATATGAGTAACTATATGGGTTATTGATTGGTTGCCTAAGTATTTCTATGGGAGAGTAAGTGTGTGTGTGGGGGTGGCTGGGAGGTGTGTGACTCTGTGTATACATGTGTGAACAGTTGATTCACTCGATCTATGGGTTCAAAACTGCATGTTGAAACAGCTGTATGGGTGGTTGACTGTGTACGAGTGTATTGGTGAGTGAATGGATATCTCAGTGCTACATGTCAAAGTAAGTAAATATGTAAAACACAATACATGTGAGAGTTCACATATATAAATTACTGTGTATAAGAGCCAGGGAATGTGTGAGTGGCTGAATGGATCATTGAATACTTGTATCAGGAATTGTATAAGAGAGTAAATATGTGTTAGTATATGTTTGAATAAGTAAGGTGTGTATTACTGTATAGTTGATGAAATGGAGGTGTGATTGATTCAGTGCATGACTGACTAGGTGTGTGAGTAACTCCATGGATGATTGACAGTCTGTGAGTGTCTGTTTACTCTGAGTGTATCTAAGGTTATATTAGAGTCTGAAGAGGTTGATCGTATTATCACATGATTGATGTCATCAGTGGTGTCATCAGTGATGTCATTTGAGATGTCATCAGTGATGTCATCAGTGATGTCACTGATCATGTCATTAACGATGTAATATGTGACATCATCAGCAGTGGATTGCGGGTGCGCGATATATAGTTATTGCATCTAACTATATATGCGAATTTCTATGGTTTTGTGCGAGTAAATTAAGGTTTTGTAAATGCTAACCCCTAACTATATATGGCCTAAAACCTATGGTTTTTTCAGTGAATTTCAATGGTTTTTTAATAGCAAATATCAAAAGCTGTCAAATGTGAAGTACGTGATAGGTAAAAACATTTTCGTATTTATGCACGCTGATGTACTTTGAACGCTGCCCCCCCCCCTCGCTTTTCTCTTAGCAGTACTCTCTCTTTGCAGATAGTGAAGGGTAGTTAACGCAGGCCTTTGCCCCCATTCTAATCCGTCGTGTCTGCTTCTCTCTCCATTTGATTGATTGTTATCCAAGCATTTACTGTTTTAGAATTGGTTCTCTTTGGTTCATTCTCTATTTACAAACAAGCACAGAGTCGCAATACTCTGTTTAGTCTTTGCAGATAGTGAAAAATCGTTTTAAAAAACAAAAGGAATCGAGCAAAATCAGTAGGCCACTAATGGGATCTCTTTTTGACCTAGCTAAAATAGAAACATTAAAAACAACCCCTCATGAGAAATACGAAACTAGTGAGATGAACTGAGCTCCACACGATGATGGCTGCAAGACAGCTCGGCTCCGCCACCCACCCCACCCAAAATAACGACAAACCCTATGCAAATATTATAAATATATACAACACACCAGCAAAGTAACAAGGTAAAACATTTTATTAAATAACTATTTAAATAACTATTTTATACTTTTAGTTGCCCGATCCGGCTAGCTCAATCGATCGAGCATGAGACTCATGCACTCTGATCTCCTTTGCCTCAGTCAAGCATCAATAGTAAAATTTTAATACATGAGTGTTCGTTCATGGTTTTGGTCCCTGAGTTGCTTTGATTTCACTGCCTTGCACAAATGGCATAAGTCCTGGATGTTGGGTGCCATACTTCAGAGTTCTGAGCAGCGCTTGTAACACTGTCTAAACCTTATTTGCACCTGCTGCAGCTTCACTATTCTCAAAGTAAGTGGGGGCCGTTTGTGGACCTGACTGCATTTGAAAACAATGTGATACGGTACCTCCCTAAACCGCTTGACGGAGGCCCCCGAGGGGCGGTGTCATGGCACGGACTCGGAGAAGACGCTTGGCTCCGACCCCCTCCCCAAGTCTTATAGCCCTGGTGTAGCCTGAGATCGCACCCGACATAGGCGGCCGGCTCCCGGGGTCAAGCTGTCTTTGACGTTTTGTAGCCTTTCGAATTCTATCCTTAGACGGCATTGTCTAATTCCCAAATAATCTGCAGTTGAATCTGTGGTGAAATATAATAAAAAATGTTATTAACCACTATTACCAAACAGTAAATCAATAACAGTAAGAACTAGATTCGACAATGCTATAAAAAAAAAAAAATAAGTATGCACAAGGGTGCAGGGGGTATCACTTTGACACCCTCTGACACCCTCAAAACAGGCACAGGTGCCATGTGGCAAGCAAACCAGCCCTAAGGGCAGGTCTGCCTTTCACATGACATAGGTGTGCGAGCACACATGTGCATGCACACCGGAATCGGTATTTTACCATGAAGTTTGATTTCATGCTAAAATACCGATTCTTTAAGGTCTTTGGGACTCAGAAGACTCCCCCCTACATAACAAATTAACAGAATCGGTAAAATTACCGATTCGGTATTTTACCGAACAAATAATTTTTCCGATTCTATAAATGTAGATTTACCTACAGGTGGCCTTGGATTTAAGCCCCTACATACCGATTTGCCATTTAACGATCGGAAACGGCCGAAAACCGCCGTAACCGGTCGGTAAATGGCCTGAAACGACCACCTACATCTGGCCCTAAGTGTGCATGCATTTGATTTCAAACAAAGTTTTAAAACATTTTATGTAAAACAATAATACACCTAGTGCCAGATGTAGGTAAATCACATTTACCGATTTTGAAATACCGAATATTACTGAATTTTACCGATTCGGTATTTCAAAATCGGTAAATGGGATGTAAGTACCAACATCTGATTTATTACTGATTCCTTAAAAATTCGGTATTTACCGATTCGGTAAATACCGAATCGGTATTTGCTATTGAATCCTATGGGCCTTGAAGCCCATAGGATTCAATTCAAATACCGATTCAGTATTTACCGAATCGGTAAATACCAAATTTGTCAAGGGTGCAGGGGGTATCACCTTGACACCATCTAGCACCCACAAAACGGGCATGTGTGCAATGTGGCACACAGACATGCCCTAAGGACACATTGCAGGAGTCACATCATTTTACCATCAAAAACAATTTCACCTTTTGGTGACTCTTCCATTCTGAACATTGTCCCACAATCCGTTTGACCTGAAACGATTACACAAATAAAACATTTGTGACTTTTAAATTTCCGGAGAAGTATAAATCACCAATACCTTAAGAAACATGGAAGTGGTGAAAAAAGCCAAGCTTGACGTTACGGCAGCCACGAGGTAGCTAGGCTCCGCCACCCCCCCACTGCTCCAAGCATGTCTGTCCCACCGCCCGCCACGCCCATTAACGGTAACATGAAATAGATACAAATCAGCAGATACCTACCCCCATTCCGGAAACTCCCGAAGTGCAACAGGGCCACGGTTACGCCCATCCGGAAGATGAGGCCTCGACACGTGCAGGGCAGCCGTGGGGTGGATGGCCCGAAATGTACTGGTCTCCCGATTCCCTTCTTCTGCCGCCTAGCAGGCCACGGGGGGGATGTCTTGCCTCTGCCTCCGACCCCCCCCTCTTATCGCCTGGTCCGGACATCACGAATATCAACGCCAGGTGTCGGCGTGGGGTGCGCTGGGAGGGAGAGGCGGCGCGAACGAGCCTCTCCCACCCCCCCAGGTGGGGGCCCCTCAGCTGCACCCCCAACGCTCCACTCACCCAACAAAAGGGTCATCGCATAAGGTGGACTAGGAGAGGAGCCGAGGCCGATGGTATCTTCTTCTTTTTTAATAATGGCTGGGACCACACTGGGGGGGGGATGTCTTGCACATGCCACCGACCCCCCCCCCTCCCCTCGTATCTCCTGGTCTGGCCCCGGCTTGATATGAGCTCCCCGTTCGGTCCTGAAGCGGCGCCCTGCAGGCCACGGGGGGGATGTCTTGCCTCTGCCTCCGACCCCCCCCTCTTATCGCCTGGTCCGGACATCATGGATATCAACGCCAGGTGTCGGCGTGGGGTGCGCTGGGAGGGAGAGGCGGCGCGAACGAGCCTCTCCCACCCCCACAGGTGAGGGCCCCTCAGCTGCACCCCCAACGCTCCACTCACCCAACAAAAGGGTTCCTCCACTCTTGCGATGCAGCGGCGCTGCACTCATCCGACAAAAGGTCTCGTCCACTATTGCGAGGCAATGATGCTCCGCTCACCCAGCGGGGGTCTCGTCCACTGTTGCGGTGCAACGACGCTTCTAGTTTCCTGCGACCAGAAACGTTCTCCTCAACTTTGAAGATTCTATAAGAGCCACGGGGGCCCCCAACCTCCGATGGGGAATGACTGCCATGATCACCCACGGAACGACCACGACGTAGCCGCGGAACGTCGGCGCGCTCATGCCGGCGCTGGCCTCAGTCTTGAAATCACCAAAATTCTGCAAGACTACCAACTTGATCAGTTCCGGTGGGACACCAGTATGACCCAGTAGGAGAGATTGTTTCCTCCCACCCCACTTTCACTGATGGTTCATTTCACCAGTCCCCTCTGCTACCCTTCAACGAACACTTTTGGACTGCCGAAAGAGGTCCCAGTCCAACCACGAGTTGGTGGAGACATTTTGACTATACTCAGACCTCCCTGACCTCACCCAAAATGGCGCCGGTACCAATGAAACTCTCAACTCCTTGTTGTGCCCCGATTGCTCAGCCTTGATATCATGAGATATGTATGCAGTTTTTAGCACATGAATTGATATGGGATAAGACTGATTATATGTTCGGACAAAGAATTGATCCAGGATGGGTATTGATTATACGTTCGAACAATGAATTGACATGGGACGGGTACTGATTACACGTTCGAACAATGAATTGATATTAACTTCTAATGCATCATTGATTACTGTATTTATTATTGAAGGTTCGAATTGTCGACACTTTTGGTACTTGCTCACAATGAATTATCGATATGATTTTGTTGCACTTGTCGCACTTTTTACTATGAAATCAACGACCACTTACTCTGTTATGTTTTCCACAAATAAATACCCCCCCCCCCCCCATTTTCAGTTCCAGCCTGCTCCGTGGCCGGCCCACGGGGTTGTAAGCCCGTATTTGGGCACCAACATTTTTATTAAAGGTTTTTGAAAAAGCAAACGTAGTTGTAACGCGTAGATTGGTAAGTTTCGAAGAAATGGCCACTGTTTCCGATTTTTTTTTTTTTTTTAAAAAGCAGGTGAAATGAAGCAGCTCAATTAGTTAAGGGTTAAAAAGTATAGTACGCAGAAACATTGAAAATATGAATGGTCCAGGTTTGTTGTGTGTTTTTCATTTTTCTACAGCATAAAGCAATCGATAAAGATCCTGGTATTTAGCCTCTACTTTATATGCTACCTGTATCAGGGAAGTTGTTTTAAATGCCTCTAAGCCACCCCGAACGAATGTAACCTGGCCCCCCTAGTACGAACGAAAACGACCCCGTACCACTGTAGGTTATCTCTCTTCCTCAAAAATGACAAAAATTACTTTCTAGAACGTTTTGGACATTGATGATTTTCATATGATCTATTTATTAAAGTAATACTCATCTCTCCGCATGAAATTAATTTTCCACATGCTACACAAGTCAATCTCATCTGCCTAAAGTTCTTTTACAGATTTGGGACCGTTTCCCTTGCCTCTGACTCACTTATTGCTAAGTCATTGGTGGATGTTTTTGCCGGTCAGGGATTATCCACCAAATCTCGAAGTTGTGCTTTAGAATAATTAAGAGAGTGCCACCTCTCCATGTGCCGATGCATGGTATGATTACCATAGCTATATTTTTTTTCGGTCCCTCTCGAGAGTTTTTTTTGGCAGATGAGGCAGGTAACGAATCTGGCATTAACTTTCTTTTCATGAGAAGGAAAAGAAAAAAATTGCCCGATAAAATTCACTTTCACATGGGACGTTCTTGGCATTTCTTTCAGAAACTTTTACATCACTGTGTCATTTCTTTGTCTATCCTGGTTAAAGCAATGTCATGTAAATAGTTGTTTAAAAAGTTTTTTTTAACGTGTTTACTTTGTTGGAGCGTTGTATATATTTATAAGTTATTAAAGTGTTATAATCCTACAACTTTGTTGGAGTGCTATCAATGTTCCCTCTAATTTTTTTCCTCTGTGTGCGGCAGTGTAGGGTCTCTGTGCGCTGCAGCCATGGCTGTGTGCGCCAGGAACCAGACCGCGCGCAGCGCCAAATATCACTCCAAACTTGTGCTTTAAAAAACTGAACAGATGGTGCATTTCCACATATACAACCCACGTTAAGGGGCTTAAGGCAGATTTGCAAGTTGGATACACACGCCATGACATGAATTGGTTACACAGGCAAGTACACTTCAGGTTGTAGAAAAGCACAAGACTCAAATCGCTGAGGGTCCATAGACTGCCTGAAGTACTTTCAGTTCTTCAGGTGATGGTTAGAGAGAGATGGAGTGAAACAACTTTCCTAGAATTTAGAAAAGAGCATGGAAGAAGGAGCAGGAAGAGAATTAAATAGAAAAGAAGAAGGCACAAGTGGACGACGTGCTCATTCGGAATAACCATCAATGAATATTCAGCCTCTTTGTCAAACACTTAGGCTTTCACACACTTTCAGCACTGTGCTGCTCTCTCTGGGTGTGTGCCTATAACAAAAAACATACATAGAAACATCCACTGAGGGAAGGTGACATGACAGCCTCAGATCAAAGCAAGGAGAGAGATAACATGGCCATATGGGCCACAGTAACACATGAGCTGGTCATGCACACTCCAAAGGTCAATTGGAACCCAGGCTTTAAAGATGAAGACAGCCAAGGGTGGTGGAACTGAATGGGGTGGTGAAAAGGGTCAGACAGGTGTCTCCAACCATTTGTCCAATAAGAGCTATTTATGTTCAGAGAAAATCAGCCTGACTCACTAATATTAGTACTGTAACAGAGACCACACCAGACACGATTACATTAGTGACCACACCAGGATTGGAAAATAGCCAATATCAGTGTGAAACCTCTGTATCTAGTTAACATTTAACAGCCATAGCTGCAATGCAACAAGATCAAAATAAGTCTCCAACGCTGCATTGTTTATTACTGAAATATCAGCTCTATATATAACATAACATAGCATCTGTATGGTGTTATCTAGGTGCTGAAATAATACGTGTATATGTTTAACGAACTAAAAGGTTGGAATGGTTAAATTGGAAATTCAACCATTTTTCACAAACATCAACTTATGAACTCTGAAAATAATTTTTTTGTCTCAACTGCACTCTTTAAAAATGTGGTATACTTATATTGCCCAATTCACCAAAATCTTCTAATTTACTGCACTGGGCATGTGAACTACTTACAGGTAGCTAGAAAGCTACTCTTTGGAGAAGCATGTGATTTAGATGAATTGAACATATGTGAGCAGGACTACTATTAAAGCAGAATGCAGTCCCACAGGAAGGGATACGATATCTTCCCCTGCAGCCAGGCTGTGAGAATGTGAACCATGTACACAGAAGATGAAATACTGACTTGCTTACTTTATCAAACTGCATGAAATACGTTTTAGTTTAGCTCCCTGATCTGCCAAAACAAAGAGTGCCTGGAAACAGGTTAGCGCTCTAATATCTGCAGTATTGTGGCTTCCTTAATGTAAAAAGCATTTTATATAGTCAGACAAATTCATGCTAAAATGTCATCTCACATTTCCTAGAACGTCCCAACCACACTGTTCTGGTTGTTTATAACGGGGCCTCTCTTGCCCCTCTTTTTATTCAGCTTTGTGACTGCAGAGGAAACTCGTCTGTGAGTAGATAAAGTGTAAAGTTTGATTCAAAATGCACGCCTTTGCGGCATGTTTTCGAGGTACTAAGATTTTCAGAAAAATACTTTGCATTTAGAAGTAAATCTTTTTGCGCTCAAACAAGCAACAGCATGTTTAACCCTTGCCTAACAAATCAGCAGTCCCCTTCGTTAATGAGTAGGCCTTGCGCTTTGACACGTTGAAGGCCTGTTCGCCAGCCTTGAGTTGAGTCACCGATGGCCGGTGTCATTTCATCTACAAGATACCACAGCCGGCACCTCAGCTGATATCTGTTGGCATGTTCCGAGACTGCAGCTGCACATTTACACATGCAAGGACCCCGATATGCATTTGAAATCTCAACCCTTCCAACCTAATTAAAGTAATGGAGCTTTCATACGGGGCGCGCAAGGACGGGTTTCTCACCTCACGAGGAACTAACTGGAGGGAATTCTGGGGTCGCACCATGCGGAGACCACAAGGCGCTATTACACTATACTGAGAAGGTCAGGCAATGCTCTCCAACAGTTACTAACAAAAGAGTAGAGCAAGTTTAAAAACACAGCGCTGTGTTTTTAAACTTGCTCTACTCTTTTGTTAGTAAAGCGCGGGCGGGGAAGACTGTGGGCTTTTGTTTAAGTTGTCATGTTAATCACAGCTCGTGAAGGGGCTGTGATTAACATGAATACCTAAACAATAGCCCACAGTCTCCCCGCACAGTGCCGCGCCAAAAACATACAGCAGCAGGTGCCCCAGGACAGCCTTACCTGCACTCCTGCTGGGAAAACCTCATCAAGGAAGTGCTTTTCGCGCCGCTCGATGTTTAAAGCAGCAGTGCGAATTCTCTCGGGGTGCCCTGTGTGTGCGCGCTCCAGAGACGGGAGTGCGCGCTCACAGGAAGATAGGTGGGCGCGCGCACACGCGCGCAGCATATTGGGAACAGTGAGTGCTATATATTTTTAATGTGACACATAATTGTGAAGACTTTGATGTACAAAAAGGCATCCCTGGAATATTCCGCTTCAGGCTCGGACCCACACACCCTCACAGTGAGAATCCCCTCCCCAAGCACAATACAGGATGGTTATCAGATAGTAGGAACGCGTGTGGTGTGACGGATCTCATCGGGTGGGGGCCTTGATCTACTGTAACTCCTTTGAAGAGGGGTGATTCTCTACAGCTGGGGCCATAAACTACATCTGCAGGGCTAGGTGATAGCCTGGGACCGGCCTGGACAATCGGACACAGAGGAAGAGGAGTGTCAGAGGGTGCGGTAGTGAATAGGGTGAAAGGGAGGTGTCGGGCGGGCACAGGGTGTGATTCTCAGGGAAGAGCAGCGCAAATGGGGGGAGGTTTATGGCCCATGCATGAGAGAGAGAGCGGGGGTGACCAGTGCGTGGGGGAGATGCTTGCGAGGGTGGGGAGCCATGCTAAGGATAGGCGGCGTTCAGAGAGTGGGTCTGGTCAAGGCATCTAAAATGGCTGCTGTGCTCAACAAAAGTGTGGCATTGCAAAAAAGGCAAGATGGCGCAGACAATGTTTATCAATAAGGATTAATTTATAACAATTATTTTTAACAAAATATTTACTTGCAGTGACAAAATGGCGGTCAACAGCTCCTGATTTCCATCGAATCGAACATTAACAGAAGTCAAGCGGCAAAAAAAAAAAAACGCTCACGCACAGCCGCTGGAAGACATGTATCAACATATATGAGCATCCTCAGCCACCCTCAGAAAACATAAGGGGTCAGGATACGTCTCCCGTACCCCCTTATACCTAGTAATTTAATTAAATCGAAACACAAAATGGTGAATTCACGTTTTGCTACCAGTTTGCGACCCGGTTCGCGAACCGAGAAGCGCTTCTACCGCGAAAAATCTAATTTTTATTATTTGCCCCACGGGACCCTTTAATAACCCCAACATCATTCCTAGGGGGTCAAGAAGGATCTACCTTGCCCCCTTTCATTAAATTCCCCCTTCGTTTTTCTCCTCCTCTTGTCTCTCGATCCTACCGAGAGACAAGATGGCGGCCGCAACGGACTGTTTAGAATGTTGACAGACACCGGAGACCCAATCAGCTTCGCTACGCAAAGCTCCGTTACGCGAAAAGTACGCGATCTGGTGCGCTATCTAGGACGCTGTCACAGATATATCTGTTTTTTTAAACATTAATTTCTCAAAATCCACTGGAGCACATATATTGAGACCCAGCAAAGGCACATCGGGCTAACAGTCCCTATAATTTTGCCAAGTTTCGTGTAAATCCATTCAGCCGTTCGAGCTAAAAGTGAGGTCAAAGGCCCTATGGAAAAATAAATGGGAAAAACGAGTTTTGGGCCCCCCCTTTTTTCTGGGCCCCCCCTTGACGAAAACGCCCCAAATGTTCAGGGGCTGATCAGAAACAAAATGTGCCATTTTCCTGAAAATTTCAGCCGATTCCGTCCACAAACGCCAAAGTTATTAGACATAGAATTTTCAAAAGTTCCATATAGAAAAAATCGACCGCCAGTAGGTAATATATATATATATATATATATATATATATATATATATATATATATACACTCCAACCAGAAAATTCGTGCAGCGCCTTCGCACGAAGCCCAGTACGCAGACACAGATGAATGAATCCACAGCCAGTCTTACTTCGTTATTCTTTTTTCTTTATTGCATGATAAAGTGCAGAGGTGCAACAAACTGCCAAACAGACGCGTTTCGGGCGTGAACGCCCTTGCTCACTGTCAGCGGGTAAGCGGTTGGATACAAGCTTAAATAATGCATTGTTCAATTACCACATCGCGCCAAAACTCTACCAATAGTCAAATAACATGGAAAGAGGACTGCATTCTTTGCTAAGTGAATATACACCATACATTTTTGGCGGCCATATTAGAATGGTAAAAGTTTGATTCCGATATTGTCATTACTGCCAAGTACATAGTTAATAGCTTTAAATATGTGTTAATCAAAGGCATAGTTACAAAAATTAATACCTGAATACAGGGAAAATCAGTTATAAAGTGCAAATGCATTAATATAATAGCAGTGCAAATTTTACTGTGCAAATACGCAAACATCGACATGTGCAAATACGCTTGTAAACAGATACTCTTTTTATATCTATATACAAAAATAAACTGAATTTCCTCAAAGGTATTCTTATCGCCTATGTTAACAATAGTTTTTCAAGGTGATTCTGTGGCAGATAACGCATAACTAGACAAGTTGAAAGACTCGGCCCAAAGAATATAGTCCAATGATAAAATGTGGGCCATGGCGAGTGGATATCAAATTCAAAAACGATGTGTGGCCATATTTCACATGGGAAAATCAAGAAACAATGTATTTACAAACCGCTTAGGTGACTAAATAATATTAAAGTGAAGGAGTGCTGGAATGTCCTGATCAACATATAAAAGACATTGTGGGGTATGGGAAACAAAGAATTAATAAATCAAAAAATGTGTTAAAATATGCAATCGCATAATAAACCAGTTCAATTGATACTTCTCAGAATGCCTAAACGTTACTAAGAGTGGTCTAATCAATTATATGCATAATGAAGCCATGAGTCCCTGCCACAGACCAACGACTTCCCTGTTTTGTGTTATGCAAAATTATATACGTTTGACAAAATAAACAGTGCAATAGTGGGAAAATTGTAGTGCTCCATAAAAGCAACTTACAGAGAACATTCTGCTAGATGGGTACGGATGTTAATCTGCCCTGACATATTAAATACAATGGTGACCTATAACATAATGCAGATTCAAGATCTCAGAGAAAGGTGCTCAGATCTTCACCCATGTTTAAACCTCCTGGGATCTTAGTATTGAGGCGAACAATGTACAGGGACTCCAACTGTCTCAGCTGCTTTTCATAGTCCCCACCTTTCTTGGTAGTTCTGACCGCATCTATCACAAAATAGCTCAGATGGGATAGGTTTCTGCTATGAAATTGATCAAAATGCCGAGCTACAGGATCATTTTTGTCACAGTTCACTATGGCCCGTAGGTGCTGTAGGATTTGTTGGTGCACTGGTAGTTTTGTGCTACCAACGTATCTCAGATTACATGAGCACGTGAGTACATATACTGCTAACTCAGTTTTGCAAGTGTAGTGGCCTTTAATATAGGTTGGTTTACAATCGAATGGTGTCATGTATGATCTAGTATTGGTGCCAAATTTGCACGCTCTACACGATATACATCGAAAGAAGCCTTTTCGAGGTGACAACCAATCATCGTTTCTGGTTAGTTCCGGTGAACTGGACACTAAAGCATTTCTCATGCTGTAGGCCCGTCTATAGGTCACTTCAGGTTTTTTGGGCAGGATGTCTTTGAGAATGGGATCAGTAAGTATGACAGACCACTGTCCTCTGACAAGTTTGGAAATCTGGTTGGCCTGACGACTGAACCCAGTAATTAACCTCATGGTATTGCTGTTCTCTTTCTGGTTCTCAGATATAGAAACAAGATTGGAGGGGGCCTGCAGGAGACTTGTTCTGTCTAATTTATTGGCTTTGCTCATAGCTTTTTTTAGGGCACTGGATTTATAGCCTCTGGCTTCCAACCTTTTCATAGCTTCCTTTTGGTGGAAGTCCCTTTGCTCCAATGAGCTACATGTCCTGTGAATTCTAAGGAACTCCCCATACGGTATGGATCTGATGGTGTGACCCGGATGAAACTTTGTGCGTGCAGTATTGTGTTGCCTGCTGTGCTCTTTCTATACAGGCTAGTAGTTAAAATGCCATTCACTACAGTTACTTGCACATCTAAGAAGCTGATTTTAGTATTGCTGATCTCAGCACTGAAAATAAGGTTGGAATCATTTTCATTAATGGCTTTGACAAAACGCTCAGCTTCTTCCTGGCTCCCTTTCCAAATAATGAAAATGTCATCGATGTACCTCATATATTTTACAATGTTGTTTTGCCAAACATTCGAGTTTTGTGTCCTGAGGACATGCTCCTCCCACCACCCCACGTGGAGCCCCGCATAGGTTGGAGAAAAGCATGCCCCCATAGCCACCCCTCGCAATTGTTTGAAGACTTTATCATCAAACAAAAAGATGTTATTATTGAGGCACCATTCGACCATAGACAAAAACATTGCATTATGTTTGTGCAGTTCTACTGGTCTTTTGTCTAGATAATATTTTAAAGCTTTGAGTCCATCTTGATGAGAGATACTAGTATAGAGACTAGCAATATCCATGGTGATCAACAAAAAATCTGAAGACCACACACTTTGGTCCAAGTTTCTTAGAAAATCCGTACTGTCTCTAATGTATGCAGGCAGAGCAGTCACAAAGTCTTGTAGGTAATGATCTATATATTTCGAGGTGTTCTCAAACAAGCTATGAATAGCAGATACTATGGGTCTTCCAGGCACCGGTCTGACCCCTTTGTGGACCTTTGGAATGAAATATATATTTGGTATTACTGGATGTTCATTGTACAGATATTTCATTTCCTCTTTAGTTAAAAGGCCATCTCTTTTCCACCCATTTAGTTCCTTGTAGTACGCTAATTGGATGTTTTTTGCTGTTCTTAGGTCAGATTGTGCATAGCATGCCGTGTCATTCAAGTGGCGATATGCTTCCTCCATATACTCTAATTTGCTCCAAAGGACCACATTACCACCTTTGTCAGACTGATTTATAATGATTGCATCTTTGGATTGTAATTTCTTAATTAAATCATTATATGGTTTGATTTTTGAATTGATGGTATTTTTCTGTTTACTGACTTGGGTGTGTAGTTTTTTCAGGCCATTATTTAATAGCTCCGCATAAGTGTCTATGGCATCTTTGGGCATAGATGGAATGAAAGTTGATGGTGGTTTAAAGCCACTAGATTCACTTTGGCCAATGTCTATGTTTTCATCACAGGCCGCATCCTGAGTGCTTGGAGTGGATGTGTTGTCATTACGCAAACAGTGCATGGTCTTCAAAAGGGGCACATCCTTGGCTTGTAACCCACTTCTCTCTGGGTTGGTGGTTGTTGTGCCAGTTTTTTTGGTTTGAGTTAGCCCTCCCTTAATGGCATAATACTTGCGTAATTTGAGTTTCCTGATAAACTTGAATACATCCACTCGGGTGTTACCATAGTTAAAATTGCTCTCCGGGCAATATGACAATCCTAGAGCAAGTAGTTGTTTTTCTGCCTGGTCAAGTTGTACATTGGTCAAATTCACAATTGATTTTTTGATCGCTATTGCTTGTTCACCCAGTTCTTCTTCTTTTGTGGCCGCCCTTTGCTTTTTGGCACATTTGCGGCGTTCCCTCCGTCTTGTGTTTCTACGCCGCTTGTTTTCACGTTTCTCGAGCGCAGAGTGCTTTTCCGTTGTATCCTCACAAATTCGAGCTCCTCGTCCAGTGTTAATTGCCCCAGATCCCCTTCCTCTGAACCTTGGGCTCCTCCATCCGATTCCTCACTGCTTGGAACAAGACTCTCCATTGAGCTTGCGGCATTGAGGTCAGTTATTCCTGAAGCACTGGGCTGGGCTTGTGGTGGAGCTGGTGCTTGTTTGGGCAGTTTGTTGCCTGTAGATCTTTGTTTGCGTAAGTGATCGTATTTTCTGGCAAACGTATAAATCTGCCCCAGTTTGTAGTCTTGTTCATCCCTGGCAAATTTATACACTTTTCTTTGTTTGATGGTGTTTTCGTGTTTGCTCAGACGATCTTTAATTTCTTTACGCGTTTGTTCAATTAGGGCAGTGTCCTTTGAAAAAATGTCTTTTGATAGTTCCTCATTAATTCTTGTTATTTCCGTTAGGTCTTTGTCCCTATCAATTTTGGCATACTTTACTAGGAGACATAGTAACCTCATGGATGCCTCCAGGTTACTCTCTGCCCAATCCTTCAATAATAAAGGGTTCTGATTTTCAAAACTGGGCACCAGCATGATTCTGAGGCCCCGAGGGACCCGATTCACTTCCCGATATTTCTCTAATGAGCAAATCTCCCACCACTTCGTGAGTTCGCTTCTCATGTGCTTCTCCAGCTCTCATAATAGTTTTTTAACATCACTGTCTCTTGCCACCGTTGAGTTCTTACTCATGTACCACCCTGTTTCACTGTAGGCAAGTTCTGAAACAGCTGATCGAACGCCTCCTCCCGTTCCCGCTCCTCTGACATGGTTGCTCCTCTATGGTTATGCACTTGAGATATGAAACAAAAAACAGGGACAACACATTTACAATGCGTCCCCTTACCGCTGGCTGCGTGGACACTTCTCCAACCTGCTTCCGGGTTCCACTTGCGTGAATCAACAATGATTCCGGGCTTCCGTACCAAACGGTTCCGACTTCCGACGGCTCCCTCGGCACAAAAAAACCCGGACACTGGATGCAACGTTCCGTGTGATACTCCGTAATGCAGGGGGCTGGTATATTTTGCTTCCCAGCAAAAAACTCCGATTGGTCCGTCTTTTACCAGCCGTCTTTCCAGAGAAGGGTCTGCGTGTACAGGAGCCGACCACGTCCTGTGTAATATACACTCCAACCAGAAAATTTGTGCAGCGCCTTCGCACGAAGCCCAGTACGCAGACACAGGTGAATGAATCCACAGCCAGTCTTACTTCGTTATTCTTTTTTCTTTATTGCATGATAAAGTGCAGAGGTGCAAAAAACTGCCAAACAGACGCGTTTCGGGCGTGAACGCCCTTGCTCACTGTCAGCGGGTAAGCAGTTGGATACAAGCTTAAATAATGCATTGTTCAATTACCACATCGCGCCAAAACTCTACCAATAGACAAATAACATGGAAAGAGGACTGCATTCTTTGCTAAGTGAATATACACCATACATTTTTGGCGGCCATATTAGAATGGTAAAAGTTTGATTCCGATATTGTCATTACTGCCAAGTACATAGTTAATAGCTTTAAATATGTGTTAATCAAAGGCATAGTTACAAAAATTAATACCTGAATACAGAAAAAAAGGCAAGATGGCGCAGACAATGTTTATCAATAAGGATTAATTTATAACAATTATTTTTAACAAAATATTTACTTGCAGTGACAAAATGGCGGTCAACAGCTCCTGATTTCCATCGAATCGAACATTAACAGAAGTCAAGCGGCAAAAAAAACAAACGCTCACGCACAGCCGCTGGAAGACATGTATCAACATATATGAGCATCCTCAGCCACCCTCAGAAAACATAAGGGGTCAGGATACGTTTCCCGTAATCGCTTACTTTTCGCGAAACGGAACTTTGCGCGCAGAAAGCTGATTGGCTCTCCGGTGTCTGTCAACATTCTAAACAGTCCGGAGCGGCCGCCATCTTATCTCTCGGTAGGATCGAGAGAGAAGAAGAGGTGAAAAACGAAGGGGGAATTTAATGAAAGGGGGCAAGGTATACCCCTCTTGACCCCCTAGGAATGTTGTTGGGGTTATTAAAGGGTCCCGTGGGGAAAATAAAAAAAAAATGATTTTTCACGGTAGAAGCGCTTCACGGGCCGCGAACTGGGCCGCAAACTGGTAGCGAAACGGGAATTCGCCATTTTGTGCTTCGTTTTAATTAAATTACTAGGTATAAGGGGGTGCGGGAGACGTATCCTAATCCCCTATGTTTCCTGAGGGTGGCTGAGGAGGCTCATATATGTTGATACATCTCTTCCAGCGGCTGTGCGTGAGCTTTTTTTTTTTTTTGCTGCGTGACGTCTGTTAACGTTCGATTCGATGGAAATCAGGAAGTGTTGACCGCCAATTTGTCACTGCGATAAAATATTTTGTTATAAATGAATCCTTATTGATAAACATTGTCTGCGCCATCTTGCCTTTTTTCCAATGCCACAATTTTGTCGTGCACGGCAGCCATTTTAGATGCCAGGCTGGTCCCAGGCTATCACCTACCCCTGCGGATGTAGTTTATGGCCCCAGCTGTAGAGAATCCAGACATGCCAACCCTCCCGATTCAGGCGTGAGACTACTGATTTCAGTGCTAGTCTCCCGCCTCCCGATTTCTGCAAGCAAAAACCCGGGGGCATATTAACAACAACTAGCGATAATTTTTGTCTCTAACTTGTTTAGAGACAAAAATTATCGCCGCACATCGGCGATTTTTATCGCAGATAAACCTTGCTATTAGCAAGGTTTATCGCAAATGCGATAAAAAACGGCCGCAATGCATGAATATCGCAGAAAAGTCAGCGATATTCATGTATTATCGAGCAAATGCTCTTAGCCATGTTATCCACCTCCCATTGGATAACATGGCTAAGAACTGCTCAGGTCAGGTGTTAGCTTTTGGAGATATTCGCGCTTAGCGTGAATATCTCCAAAAGTTGGTAATAGGAGATAGCGATGTTAGGGACTGTTTCCAGTCGCTAACATCTTGGCACGCCCACTTTGCATGTCATTAGTGATAAATATCACTGACATGCAAAGCGGGGCCCAAGATGGTCGCTATCTCCTTTTAGCTGTCACTAACTGGTGTTAGCGACAGCTTGGTAATAGGGAGATAATTTTATCTCCGCTTTCTTGGCTTTTAAAGCCAAAAAAGCGGAGATAAACCCCCTTGATAATATGCCCCACGATTCCTCGGGGGTTTCAGTTGACAAGGCTTGGTATTGTGTTACGTGGTAATTCTTCCAGGAAACGTCAGAGGGTCGATGCAGGGGTTCTAGAAGGGGTGATAAACCATTTAAGCCTCATGAACAAGCGCATGGTCTTTTAAAGATCTGTGAAGTACTCGGGGCGGCGGTGTGTGTGTGTCCTCTTTCAGGAGTGGGCGGGGGGGGGGGGGCACTGCCAGCAACTTCCAGGCCAGGCAGTGTTCAACACTTGCATCACCCTTTCTCTGCCTGCTATTGCGCTCCATGCTTCGGAAAGGTAAGAAAAAGAACGTGCATTTGAGTTTGAAATGTCCGATCCTGTAGCAGTACACTTGCAAAGCCCACACATGACAATAACCCGATTCAAGGCCCCATTCACCCGTTTAAAAAAAAATATATAACACTCCAACAAAGTGGGATTATAAAACTTTATTAACTTTTAAATATAACGAACGGAACAAAAACTGTAAAAACATTTAAACATTTTTCACAAAAAAAGCAACAATGGTCAGAAGCTGTCTTTTGTGCGAATAGTCCCAAGGCAGCACAACGTGCTGAGTTCTGGACGGCACCCAGGTGATGTCATCTGGGTGCCGCACTGGTTTTTGGGATCCTACAATGCAGCAAAGAAAAACAGCGTTGGGAGTCCAGGGTGTTGCGGAGGGAGGCCTCGTCAGTAGCGGTCTGTTGTGCGAATAGTCCCAAGGCAGCAGAACGCGCTGAGATGTTGATGGCACCCAGGTGATGTCCAGTAAACTGCCGCACTGGTTTTGGTATCCTACAATGCTGCTCCGAAAATTGGCGTGGGGCGGCCCGGGGGGGGGGGGGGCGTGGGGGAGGCGGCGTGAACGGGCCTCCCCAGGTGGCGGCCATTCAGCTGAGTTGCGCCCACTCTTGCGGCTACAGCGTCTCGCTCACCATGTTGTTGAGTTGCTCCCACTCTTGCAGTGCAGCGATAGGCGGCTGCCACATGACTCTTAAAATGGCGGACGGCTCTTCGGTTTTGGGCCTGGTCCACTAAAATGGCCCTGGGACACCTTGGAACTCGGACGCTTGCCTGCTAGGGCTTGGGCTCCATTCTCGAAAAGCGTCCCCTCAGCCGTGAAGATTCTACAAAAGTCTTGGGGGCCCTCGACTCCTGCAGGCTTCCGGTGGGGAGTGGCTGCCATGATTGCTCGCGGAATGACCACGACGGAGCCACGAGATGGTGGTGCTCTCATGCTGACGCCAGCTTCAGTCTGAATCATCCAGAAACAAGGTGGGGCTTTCATCGTTTGGGAAAAAAAATGTTCTAAAACAATGAAAAGTGTTATTTTTAGGTCATATGACCAAGCCTTCCATCTTTAGGAAACCAAAAGTAAAATGAACCAATGAAAAGTTTTATAAACAAGTCACATGACCTGTTATTCGGCATAGGGCTACAAAAAGCGTAGAAAATCCGTTGGCACGTGAGGCGGCGTCAGTAGCGGATCGATGTGCGAATAGGCCGAAGGCAGCACAACGCGCCGAGATCTGGATGGCACCGAGGTGGTGTCCAGCAAATTGCCGCACTGCTGTGGCCATCCTACAATGCTGCGCCGAAAGACGGCGTGTCCAGCTGAGTTCCGGTCACTCTTGCGGTACAGTGACTCGAACGCGCCGAGATCCGGATGGCACCGAGGTTGTGTCCAGCAAGTTGCCGCACTGGTGTGGCCATCCTACAATGCTGTGTCGAAAGTCGGCGTGGGGTGCCCCGTTGGCTTATGAGGTGATGTCAGTAGTGGACGGATGTGTGAATAGGTCGGAACCAGCACAAGGCGCAAAGATCCGAATGGCAAGTCCTGGATGTTGAGTGCCATAGTTGAGAGTTCTGAGCAGTGCTTGTAAGACTATCTGAAGCTTATTTGCACCTGCTGCAGCTTCACTATTGCCCAAGGTGGTGTCCAGCAAATTGCTGCACTGGTGTGGCCATCCTACAATGCTGCGCCGAAAGACGGCGTGTTCAGCTGAGTTCCGGTCACTCTTGCAGTACAGTGACTCGAACGCGCCGAGATCCGGATGGCACCGAGGTGGTGTCCAGCAAGTTGCCGCACTGGTATGGCCATCCTACAATGCTGCGCCGAAAGTCAGTGTGGGGTGCCCCGTTGGCTTATGAGGTGATGTCAGTAGTGGACCGATGTGTGAATAGGTCGTAACCAGCACAAGGCGCCCTGCACTGTTGAGCTTTTTTCAATGCCTGTTTTTTGTTGTTTCCCCTCCATCAAAAACAAAAAAAAAATATACAACTGTGCAAAAATACAAAAAAATGTTTAGAAAAGCAGTGCTTGTAAGACTGTCTGAAGCTCTTTTGCACCTGCTGCAGCTTCACTATTGCCCTGGTGTGGCCAAAGATCGCCCATGACATAGGCGGCCGGCTCCCGAGGTCCGGCGGAACTTTTTTCCTTTTCCTTTCTGCTTGTCCCACAATCCGTTTCACCTGAAGACACGACCAGGTTCCTGAATGTGTGCAGGGGGACGCTATTGATTGAATGAAAATGGCGGCTTGACACAAAGCTGACTCAAGCGTTGCTGTTGATGCTATACAGACAAAAATTGGTTTTCAGTTTGTACATTCTTCAGGATTTTTTTTTCCATCCAAGGCTGATTGAGAGTTTGTAGAAAAATGGCTTCAGATTTTCCACATATTACTCTTCAACATTCTTCCTAAATGTAACAATGTGAGACTCACTAGGAGAACCATGTCATGAATGATGTAATATGTGACATCATCAGCAGTGGATTGCGGGTGCGCGATATATAGTTAGCGCATCTAACTATATATGGAATTTCAATGGTTTTATGCGAGTAAAATAAGGTTTTGTAAATGCAAATCCCTAACTATATATGGCCTAAAACCAATGGTTTTTTCATTGAATTTTCAAGGTTTTGTAAATGCAAATTCCTAACTATATATCAACTATAACCTATGGTTTTTTCAGTGAATATATATATATATATATATATATATATATATATATATATATATATATATATATATATATATATATATATATATATATATATATATATATATATATTATATATATATATATATATTACCTACTGGCAGCCGCCAGTAGGTATATATAGTTAGGATTTTTTTAAATAGGGATTTCTGAAAATTCTATGTTGAATAACTTTGGCGTTGATGGATGGAATTTGCTGAAATTTTCAGGAAAATGGCACATTTTGTTTCTGAGTGTCCCCTGAAAGTTTGGGGGGGTTTCGTCAAGCGGGGGCCGAGAAAAAAGGGGGGTCCCAAAACATGTTTTTAACATTGAGTTTTCCATAGGGCGGTTGGACTCACTTTTAGCTCGAACGGCTGAATGGATTTCCACAAAACTTGGCAAAATTGTAGGGACTGGTAGCCCGATGTGTCTTTGCTATGTCTCAAGATATATGCTCCAGTGGTTTTTACGAAAATTAACTTTGAAAAATATATATTGGGCTACATTGGGCTATATATATGTTAGAGCCCAAATGTAGCCCAATGTAGCCCAAAGATGGCCACCCGAGACAAAAAAACAAATGTAGCCCAAATATCAGCCAGATGTAGCCCAACCATAGCCCAGTGACAGAATGTCCCAGAGTGTTCTAAAGAACAACTAGAGGGCTAACAGTCTTACTTATGACAAAAGTATGGCACACCTGAAGTCCTCTTGATTGGAATAAAGTGTTAACACTTAAAACATTTAATTTGCAAAGGAACAAAATGAGGGGTTTCATTTTGCCATAGAAATGTTATATAAATATATATATATATATATATATATATATATATATATATATATATATATATATATATATATATATATATATATATATATATATATATATATATATATATATATATATATATATATATATATATATATATATATATATATATATATTACCTACTGGCGGTCGCCAGTAGGTATATATAGTTAGGATTTTTTTCCTATGGGACTTTTGAAAATTCTATGTCTAATAACTTTGGCGTTTGTGGACGGAATCGGCTGAAATTTTCAGGAAAATGGCACATTTTTTTTCTGAGCAGCCCCTGAAAATTTGGGGTGGGGGGTTCGTCAAGGGGGGGCTGAGAAAAAAGGGGAGTCCCAAAACGCGTTTTTCCCATGTTAATTTCCATAGGGCGTTTGGCCTCACTTTTAGCTCGAACGGCTGAATGGATTTGTACGAAACTTGGCAAAATTGTAGGGACTGTTAGCCCGATGTGCCTTTGCTGGGTCTCAATATATGTGCTCCAGTGGATTTTGAGAAATTAACGTTTTAAAAAATTTATATATCTGTGACAGCGTCCCAGATAGCGCTCCAGATCGCGTACTTTTCGTGTCACGGAGCTTTGCGAAGCGATGCTGATTGGCTCTCCGGTGTCTGTCAACATTCTAAACAGTCCGGTGCGGCCGCCATCTTGTCTTTCGGTAGGATCGAGAGACAAGAAGAGGTGAAAAACGAAGGGGGAATTTAATGAAAGGAGGCAAGGTAGACCCCTCTTGACCCCCTAGGAATGATGTTGGGGCTATTAAAGGGTCCCGTGGGGAAAATAAAAAAAAATTGATTTTTCACGGTAGAAGCGGTTCTCGAACCGGGTCGCAAACTAACGGCTGAATGGATTTGCACGAAACTTGGCAAAATTATAGGGATTGTTAGTCCGATGTGCCTTTGCTGGGTCTCAATATATGTGCTCCAGTGGATTTTGAGAAATTAACGTTTAAAAAACAGATATATCTGTGACAGCGTCCTAGATAGCGCTCCAGATCGCGTACTTTTCGCGTAACAGAGCTTTGCGTAGCGAAGCTGATTGGCTGTCCGGTGTCTGTCAACATTCTAAACAGTCCGGTGCGGCCGCCATCTTGTCTGTCGGTAGGATCGAGAGACAAGAGGAGGAGAAAAACGAAGGGGGAATTTAATGAAAGGGGGCTAGGTAGACCCCTCTTGACCCCCTAGGAATGATGTTGGGGTTATTAAAGGGTCCCGTGGGGCAAATAAAAAAAAATTGACTTTTCGCGGTAGGAGCGCTTCTCGGTTCGCAAACTGGTAGCAAAACGTGAATTCGCCATTTTGTGTTTCGATTTCATTAAATTACTAGGTATAAGGGGGTACGGGAGACGTATCCTGACCCCTTTTGTTTTCTGAGGGTGGCTGAGGAGGCTCATATATGTTGATACATGTCTTCCAGCGGCTGTGCGTGAGAGTTTTTTTGTTTTGCTGCGTGACGTCTGTTAACGTTCGATTCGATGGAAATCAGGAAGTGTTGACCGCCATTTTGTCACTGCGAGTAAATATTTTATTTGTTATAAATAAATCATTATTGATAAACATTGTCTGCGCCATCTTGCCTTTTTTGCAATGCCACACTTTTGTCGAGCACAGCAGCCATTTTAGATGCCTTGACCAAACCCACTGTCTGCACCCTCGCAAGCATCTCCCCCACGCACTGGTCACTCCCGCTCTCTTTCTCATGTATGGGCTAGAAACCTCCTCCCATCTGCGCTGTTCTTCTCTGAGAATCACACCCTGTGCCCGCCTGACACCTGCCTTTCACCCTATTCACTACCGCACCCTCTGACACTCCTCTTCCTCTGTGTCCGATTGTCCAGGCCCGTCCCAGGCTATCACCTAGCCCTGCAGATGTAGTTTATGGCCTCAACTGTAAAGAATCACCCCTCTTCAAAGAAGTTACAGTAGATCAAGGCCCCCACCCGATGAGATCCGTCACACTACACGCGTTCCTGCAATCTGATAACCATCCTGTATTGTGATTGGAGAGGGGATTCTCACTGTGAGGGTGTGTGGGACCGAGCCTGAAGCGGAAGATTCCAGGGATGCCTTTTTGTACATCAAAGTCTTCACAATTATGTGTCACATTAAAAATATATAGCACTCACAAAAAAGTAGAAGGAAAATAACACTTTAATAACTTATAAATATATACATCGCAAAAAAAACAGTAAACACCTTAAAACATTTTTTAATAAAACAGAAGCAACAATGGTCAGTAGCGGTCTGTTGTGCGAATAGTCCCAAGGCAGCATATTTACCTAGAGTGGTGCTGTGTAGGACATTCTGAATGGAAATTAACCAGAACTATAACCATCTACTTCCAATAATATAACTTTTATGCCCAAATTACGCAAAGATTTAGCTAATCTGCTAAAGGGCGGAGTCGTCATTTCTTTACAATAATCAATAATGAAAAATCAACATCAATAGGGTTGTCCGTATTCCCGATGCAGCACTATAGTGCAACATACACAGCACCTGGGGTGTCAAGAGTGAACAGGTCCTAGCTGCTTAACCAATGACTGACAAATGCTATATTAAACACTTACTATGTATAATACTTGCGTTCACAATAGTTTTACTTTACAAAACAGAACAAAAGATGTCCCCTGTAAGTAAACCCATATTAGCTGTTTCAGTTATTGAACATCCTAAGGTTTTATGACATGGGGAACAGTAGTGATATCCTGGGCGGGTGATGGAACTGGGTTTGTTAATGGAAAAACATCTACAGAGAAAACTATTGGTAAATTATACTTCTCCGGAAATTTAAAACTCACAAATGTTTCATTTGTGTAATCATTTTATGAACATGTACATTAAAAAACTAAAAGAAATGCCAAGAACGTCCCATGTGAAAGTGAATTTTATCTGGCAATTTTTTTCTTTTCCTTCTCATGAAAAGAAAGTTAAAGCCAGGTTCGTTACCTGCCTCATCTGCAAAAAAAAAACTCTCGAGAGGGACCGAAAAAAAATATTGCTATGGTAATCATACCATGCATCGGCACATGGAGAGGTGGCACCCTTTTAATTATTCTAAAGCACAACTTCGAGATTTGGGGGATAACCCCCGACCGGCAAAAACATCCACCAATGACTTAGCAATAAGTGAGTCAGAGGCAAGGGAAACGGTCCCAAATCTGCAAAAGAACTTTGGGCAGATGAGATTGACTTGTGTAGCATGTGGAAAATTAATTTCATGCGGAGAGATCAGTATTACTTCAATAAATACAGTAATCAATGATGCATTAGAACTTAATATCAATTCATTTTCCGAACGTGTAATCAGTACCTGTCCCATGTCAATTCATTGTTCGAACGTATAATCAATACCCATCCCGGATCAATTCATTGTCCGAACATATAATCTGTAAAAAGTGCGACAAGTGCGACAAAATCATATCGATAATTCATTGTGAGCAAGTACCAAAAGTGTCGACAATTCTAACCTTCAATAAATACAGTAATCAATGATGCATTAGAACTTAATATCAATTCATTGTCCGAATGTGTAATCAGTACAAGTCCCATGTCAATTTATTGTTCGAACGTATAATCAATACCCATCCCGGATCAATTCATTGTCCGAACATATAATCAGTCTTATCCCATATCAATTCATGTGCTAAAAACTGCATACATATCTCATGATATCAAGGCTGAGCAATCGGGGCACAATAGTTTCATTTGTACCGGCGCCATTTTGGGTGAGGTCAGGAAGGTCCAAGTATAGTCAAAATGTCTCCACCAACTCGTGGTTGGACCGGGACCTCTTTCGGCAGTCTAAAAGTTTTCGTTGAAGGGTAGTAGAGGGGGCTGGCAACATGAACCATCAGTCAAAGAGGGGTGGGAAGCAAAAATCTCTCCTACCGGGTCATACTGGTGTCCCACCGGAACTGATCAAGTTGGTAGTCTTGCAGGATTTTGGTGATTTCAAGACTGAGGCCGGCGCCGGCATGAGCGCGCCGACGTCCCGCGGCTACGTCGTGGTCGTTCTGTGGGTGATCATGGCAGTCATTCCCCGTTGGGGGCCCCCGTGGCTCTTATAGAATCTTCAAAGTTGAGGAGAACGTTTCTGGATGCAGGACTCATTTTCTAGTTGAACTCAGAAGCGCCGTTGCACCGCAACAGTGGACGAGACCCCCGCTGGGTGAGCGGAGCATCATTGCCTCGCAATAGTGGACGAGACCTTTTGTCGGGTGAGTGCAGCGTCGCTGCATCGCAAGAGTGGAGGAACCCTTTTGTTGGGTGAGTGGAACGTCGCTGCATCGCAAGAGTGGACGAACCCTTTTGTTGGGCGAGTGGAGCGTCTCTGTATCTCAAGAGTGGACGAACCGTTTTGTTGGGTGAGTGGAGCGTTGGGGGTGCAGCTGAGGGGCCCCCACCTGGGGGGGGTGGGAGAGGCTCGTTCGCGCCGCCTCTCCCTCCCAGCGCACCCCACGCCGACACCTGGCGTTGATATCTGTGATGTCCGGACCAGGCGATAAGAGGGGGGGGGGGGTCAGAGGCAGAGGCAAGACATCCCCCCCCCCGTGGCCTGCAGGGCACCGCTTCAGGCCCGAACGGGGAGCTCATATCAAGCCGGGGCCAGACCAGGAGATACGAGGGGGGGGATCGGTGGCATATGCAAGACACCCCCCCCCCCGTTGTCGCAGTCATTATCTAAGAAAGAAGAAAAATCCCGTCGGCCTCGGCTCCTCTCCTGGCCCAACCTTACGGGATGACCTCCCCAGCCGACGGCTGCCAGCAGGACTCGCCCTACACGTGCCAAAGGCCTCGTCTTCCGGATGGGCGTAGCCGGGAACCTGTTGCACTTCGGGAGTTTCTGGAATGGGGGTAGGTATCTGCTGATTTGTATTTATTTCATGTTACCGTTATTGGGCGTGGCGGGCGGTGGGACAGACATGCTTGGAGCAGTGGGGGGGTGGCGGAGCCTAGCTACCTTGTGGCTGCCGTAACGTCAAGCTTGGCTTCTTTCACCATTTTCATGTTTCTTATTTCTAGCGAAGTCAAAAACTCATCAGAGGCCTACTGATTTTGTTCGATTTCTTTCCTTTTCTTTTCAAGTGTGTTTCATGCTAAAGTTTCTGTTTAACAGGATACAGGGATTACTTCGTATTTTACATATGTCTTCTTTAAAAGGGGTTCTCTCCGGTTGAGTCAGATGATGTACCTCTAATAAATGGTCCGGGTGGAAGTAGTTTCTCAATCAGTGGGAGTGACAGATTACAACGGGGAACAAAGGTCCGCATTACCCACCCTTCACTACTTGCAAAGACTAGACAGAATATTTCTATTCCACGTTATTTGCAAACAGAGAGTACCTCGAAAGAACTATTCCTTGAACAATAAATTTCCAGCCAATCAATCAATCAGGCATGACGGATTACAACGGGGGACAAAAGTCTGCATTACCTATCCTTCACTATCTGCAAAGGGAGACAGAATATTTCTATTCTTCTCTGTTTGTAGACAGGGAATATCTCAAACAGCAATAATCGATAAAAAAAATAGTAGGATTATAACACTTTAATAACTTATAAATATATACATCGCAACAAAAACAGTAAACACCTTAAAACATTTTTTATTAAAACAGAAGCAACAATGACAACTAACAGTAGTGATAACCAGGGCGGGTGATGGAACTGGGATTGTTAATGGAAAAAGATCTACAGAGAAAACTATTGGTGAATTATACTTCTCCGGAAATTTAAAACTCACAAATGTTTTATTTGTGTAATCGTTTCAGGTCAAATGGATTGTGGGACAATGTTCACAATGGAAGAGTCACCAAAAGGCATTTGGATCGATGTTGCAGCAGGCTGCCATGTATATAGTTATTTAATAAAACGTTTTACCCTGTTACTTTGCTGGTGTGTTGTATATATTTATAATATTTGCATAGGGTTTGTCGTTATTTTGGGTGGGGTGGGGTGGGCGGCGGAGTCGAGCTGTCTTGCAGCCATCATGGTGTGGAGCTAAGTTCATCTTACTAGTTTCGTATTTCTCATGAGGGGTTGTTCTTAATGTTTCTATTTTAGCGTGGTCAAAACAGATCCCATTACTGGCCTACTGATTTTGCTCGATTCCTTTTGTTTTTTTAAACTATTTTTCACTATCTGCAAAGACTAAACAGAGTATTGCGACTCTGTGCTTGTTTGTAAATACAGAATGAACCAAAGAGACCAATTCTAAAACAGTAAATGCTTGGATAGCAATCAATCAAATAGAGAGAGAAGCAGGCACGACGGATTACAACGGGGGCAAAGGCCTGCGTTAACTACCCTTCACTATCTGCAAAGAGAGAGTACTGCTAAGAGAAAAGAGGGGGGGGCAGCGTTCAAAGCACATCAGCGTGCATAAACACGAAAATGTTTTTACCTATCATGTACTTGACATTTGACAGCATTTGATATTTGGTATTAAAAAACCATTGAAATTCACAGAAAAAACCATAGGTTTTAGGCCATATATAGTTAGGGATTTGCATTTACAAAACCTTATTTTACTCGCATAAAACCATTGAAATTCGCATATATAGTTAGATGCGCTAACTATATATCGCGCACCCGCAATCCACTGCTGATGATGTCACATATTACATCATTCATGACACGGTCAGTGACATCACTGATGACATCACTGATGACAACTCAAATGACATCACTGATGACAACTCAAATGACATCACTGACAACATCACTGATGACATCAATCATGTGATAATACGATCAACCTCTTCAGACTCTAATATAACCTTAGATACACTCAGATTAAACAGACACTCACAGACTGTCACTCATCCATGGAGTTACTCACACACCTAGTCAGTCATGCACTGAATCAATCACACCTCCATATCCTCAACTATACAGTTATACACACCTTACTTATTCAAACATATACTAACACATATTTACTCTTTTATACAATCCCTGATACAAGTTCACAATGATCCATACAGCCACTCACACATTCACTGGCTCTTATACACAGTAATTTATATATGTGAACTTTCACATGTACTGTGTTTTACATATGTACTTACTTTGACATGTAGCACTGAGATATCCATTCACTCACCAATACACTCGTACACAGTCAACCACCCATACAGCTGTTTCCACATGCAGTTTTGAACCAATAGATCTAGTGAATAAACTGTTCACACATGTATGCACAGAGTCACACAACTCCCAGCCACCCCCACACACACACTCACTCTCCCATACAAATACTTGGGCAACCAATCAATAACCCATACAGTTACTCATATAGCTACTGATCAACACATGCAGCAGTTCATAGAACAACAGATATAATGATGCACAAATTAAGATAGTTTAGTCACTAACCCATGCACTCAGTGAGACACATTTAATCACTCTCTCATACAGTCAGTCATGCACCTACTAAATCCTTCATCCAGATACTTATACATCCACTCATTCTTCAATATGTAAGACATATTTTAACTTTACAGAAACAGACAGCCACTGGATGATGTCATCAGTGATGTCACTGACCATGTCATGAACGATGTAATATGTGACATCATCAGCAGTGGATTGCGGGTGCGCGATATATAGTTAGCGCATCTAACTATATATGCGAATTTCAATGGTTTTATGCGAGTAAAATAAGGTTTTGTAAATGCAAATCCCTAACTATATATGGCCTAAAACCTATGTTTTTTTCTGTGAATATATATATATATATATATATATATATATATATATATATATATATATATATATATATATATATATTACCTACTGGCGGTCGCCAGTAGGTATATATAGTTAGGATTTTTTTGAATAGGGATTTCTGAAAATTCTATGTTGAATAACTTTGGCGTTGATGGACGGAATTGGCTGAAATTTTCAGGAAAATGGCACATTTTTTTCTGAGCGTCCCCCGAAAGTTTGGGGGGGTTTCGTCAAGCGGGGGCTGAGAAAAAAGGGGGTCCTAAAACGTGTTTTTAACATTGAGTTTTCCATAGGGCGGTTGGACTCACTTTTAGCTCGAACGGCTGAATGGATTTCTATGAAACTTGCCCGATGTGCCTTTGCTAGGTCTCAAGATATGTGCTCCAGTGGATTTTGAGAAATTAACGTTCAAAAAAATATATATATCTGTGACAGCGTCCCGGTTAGCGCCCCGGTTCGCGTACCAGACGCGTAACGGAACTTCGCGAGGAGAAGCGGTTTGGCTCTCCGGTGACTCTCAACATTCTAAACAGTCCGGAGCGGCCGCCATCTTGTCTCTCGGTAGGATCGAGAGACAAGAGGTGGAAATAAACGAAGGGGGAAATGAATGAAAGGGGCAAGGTAGACCCCTCCTGACCCCCTAGGATTGATGTGGGGGCTATTGAAGGGCCCCGCGGGGCAAAAAAATAAAATATTTTTTTTTCGACTTTTCGCGGTGGAAGCGCTACCCGGTACGCGAACCGGGTAGCTCACCGGTAGCGTAACGGGAGTCCGCCATCTTGTGTTTCGGACAAATTTAGTCACAAGATGGAGGATAAACAATGTTGGAAATGGGTATATTTTTTGAATAGGGATTTCTGAAAATTCTATGTTGAATAACTTTGGCGTTGATGGACGGAATTGGCTGAAATTTTCAGGAAAATGGCACATTTTGTTTCTGAGCGTCCCCTGAAATTTTGGGGGGGTTTCGTCAAGCGGGGGCCGAGAAAAAAGGGGGTCCTAAAACGTGTTTTTAACATTGAGTTTTCCATATGGCTGTTGGACTCACTTTTAGCTCGAACGGCTGAATGGATTTCTATGAAACTTGCCCGATGTGCCTTTGCTAGGTCTCAAGATATGTGCTCCAGTGGATTTTGAGAAATTAACGTTCAAAAAAATATATATATCTGTGACAGCATCCCGGTTAGCGCCCCGGTTCGCGTACCAGACGCGTAACGGAACTTCGCGAGGAGAAGCGGTTTGGCTCTCCGGTGACTCTCAACATTCTAAACAGTCCGGAGCGGCCGCCATCTTGTCTCTCGGTAGGATCGAGAGACAAGAGGTGGAAATAAACGAAGGGGGAAATGAATGAAAGGGGCAAGGTAGACCCCTCCTGACCCCCTAGGATTGATGTGGGGGCTATTGAAGGGCCCCGCGGGGCAAAAAAATAAAATATTTTTTTTTCGACTTTTCGCGGTGGAAGCGCTACCCGGTACGCGAACCGGGTAGCTCACCGGTAGCGTAACGGGAGTCCGCCATCTTGTGTTTCGGACAAATTTAGTCACAAGATGGAGGATAAACAATGTTGGAAATGGGTATATTTTTTGAATAGGGATTTCTGAAAATTCTATGTTGAATAACTTTGGCGTTGATGGACGGAATTGGCTGAAATTTTCAGGAAAATGGCACATTTTGTTTCTGAGCGTCCCCCAAAAGTTTGGGGGGGTTTCGTCAAGCGGGGGCCGAGAAAAAAGGGGGTCCTAAAACGTGTTTTTAACATTGAGTTTTCCATAGGGCTGTTGGACTCACTTTTAGCTCGAACGGCTGAATGGATTTCTATGAAACTTGCCCGATGTGCCTTTGCTAGGTCTCAAGATATGTGCTCCAGTGGATTTTAAGAAATTAACGTTCAAAAAAAGATATATATCTGTGACAGCATCCCTGTTAGCGCCCCGGTTCGGGTACCAGACGCGTAACGGAACTTCGCGAGGAGAAGCGGTTTGGCTCTCCGGTGACTCTCAACATTCTAAACAGTCCGGAGCGGCCGCCATCTTGTCTCTCGGTAGGATCGAGAGACAAGAGGTGGAAATAAACGAAGGGGGAAATGAATGAAAGGGGCAAGGTAGACCCCTCCTGACCCCCTAGGATTGATGTGGGGGCTATTGAAGGGCCCCGCGGGGCAAAAAAATTAAATATTTTTTTTTCGATTTTTCGCGGTGGAAGCGCTACTCGGTACGCGAACCGGGTAGCTCACCGGTAGCGTAACGGGAGTCCGCCATCTTGTGTTTCGGACGAATTTAGTCACAAGATGGAGGATAAACAATGTTGGAAATGGGTATAAGGGGGCACGGGAGACATATCCTGACCCCCTAGGTTTTCTGAGGGTGGCCGAGGAGGCCCATATATCTAAAAAAAACAAAAACTTTTTTTTTTCAAATTTTCGCACGGTTAGCGCCCGGTCCGCGCACCGGGTAGCGTTCCAGAAAGCGTAACAAGGGGAAAACCAAGGGAAATAGTAAAATAATATTTTACAGTGCTTTGAGGTAGGGTAGCTCTGAATAGAGCTGTTGTGTTGTGTGGGTGATGTAAGTACCAACATGTAGGCACCAATGAAGAGTCTAAAATTCAGTGTACACCGTCTCCTCTGTAGATATTTTGTATGTTCTAATATGGGTTATTTAAATGTAAATGTGTGGAAAAGCACTTCATGCTTTAAAGCAATTGTATTTTTGAACTGATTGTTCTTTCCTCTTAGTCCTCCTCCTTGTTTTTTTTCCCCACACTCTTCTTCAGCATGAGAGTTGATAAATTCTTTCCCTCAAAACATTTATATACATAAAAAAATTATATTAAATACATATAAAATATATTTTTCCTTTAAAAGAAGAATACATTTTACAGCTTTTGATATTTGCTATTAAAAAACCATTGAAATTCACTGAAAAAATCTTAGGTTATAGACCATATTTAGTTAGGAATTAGCATTTACAAAACCTTGAAAATTCACTGAAAAAACCATAGGTTATAGACCATATTTAGTTAGGAATTAGCATTTACAAAACCTTATTTTACTCACACAAAACCATTGAAATTCGCATATATAGTTAGTTGCACTAACTATATATCGCGCACCCGCAATCCACTGCTGATCATGTCACATATTACATCATTCATGACATGGTCAGTGACATCACTGATGACATCTCAAATGACATCACTGATGACATCACTGATGACAACATCCAGTGACTGTATGTTTCTGTAAAGTTAAAATATGTCTTACATATTGAAGAATGAGTGGATGTATAAGTGTCTGGATCAAGGATTTAGTAGGTGCATGACTGACTGTATGAGTGAGTGATTAAATGTGTCTCACTGAGTGCATGGGTTAGTGACTAAACTGTCTTAATTTGTGCATCATTATGTCTGTTGTTCTGTAAACTGCTGCATGTGTTGATCAGTAGCTATATGAGTAACTATATGAGTTATTGATTGGTTGCCCAAGTATTTGTATGGGAGACTGAGTGTGTGTGTGGGTGGCTGGGAGGTATATGACTCTGTGCATAGATGTGTGAGCAGTTGATTCACTAGATGTATGGGTTCAAAAGTGCATGTGTAAACAGCTGTATGGGTGGTTGACTGTGTGCATGAGTGAATGGATATCTCAGTGCTACATGTCAAAGTAAGTACATATGTAAAACACAGTACATGTGAGAGTTGACATATATAAATAACTGTGCATAAGAGCCAGTGAATGTGTGAGTGGCTGTATGGATCATTGTGAACTTGTATCAGGGATTGTATAAGAGAGTAAATATGTGTTAGTATATGTTTGAATAAGTAAGGTGTGTATAACTGTATAGTTGAGGAAATGGAGGTGTGATTGATTCTTTGCATGACTGACTAGGTGTGTGAGTAACTCCATGGATGAGTGACAGTCTGTGAGTGTCTGTTTACACTGAGTGTATCTAAGGTTATATTAGAGTCTGAAGAGGTTCTTCGTATTATCACATGAATGATGTCATCAGTGATGTGATCAGTAATGTCAAATGAGATGTCATCAGTGATGTCATCAGTGATGTCATTTGAGATGTCATCAGTGATGTCATTTGAGATGTCATCAGTGATGTCATCAGTGATGTCATTTGAGATGTCATCAGTGATGTCATTTGAGATGTCATCAGTGATGTCACTGACAATGTCATGAATGATGTAATATGTGACATGATCAGCAGTGGATTGCGGGTGCGCGATATATAGTTAGTGCAACTAACTATATATGCGAATTTCAATGGTTTTGTGTGAGTAAAATAAGGTTTTGTAAATGCTAATTCCTAACTATATATGGTCTATAACCTATGGTTTTTTCAGTGAATTTTCAAGGTTTTGTAAATGCTAATTCCTAACTATATATGGTCTATAACCTATGGTTTTTTCAGTGAAAATATATATGTATATATATATATATATATATATATATATATATATATATATATATATATATATATATATATATATATATATATATATATATATAGCTACAGAAGAGGGGTCAAGGAGAGCACAATCCTAAAGCACACTTGAGAAATAATTCCTATGGAGGGGACGCCACTGCCCCTGCGGACGGTCCCTCTATCTCGGGGGTGGCGGATGGACGCAGGTCCGTCCACCATCCTAATCGACACCTTAATGTTTGCTTTTGTGCATTTAAGAATGCAGCAAATTCTTAAAACAGAGGATGACGTATTATTTGGAGGAAAGCACGTCATCGTTTTTGGAGATATTCTACAACTTACTCCTGTAAAAGGACATCCAGTGTTTAAAACACTGTTGCATGAAGATACTAGAAAGTCTTTGGGGAGTATTGGAAATGTAAACATTTGGTCATATTTTGAGTATAAGGAACTTATTAGAAATATGCGACAAGCAAAGAATGTTAATTATGGAACTATTCTTCAAGATATAAGAATTGGAAAAATAACTGCACTTGGCAAACAAGCTTTACAGAGACGATTACTTTCCAATTTGTTTCCAAATGAAAATATTGTACCAGAGAAAATATACATGACAATTGCAGAAAATAAATCTGCTTAATTCCAACACTACATGAATGTTCTAAATTCAATGAAGAAATGTTGAAGTTGGAAAATGAAGACATTTAAAAAATGGAAGCTATTGATAAAATAGAACATGAAGGAATCACTATTATTTTGAGTGAAAAGTTGAAGAGGAAATTGGATTCTTTAGAGAAATCGATAAGTAAAACTGCTGGTTTAGAAAAGAATTTGTATGCATGTGTAAATTATAGGGTCATTTTACGATGTAATTTGAATGTGGATAAAGGTTTAGTAAATGGAGCAATGAGTAAAGTTGTTGATTTAGTTATTTACGTAAATAGAAATGGTGTTGAATTTTTGAAAATCAAATTTGATCAAATTGATGAAGTACAACAATTTAGTTGTTGTTCAGCTCGGTTTTTGCTTGTAAAAGATTTGTATGTTCGCAAAAAACAGTTTCCTGTTTCTTTGGCGTATGCAGTAACCATTCATAAATCTCAAGGTTTAAGTGTAGATAGTGCTTTAGTGAATATTGGAAGTATTGTATTTAAAGAGGGTATGGCATATGTTGCTTTGTCTCGAGTCAGAACTTTATCTGGATTGTACTTGATTGATTTTGATGAGACAAAGGTTAGTGCAGATGTAAATTGTGTGAAAGAGTATAATAGGTTAAGAAGAGAATATGTGCCTAATTTAGATCAGTATCCAGTATTTGAAAAGCGGGTGAAAGGTAGAAAAATAAGATTTGAGAATATCTGCAGTGAAAATGTAGAGAAAGAAAAAAAACAAGATGAAGTTGCGCCTACAAACAAAAAGAAAAAGGACAGTGTTGAATAGAAATTTGGTTATCGGTTTGAAAATAGTTGTGGAGTCAACTGCTATGCTAATGTAGTTCTTAATGTTGTTTTTGTTCTTGAAAGTTTGCAACAGCAAATTGTTGAAAATCGGGACAAAAGATTCTGTTCATTGTTGTATTCTGTTTATGAGAAATGTAGTAGTGATAAAATTAAAATATAAAGTGATTCTGATATTTGAAATGTTTTGGACATATGTCCTGGTTCTAGTCAATTTACGCCAAATATTCAGCAAGATTGTCAGGAATTTTTAATGTTTATGCCTGCTGTACTGGAAGACAAAGGTATAGATATTGAAAACCTTTTTGGCCTTTATTATAAATGGCAACATGACTGTGAAAATTGTTTGTTTACATGTAGCACTAACATAGACACTGAAAGATTCATATATTTGACTTTACCTGACTGTGAATCAGTGTCTTTTAACAATCTAATTAGAGGAGCAAGTCAAAACATGGAGTGTAGCCAATGTAAATCAGAAATGTCATCAACATTATTTATACAAAGATATGGAGAGTATGTGATTTTAATGCTGCAACGTTGTAGAGGTGATAGAAGAAAATTGGAAACTTTAATTAAACGTTTTGTAGCTGGCCAAGTTTCAATATCAGGAAGAACTTTTGTAGTTGTTGAAATTATTTTTCATGATGGACTTTCTACAACATCTGGACATTACACTGTTTATTTAAGATGTCTGAGAGGTTGGATATAGTGTAATGATAGTCAATTAGTTTTTAAGCAGTTTTTGCCTAAAAAGTTACCAAATTCATATCTAATATTTTTAAAGCCAACATTTTAAGATCAAAATGTGGCCTTTCTGGACTATTGCTGTTAAGGTAGATTAGTCTGGTGTTGTAGAGTATTTTGTAAGTGAGGGTGAGGAGCTTGAAGGTGATCGTCTTGTTGATATTGAGGCAGTGTGGTTGTATCAGGTGGTGGGTGATGTGTCTGCAGCAGGGGACATTGATGATCCCTCAGGTGGAGGTGTTTTGGATTTGTTGTAGTTGTTGCAGGTGTTTGGCTGGAATTGCTGTGTAGAGTGTTTTGTCACAGTGTAGTCTGCTGCTGATGAGGGCCTGTGTCACTGTTTTTCTTCTTTTGGTTAGGATCCACTTGTAAATTTTGCGGAGTATGTGGAGTGTGTTATAGCAGTACGAGGAGGTGGAGTAGACTTGCTTACACATGGAGAGGGAGGAGTGGAGGATGAATCCTAGGTTGTGGACATGGTTGGTAGGTGTTGGTACTGTCCACAGTGTAGTTAGCCAGCAGGAGTCATCCAAGGCTGAGGGGCTGGGGCTGAGGATGAGTACCATCATTTTGTTTGAGTTCATGTTTAGAGAGCTGCTCTTTATGTAGTTGGTGACTTCCTTCATTGTGTCATGGAGGTTGCTTTTGGTGGTATGTTGCTTTTTGGTGAGGAAGAGGATGAGTTGGGTGTTGTTGGCATAGGAGATATTGTTAAATTGTGATGGTGGGCTACTTGTGTGAGGGGGCCATGTAGATGTTGAATAGCGTTGGGTTGGTGATGAAGACTGGCGGACAGAGGAATTGGTTTCGGTGGTTTTGAATCAGAAGGCTAGGAGGCAGATGCTCAAGATTACTATTGGATAATTTGTAAAGTAAGAATTTGAGGCATACTATTTGGCCATGCGGAAAAGTATGTGAAAGCAATAATGAGTTTTTGTTGTATATTTTGTCAGCATATATTTGTAAGTAACAATATTTACAGTGTATGGAAATTAATCATAATGCTTTGTTATTTTATGATTGTTTGAGATGTGTCATATTTACGCAAGAAATTGCTCCTAGAAAAAAAACATTTAAGATATGTTTTATTTCTATTTCTCTATTTCTTAGATTGTTATTGAGAATGTTGAATATTTTTTTTAAGATAAACTTATTGATTGTCTTTTTTTTGCCCGCTGTTATGTGATGAGTAGTGTTGAAGTTACTGTTTCTAGTGAAATTCAATATATTCTGAGAACAGTAAAAAAGGCAAATGTAATAGTTTAGAAATTATTTTGTATTGTAAAAGATATATTGTAACTGTATTTTTTTGTGTCTTCCACAGATGGTAATTTTATAATATATAATTTTTTAAATATTTATTATGCTTAAGGTAAGTACAAAGAACTGTTGAAAATGGTTGATGAAATGTGCTTCAACCGAGCTGAAGTATCAAAACAAGGATTGGAGAACATTAGTGTGTAAAGATGGATTGTAGTGAGTGTACCTGTCAGAACCCATAATTAATCAGTGGACACGATAATGGCTTATCTAAACCCTAGCTGGCGCAGGAGAGATAAACAATCTACAAGGAATTAGTCTTGAAGTGCTTTAGTGCAACAGAGGAATTCAAATATGGCCGTGTTGAGGAAAGACGCGGTGGCGGTCTAGTCATTTACCACACACCTGTGTGGAATCCTTGGTGAAGCGCGTGCTCCCTAACGAGTGCGCACTTCACCTAAGACGTTCCGGAGTTCAGACCTGTTTTGAATTGCTTCAGAGATATTCCTGAAAAGAAAGCACAAAGGTTGCAGATAAACACTAGAGGAGAGGCTAGTTCGAAAGACGAAGGAGTAGGTATTTAGTAGCGTTAGACTAAATTATAGATAAGGACTGGAGATAGAGTGGGGTAGGTTATTAAATAATTGTTCTTTGTTATTTCCGTTATGTATGCATGTCAATGATACAAAGATGGTTTGTATCTTTTATATAGATTAGAAAATCTTAAAAGATAAATATAATGAGTGTTCCAGTATTCTTTGCATTTCCCTACAACACATGTACTAGTTTGGACCAGGTAAGGTGAATAGAGATATAGTACTTTTTTTGCTACTGTATTTTATAATCACAGCCTGTTTTTTTTTCAGATAGTGATAAGGAGTGACTGGTTTGGTAATTTAAGAAATTTTAAAACTGTACGTTCATATAAATAGTTATAATTATATAATGTTATAAAGTAGTTGAGAATGGTATTTATATAATATTTATTAAAGGGCAAATTAGTTGATAAAGCTAGTTTTGTGTTCTGTATTAGGAAAAAAGATAAAATAAAGTGTTTATGTTTTTGTAGAAGGAGGTCAGCATAACAAATTTACAATGAAAAATCCAGAAAACAATATGGAAGACAATTTTGAAAATACAAACACTGTGGTAGAAGAGATGAACATTGCTTTTAAGAGCAACGTTATTGAAGTGGAAGAAATTAATGTTGGAGATATCAGGTGTGATTTTCTTGATGAAACCTTGGATGATGCTTTTGTGGAAGCATTAGATCAGATTGAGATTCATCTGTTGACCTTTGAAAATGAAATTCCTGATGAAATTATAATGGAAGCTGCATTAACTTGTGAAATTTTACAAGAATATATGTATTATTATATAAAAACAATGGTTTGAGACACTCTGCTTCCAGAATTGTAATCATTTAGCTACTACCCTAGTAGTCAGGGTGCAAAGTGGGCCTTAGGGTATGGTCTGTTTCAAACTCTCATAGACAACATACGTATTTGTTTTATACACCGGCAAACTTGTCTTTTATAAGTTCTATTTCCTAGTGTGTATCATGAGACTTTCACCAAACACTCACACACTACTGGTTCAATGTTCTAGTGAGTCATTCAGCAGTATGTGCTAATATATATATGGCTGGGATGCCCGCCACCCCCTCCCAACACCAATTCCCAATGGGAGGAGACAGACACAGGTTTGAACTTTTGGAAGGCGGGGGGGGAGTTACCCCCCCCGGCCGTATTTATTAAAATATGAAACAAAATTTAAAACATTAAATAAAAGTTTCATGAATTATGTACAATTTTACTTTTATTACATTTTGATGAAGACATGTTCTTTGGCTAACCTTAACAGATCTCTAATACAAAGGTTTCCGAGCCGAGTCTAGCATAATGATAAATGCATACATTCTAAATTAAAATTGTACATCCTAGCATTAAGGGCCAACGGCAAGGTCTTAACCGGTGTCAGATCCCTACTACCAAAATCCCGCCCTCACGGTGTGAGTGGCGCATGCGCATAGGACTTTACCCTCATTGCCAATTGCAACTTCCCTTGTCGTGGGGGCCCCCTTTCACTCGACGCCATCTTAAAGGTCGTCCGAGTTCCCGTGTGAGGTATCTGTAGGAAGGACAGCGTAGACTCCCCCCCATCCCCACACTCTCTTCCGCCGGAGCGGATATCCGGCCCCCGGGAAATTCGTAGGAGGGGCATCTAGCCGCCTCCCCCCTGGGAGGGGCCTATGGCCGTCTCCCCCTAGGCCACCCATCTTTAGTGGGTGCCGCCTTCCCGTGGAAGGGGCCACTGGCCGCCTCCCCCCCGGCGCTCCCATCCATTCTGGGTGGCGCCCCCCTCTAGGGACCTTGAAATTACTGCTCACCGATCATGACCTTACCGCCCGACCAAAAAATAAATACGACAGTTGTTTTATCTACTAAGGGAAGAAAAAATTCTGACATAGCCTTGACAAGTCATCAACTTTCACCTTTTTACAAAGAAAATGTCCTAAAAGCAGAAGCAACATCATTATATGAATCACTCCCTTACTTTTCTACAAAGGAAAAAAGGCCTATACACATTTTTAATCCAAGGCATATATAATTACTGAAGATGAGACTGCATCACTTTAATACAATCAGATATCATCCACAACTTTATTCCGACAAACATTGCATTAGGGGCTGGTGGGTGGGTCAAAATTGCCGCTTGTTCCGTCGAGGGCTCACGAGCAATCGAGTGGTGCAGCCTTCAGAGCACAGGAACAAGAGGACGCTTCTTCGGATTCCCGCTCTATTTATCCATCTGCGGGAGGGCGGGGACCCTCCTCAGGTATGCCCACTGGGCGCGGTCTTCCGTGCGGGTGTCTAGGACAACCCCTCCTAGGCGGGAAAGGGCGCGCCCCAGCTACGCCACTTTGGGCATACCAGCCGAGCCACGCCTCCCGCCCAAAATGGTTTCCCGGGGGGATCGGGGCACCCGTCCATACGTTCGGGGGGACCGAGTGATCGCCCCTTTCCATATGGCCGGGATGCCCGCCACCCCCTCCCAACACCAATTCCCAATGGGAGGAGACAGACACAGGTTTGAACTTTTGGAAGGCGGGGGGGAGTTACCCCCCCCGGCCGTATTTATTAAAATATGAAACAAAATTTAAAACATTAAATAAAAGTTTCATGAATTATGTACAATTTTACTTTTATTACATTTTGATGAAGACATGTTCTTTGGCTAACCTTAACAGATCTCTAATACAAAGGTTTCCTAGCCGAGTCTAGCATCCTGAAAATGCATACATTCTAAATTAAAATTGTACATCCTAGCATTAAGGGCCAACGGCAAGGTCTTAACCGGTGTCAGATCCCTACTACCAAAATCCCGCCCTCACGGTGTGAGTGGCGCATGCGCAGAGGACTTTACCCTCATTGCCAACTGCAACTTCCCTTGTCGTGGGGGCCCCCTTTCACTCGACGCCATCTTAAAGGTCGTCCGAGTTCCCGTGTGAGGTATCTGTAGGAAGGACAGCGTGGACTCCCCCCCATCCCCACACTCTCTTCCGCCGGAGCGGATATCCAGCCCCCGGGAAATTCGTAGGAGGGGCATCTAGCCGCCTCCCCCCTGGGAGGGGCCTATGGTCGTCTCCCCCTAGGCGACCCATCTTTAGTGGGTGCCGCCTCCCCGTGGAAGGGGCCACTGGCCGCCTCCCCCCGGGTGCTCCCATCCATTCTGGGTGGCGCCCCCCTCTAGGGACCTTGAAATTACTGCTCATCGATCATGACCTTACCGCCACAGGCCGGATAGTTGACCGACTATCTGGACCCCCCACTCCTCCTATAGGTCATGCTTTCTCAAACCCCTTAACCATGCTATGAAGTCTCCTATGAGTAAATCATTCCCCTCCCTGGACAGGTGAACCCCATCATTCAGATACATGTGATCACCCCGAAGACACCCGTGAGGAATGCTATGCAACTGCGCGGAGCGAAACAATTTCCCAATTTTATTGTTAACCCTCTTGACTGAGTGGTTCAACGCTGGCACTGAAAGACCCCCCCGCCAAATCTTCCTGGGGATCATGTGGGACCAGGCAATCGTGTACCCCTGGAGTTTCTTAGCCAACCAGCTAACTGCCGACAGGATGCGTTCTAATAAGATGCGTCTTCCCAGCTTCACTAAGTCATTGCCCCCCAGGTGTACTATGACTACAGATGGCGGTGACTTTTGACGCCCTAAAAGACCCTCAAAAAATGATTGAAATTGGTCAAAACAGAGGCTGCCCTTCCCATGAAAGGTCACTCTGTACCCGTATTCCCCAGATGCGTGAATCGCTTCACCTGCCTTGAATACGTCCCCGGCGCGCCTCACATAGGAGTGGCCCACGACCCATACCACTCTCTCTCCTGTCGGTGATCCTCGACCGCTGGTCTCCTGATGTTGGGTTGACTTCCAATTCCGCCCCGCGTGTCAGGCTTGCGAAACTGTAATTCAAACAAAAGACAAGAAGCGTGAGTGCATGTCAATTGACTTTTACAACATGTGCAATCGCACATACCTTTTGAAGCAGTTCGAGGACCAACAGCCCAGCTGTTTCACTTCCTCCGCACTCTGACCCCGGGCCGTAGCTTCAGTAGCAGCCCCTATCCTAAATGAATGGGTCCCAAAATCGCACGGGTCCATGCCCGCGGCAACGATTGTCAGTGCCAGCACCCTCTGAAACTGAAATCTCGTCAGTGGGGAGCCATCATTGTGCCTAAGCAGGCTCCCCCCCCATGTAGCCGTCCTCTGTGCCAAGTATTCATCTAAACACTTTATCAGACAGGTGGGGGACCCTCGTGCGCGCTGTACGACAACACTATCTCCCATAGCTTCCTGGTCTGTCTTGGACCTGGCTATTGAGATTACCATCGAATCACCCCTTATTTGTATGTGATCCCTGCACAAGCCTCCCTCCATATCCTTCTTGTTCCTTGCCACGAGTTCGCTTACCCGCATAGCCCCATGGAATGCCAAGGCGAAAGCTGCCCGGAACAGAACTGCTTCGAAAGGGTAGCAGCACGTCTCATCCAGCTTTGCTAAAAGCAGAGACAATCTGTCTAAGCCAATCGGGCGCCTCGTATCCTGCTTGCGACCCTCGAGGCGTTGCCAGCCGCGGAGTGCCTTCCTAACCAAAAAGGAACCCGTTTGGTCACTTATGCCTTGCAGCTGTGCCATGAACGAAATGGCCGCCCTATGTCTATTGGCCGTTGCCGCTGATCGGCCTTCTCTGTGCAGTGCTACCAAGAACCCCAGGAAGGATTCCTCCTGACCCCAGCTCTGTCTCCCTGTCGGACCCAAAAATGTGCAGTAGGAACGAAACGCTCCTTCGTAAGCCTTCCTTGTCCTGGGCGCTAAGCTGGCTGCCACGAGGTCTTGTAATCCGGGGCACCGATTAGCCACAGCGTTTCGGGGAACGGTGCCGCCACTAGGTCCGCTGTGGGTAGATAGCCCCTGAAAGCCTGCATGTGTGAACGAGAGAGTGCATAAGCTGCATTGTTCAGTACACCTGGCACATGTTTTGCCCTGAACTGTACATTCAATTTCATGCAACGTAAAACAATTTCTTTTAACAATCTCAAGATCCACTTGCAGCGGGCTGCCTGCTGATTAATGCACTCAACCACAGTCATATTGTCAGACCAAAACACCACTGAGCGGTCCCTAAAGTCGTCTGGCCATGCCATCAGAGCAACCCAAATGGGAAACAGCTCCAAGAACCCATTGTTACCTGTCAGACCGCTGGAGTGCCACCACGTCGGCCATACGTGCGTCGACCATCGGTTACCAAAGATGGCGCCAAATCCCACGCTCCCAGCTGAATCGGTCCACAAACCTAGTTCATCCGATGATGCTGGTGGTTTGTTCCACAAAACTCGACCGTTGAAGTCCGCCAGAAATGCCAACCAAATGCGCATATCCTGGCGAACCTCTGCCGACAGTCTCGTACGGTGGTGTCCCTCCTTGAGGCCAACCATAGCTTGCGCAATAGAGCGTGAGAAGGGGCGGGCCATCGGTATCACTCTTAAGGCAAAATTAAGCTGACCCACTGTTTGCTGTAACTGGTGCAGGGTCACTTTCTCCTTGCCCAGGCATTGCGCCAAGGAAGCCCTAAACTTGGCCACCTTTTCCATTGGTAAACGGAAACATCCTTCCACAGAATCGAGCTCAATTCCCAGAAACTCCAGTGAAGTAGATGGTCCAACCGTCTTACCTGGTGCCAATGGGACTCTGAACTCCCGCATGAGGATGCAGAAGTCCTGCAGCGCCTGCGCACATTTCGTAGTGCCGGCCGCTCCCAAGAACAGGAAGTCATCTAGATAGTGCATAAAGTGCCTATGCCCTGTGGTTTCGGTGAATGCCCACACTCTAAAAAACAGCTGAACATTTCAAAATAGGCACAAGAAATGGAGCAACCCATAGGCATGCATTTATCCATGTAATTACTCCCTTGAAACGCAAAACCTAGCAAGCGCTGGTCCCGTGGGTGTACCGGGAACAACCTGAATGCCGATTCGATGTCCGATTTCGCCATCAGCGCTCCGGGGCCCAGATGACTTAATATGGCAACGGCATCGTCGAACGATGCGTACCGAACCGAACAAATATCCGGGTCAATGGCATCGTTCACCGAAGAACCCCTTGGGGCAGATAAGTTGTGAATGAGTCTAAACTCCCCTGGGTCTTTCTTTGGAACCACTCCTAGCGGTGAACACACGAAATCCGCCACCGGCGGGCATTGAAAAGGCCCCGCCACCCGCCCCAGGCTGACTTCTTTGGAGATTTTCTTTGCTGCTACGCTCGGGTTATGTTGGACAGATAACTGATTTCTACAAAAGGAGTCCCCCCGAAAATCCCCCGCCGGGATGTTGAGGCCATATAGGAATCCATTCCTCAAAACCCCGGCGGATACATGATCAGGGTATTTGTTTAGCCAAGGAGTCAGAGCCATGATATCTACAGGTGTAGGCAATCGGTTCCCAAGCATCATCTCACTCTGGCTTAGACCCCCCTTTTCCTCCCGTTCCGCTGTTCTTTGATCTACAGCTACTCTCCGGGTGTGAGGAGTTCCCACAGCCCGCACACACATGCCTGAACCTACATGTTTCCTGGGGCCTGTTACAGTTACCTCTATTGAATCCCCAACAAACCCCCCGCTTGCCGCCATTTCCGCCAGTCTTGGGCTGAAAGTCCCCAATGGTGCTTGCTCGAAAGGGCAACGCAGGCTTTTGGCGAACTGACCCCGGCCCGCTCCCGCCCGGCGAGGACGTACCCGCCGCACCAGGCAAGAGCTGCTTGTGCCATGACACCGAGTCGAGGCAATCCCAGGTCAAAGTTGCATCAAACTCTTTCGCTTTTCGGAATTTCATGTCATATCCTTTCCACTCGTCCCCCCCATACATGGAATAAAAATCCATAATCCTATTCTGATAACAGGACAACTCGGTCATCACTTCCGGCTTTCGTTCACCCATGACTGCCGTAAATATCGAAAAGGCCTTTACCCAGTTCGCAACGGTCTCATCGACCCTAAATTCCACCATCTTGGCCCGCCATACACTGGGGTGCCATAAATCTTTCTGGGATTTTGCATATTCCATCTCACGATGGTCAGTCAACAACGAAAACATATTCACATATTTTTCCCCCCATATCATTTCTTTTGTGGCCGCAGGGATGTGCTGGGCCACCCTTTCGCGCCTTGAAGGTAATGAACCTTCCCCTGCCATTGGCAATGGTTGCTTACCGGGTTCAATCGTCGTGTCTGCTGCCCTTTCCCGGCTAACCGTAGGTACTCCTGGCGCCACCTGTGGGGGAACAAAAGGAACATTCGCCGTCCCGGCTTCTCTCGACTGCCGTAACTGCTCGATTATAAGCCTAGCCTCCTCGGCCGGGTCCCCCGCGGCCACTGCCCCCTGCTTTCTTCTTGAGCCAGGGTAACACTGCCGCTAACTGGATGGACAGTTCCAGGGGCATCTCCTCCTCATTAACAGGGGTAATTACAACCGGGAATGGTAGGCCTATATCTGGGTTTGGTACCGGGGTGCCTGCTGGTGCGATGGGGGCGACTGGGGGCACCTCAGGAACCGGATCCTCCCCGGAAACCGCCCTCTTCTTAATACGCTTCCCCCTACCCTCAGGGACGACTCCCGGCAAGGCCGGGCCTATTACCTTCTTAGGACAGCCTGAGGGGTTGTTCTGGGCCGCTAACTGCTTTTTGACTTCGGCCAGACCTCGACCAATCAAATCAACTTTACCGAGTTTTCGGTCCATAATCGCCATTCGGTTCGACAAGGTGCGCAGTACCTTCTCCAGCTCGGAGCTCTTTCCCGCTTTTTTGCCGGCCATAGCTTCGATTATCCCGCTCTAGTCGATCAACGAGGTCCCAGATCCTTCGTCCTCCGGATAACTGAAAGAGAAACAACAAGATTACAAGTTCTCAAAATTGCCGCTTGTTCCGTCGAGGGCTCACGAGCAATCGAGTGGTGCAGCCTTCAGAGCACAGGAACAAGAGGACGCTTCTTCGGATTCCCGCTCTATTTATCCGTCTGCGGGAGGGCGGGGACCCTCCTCAGGTACGCCCACTGGGTGCGGTCTTCCGTGCGGGTGTCTAGGACAACCCCTCCTGGGCGGGAAAGGGCGCGCCCCGGCTACGCCACTTTGGGCATACCAGCCGAGCCACGCCTCCCGCCCAAAATGGTTTCCCGGGGGGATCGGGGCACCCGTCCATGCGTTCGGGGGGACCGAGTGGTCGCCCCTTTCCATACTGTTCTTAAAATGAAGCTGCTATATATTCAGCCAGACACTCTCACTTTCACTCTCACTTGGCAGTTTCACATTCACCATACACTACTAATGTATTCATTTATTCATTTATGAACTACACTTTGATTTTGACAAACTTTCACAGACTAATATAGAAATATAGTTCTTTTTTTGACCAATGATGGTAGGTCTGATAAGAACTGTTTTATTTGTCTTTTTAGTTTTCTATTTTTTTTGTATTTTTTCCAACAAGTTTTATTAAAAAAACAAATAAATGGAACTGGAAACAAAGAAAGTGTGGAACAGGAACAAAAAAGTTAAAAATACAATTAATGTTTTGGACAACAGTGCTCTTCTTTAGTCTTCACAATGAGATCACTAGACTGCTGATTGTAACAAAGTAATTTGTTGCAATATTTACAATGAAACTTCAGATCTGAAAACTGTGGCACAATAATAGGATGCAGACTGCTCGGAGGAGGTGGTGGTGGAGATAAGGTAGTAGGAACTGCAGGTTGAGGATTCTCCTGCAACGTTTGTGTTGCCATCTTTGCATAGTTATTTGGATGTAAATTTTTGACATGGTGAACCATGCTAGTTGTATTGAAACAGTACTTCTTAGTGGGATCAACCCTGGAAAGAGTAACCTCACAGATCTTGCAAGTTACTTTCGGTGCATTGACTTTTTTTAGTCCATCAGGATATTTAAAAAAACTTCCAAATGAAAGTTTCTTTTCTCTTTTTCTGAAGTTGCTCAGCAACAAATTCTTGCTCACAGGAATGTTCTGATGAAGTTTCAAAAAGAGCAGTCATTGTATAGTTTGGTTCTAAAGGAGTACAGCTCCACAGAATAGATGCTTGTCTTGAGAAAGTCCAAGTAGAATGATCAAAATGGGAAGGGTCTTTCAACAGTTTAAATATGAAGTATTATGAACAAATCAAAACTTTCATTTTATGCTCACATGGCTTTGCATACACTTACAGTGCGTTTACGTTGCGAGTACATACGACGTACAGTTGCATTTTTCGGAATTGCTTTCAAAAGTAATATACGGTTATTAAAAGTAAAAAAAGGTATTTTCATGATTATCCCAGACACTGTCTTTTCTTAGTATGTACATTAAATACATAAATATATGTTATTAAACAATTAGAAACTTTCACGCCATACGCGGATGGGGCGTCGTACATGACGTCACACGGGAGCGTTGATGCGACGCGTAACGTCAAAACCTATTCGTAACGTATGCATTGGTACGCGCAGTGGATGATTACTTGTACAAGGTATGTGCGATCACCGTACGCATACAGTACGATTATACAAAAAGGAAATATATAGAATTTAATTTTCATAAATTTGGAGAAAAAAAATTAATTAAAAAACTATTTTGGACTTCTGTTTTGTTATTATTTTACATTAAGAATATGAAATATAACTTAAAAAATAAAAGAACTATAAATATTTATAATAAAAATATAGGAAATTAGTATAGAAAGACAGAAATATAATAATGAATACCTTTAAAAATTATCATTTAGAAAACCTTTGAAATTCACAGAAAAAACCATAGGTTTCACACTCGTTAAAGTTAGGAATTAGCATTTAAAAAAACATTGAAATTCACTGAAAAAAACATAGGTTTCAGCCACGTTATAGTTAGGAATTAGCATTTTAAACACCTTAAAAATTCACTGAAAAAACCATAGGTTTCACACATGTTATAGTTCGCTAGACATTTCACTCATACAAAACCTTTGAAATTCCCCGTTATAGTTAGTTCAGCTATCTATAACTTGCGCGCCCGCAATGCACTGCTAATGACATCACATATTACATCACTCATGACATGGTCAGTGACATCACTCATGACATCACTGATGACATCTCAAATGATGTCACTGATGACATCATCCTTGTGAAAGAGTGGCAGACCTCCTGTCAGCGTAATTTAACCCTTGATACACACATTCAAAAATAGAAACTACAATTTTCAAAAAAATGGAGATACCAATACCAGTTAGAACAACCTATTCAGTAATTCCAAAATCTACATACACATCCACTCATTCACCAATAGTTCTATATAATTACTCATACATGTACTCACTCATCATATTTACTCATACACCTATACATACTGTTAGACACCTACACTTATACATAGAGTTATTCACACATATACTCACACATGCAAATAAACTATCAAACTTACATTTACTTGCATATACAGCTCTACACACACCACTACACTTATTTCTACAAAAACGTATACCTACTTGCTCTCTTAAACAATCAGTTACAGAAACACATACTTATTTATACAGGAACTCTTCCAATATGTCACTCTCATATATCCTTACTTATATACATCAATACTGACATATACTAGTTTAAAACATATGTAGTTACTCATAAAGACACTATTGCGACAGGCATTCCCTCACTAACACACCCATACACACACTCATCCACCCATACAGTCCTGCACACATGCTGTCTTAAAAACACATACAAACAGTGAGTCACTCATTCATGCATCTATGCGCCAAGTAATATCCTCTACCAAACCATACAGACACTCATACTGATACTCAAAAAATAAATTAATAATCTATATACACACTCATGTAGCTACTCACCAACCCATCCAGCCACATATACACAAAGTGACACACTGATACAGATATTTAAATATTTAAACATTACTCGCTAATACATCTCTTCACTAAGATATACTTAATAAGTCAGTTGTACAATCAATTTTACAAAACAACTATCCATTTAGACACTTATTTACCCATTATTCTTCCATCGGCCTTTAGATATACATATATAAAACATATTTAAACTTCAGAAAAACACACATTCACTGGATAATGTCATCAGTGATGTCATGAGTGATGTCATGAGTGATGTCATGAGGGATGTCATGAGGGATGTCACTGACCATGTCATGAGTGATGTAATATGTGACGTCATCAGCAGTGCATTACGGGCGCGCAAGTTATAGTTAGCTGAACTAACTATAACGGGGAATTTCAAAAGTTTTGTATGAGTGAAATGTCCAACATGTGTGAAACCTATGGTTTTTTCAGTGAATATATATATATATATATATATATATATATATATATATATATATATCGCGCTCCAGATCCACCTCTCTGCGAAGCACTCTTGAGCGGGGGAGCCTGTTTGCGGCCGTGGACTCCGCAATTATTTTTACGCTCTATTTTCTCATGCTCCAAAGAAAATCAGCTCTAGCGGGGGCGCTTGAGAAGCTTTATTTCAGCAAGCCAGCAACAAACGCGTTTCGGCAAATTGCCTTCGTCGGTGTTACTGCCACACCAGAAGAGGTCATGTTTAAATTCATTACATTGGTACATCACAATTGAAAAGGGACAAGGGCCTAAGCGCAAACATGAGCACCATTTTTTATTATTCCATGTATACATACATTTGATCTCATGGTGCTCATTACACTTCAGTTACATACTGATTTACCACAGGGATGCTCCTTGTCGCCACTGCTCTTTGCCCTAGTGTTGGAACCACTGGCAGCATGGATTAGATGGGACCCAATGATACGAGGACATAAGTGGACTGAAGGGTGGGAAGACCGTATCTCCCTATACACGGACAATGTCCTATTATATCTAACCTCCCCTAAACGTTCTATACTAATTCTCCTAAACATCTGTGAAATCTTTGGGAGGGCATCTGGATAGACCATAAACTGGTCCAAATCGGTCCTTTATGTCCTGCATGGCCCCACCACAGCTCTCCTTGGACTGCCCACTTCAAATCTCCAACAAGGTATTTTAAGTACTTGGGTATACATAGAACAGCCTACCCTGACTAATTCCTTAAACGGAATCTCCAACCCCCGTTGGACCTCCTAAAAAGATATTCAACACACTGGGGGACCTTGCCGTTAACATTGTTGGGTAAGGCAGCACTTTACAAAATGATGGCCCTCCCTCGATTTCTGTATGTGCTGGAAAACTCCCAGTTTCCAGTCCCGCCGAGCTATTTTAGGGCGGTAGCAGCCCAGGTCTCCAGCTTACTGTCGGGAAATAAACTGGCGAGTATAGTGCAGTTTAAGTTAGTCCGGGGATGGTACGATGGTGGGATTGCGCTCCCTAACATGCAGTTATATTATTGGAGAGCGCAATTGAAAGTCATTAACCAGTGGATCCATGTCCCACAGACAGACCTGGCATTTAGGGCGGATAGATCAGCCTTGGGAACAAATGGTATGCTGTCTGCCCTCTATGATCGGAGGCTGACCACAGCATTGGTGGGACCCGTGAAGCATACAATTTCCATTTGGCTCAAAGCTCAGACCAAACTTGGGTGGCAGGGGTTATAACTCAACTGACACCTCTATGGGACACAAAGCGACTGGGTAAGATCAGGAATAGTAAGGGCTTTGATAAGTCAGATGACATAGGCATATCCACAGTGGGGGATATGTGGAGTAAGGGGGACGTTATCACGTTTGAGTGTCTTCGTCGGAAATATGAATTGGCCTCCTCCAAAATTTTTAGGTACTTACAGATAAAGCACGCACTGACAATGGCGTTACCACCTGGCACCGATGTCCCGGAGGCATCTCCTCTGGAGAACAGATTGCTGACAGAATGTATGTTTAAGAGAGCAACATCTTTTACTTACCGGAAGTTGGTCAGTAATCTGCCGGACCCCACTGGACCCCTTAGGGAAAAATGGGCAAAAGACGTGGGCGACCTTGACAAGACTGAATGGCAGGAGGCATTGGCTTCCCCCCGGCTGGTGGGTATACCATCGCGACTGGAGCAGAAAAAAATCTTACACCAATCTTACTATACCAGACACACCTTATACAAGATAGGTAAAACACCACATACGTATTGCCTACGCCATTGTGGAGACGAGGGTACCTTTTTCCATACCATATGGCAATGCCCTAAAATCATGGAATTCTGGACAAAAGTGATGAGAACAATTTCCCAAACGGAGGGCGTCTCACTAGTACCGAAGCCCAGACGCTGTTTGGTAAATGATTGGGAGCACAACAACCTCACTCACCAGGCACAGGACTGGGTCGCATTGGGGATTATGTCTGCCAAGCATAATATCGTACAAAAATGGAGCTCGGCGGAGCTACCGATATTGGCCTTGTGTTGTAAGGACATGGGCGCGACCATGGTTGCTGATAGAACGGTGTTTGCCAATCAGGGGTGCCCGACGGAAGTGGAGTAAAGTTTGGGGGGCATAGAACAAATTCAGAGGGGATATATCTGAACCATTAAGTGATCATGATGGGGAGGGTTTGGAGGAGGAATAGCACGGAGGGGAGCGTTGATGTTGCGAAGGGAATGGGTTACGTAGGGAGAACGAACTTTATTGATGAAATGCCTGTAACAATTATGCCCGACTGTATAATGAGGATTGATAATGTACATCTGAGACTTTTTAAATTACTGTACAGTGATTTTATTGTTAATAAATCAATAAACATAAATTAAAAAAAAAACACAATAGGCCATAAAAGTACATAGAAACATTGCACATAGCTGAAAATACACTTAAGAGTTTAAAAATGATTATAAGTTAAGAGCAGGTTAAAAAGTGCACAATTAACTTTTGGGGTTCAGGAAAAGCAGGTCAGTTAATGCATCAGATAGCCATGCTTACGTAACAAAATCAGATTTCAGTGCCCCGTTAAGAGTTAAGAGAAGAAGCTGCAACTAAAATTGGCATGAAGGGGAGATAGCGAAAGAACAAAAATCTCAAATAGGTTTCCCCATGTGCTCCTACTATCCCCCATTAGTTAACCCAACACACCGGCCATGTTCGGGTCATCAGCCATTCTGCGCATGGGGTACTGACTGACTAGCCTAACATGGTATGTGTAGCCCTAAGTGCTGCTTTCAGGAAGGCACAGACAGTAAAAACTATTTCTGGTGAACACAAAGGTTGTAAGTGGAGAAGGGCAGGTCTGAATTGACGAAGGCCTAGCCTCCTTAAAAAGGATCTCAGAAAGTGCTTTTGTGCTAAGCTGTGCAAATTGCAAAAGAGCATAAAGTGCAATAGAGATTGGGCAGAATGATTATCACAGGGGCAGCAGAAGACTATGTAAAATATTTAGAAAATAGGGGCCAATAAATTGTCCCAGCTCTGAAAAGTAGGGACTGCTCCCAACTTGACAGATCCAGCGACAAGTACAAAGGGGAATGCGCGGTATATAGAAAACTGTAATACTGCAAAAACTAGGGTTTGGATAACTCAGAAATCAGCCTACTATTTGCTTGGTGATTTAGAAAAGGGGGTGGTGATGAACAGAGTGTCTGAATTAAGCAGACCACTCTTACCCAGTCCAAAGATCAGGGCTTGATCCATCACCGTTATTTATCTCACTGCACCATCCCAGCTCAGAACCTGGCTATATGCAAATCAGTCTGTCCCTGGCCCAGTGCATCATGGGAACAGGGCAGACTAAACTACCAAGCCAATTCTTCACCAGAAAGGAGACAAGCTACCGGGGACCGGTTTCTGGCATTTCAGCCGTCTTCGGCCCGGCTTGCTTGAATCCTGATGGTGCAGTGAGAAAGGGACTCATGTCTGAGTATACCCTGCCACACCTATAGTGGCCAAAACGATTTAGAAAAGGGGGTGGTGATGAACAGAGTGTCTGAATTAAGCAGACCACTCTTACCCAGTCCAAAGATCAGGGCTTGATCCATCACCATTATTTATCTCACTGCACCATCCCAGCTCAGAACCTGGCTATATGCAAATCAGTCTGTCCCTGGCCCAGTGCATCATGGGAACAGGGCAGACTAAACTACCAAGCCAATTCTTCACCAGAAAGGAGACAAGCTACCGGGGACCGGTTTCTGGCATTTCAGCCGTCTTCGGCCCGGCTTGCTTGAATCCTGATGGTGCAGTGAGAAAGGGACTCATGTCTGAGTATACCCTGCCACACCTATAGTGGCCAAAAACGATTTAGAAAAGGGGGTGGTGATGAACAGAGTGTCTGAATTAAGCAGACCACTCTTACCCAGTCCAAAGATCAGGGCTTGATCCATCACCGTTATTTATCTCACTGCACCATCCCAGCTCAGAACCTGTTTATATGCAAATCAGTCTGTCCCTGGCCCAGTGCATCATGGGAACAGAGCAGACTAAACTACCAAGCCAATTCTTCACCAGAAAGGAGACAAGCTACCGGGGACCGGTTTCTGGCATTTCAGCCGTCTTCGGCCCGGCTTGCTTGAATCCTGATGGTGCAGTGAGAAAGGGACTCATGTCTGAGTATACTCTGCCACACCTATAGTGGCCAAAAACGATTTAGAAAAGGGGTTGGTGATGAACAGAGTGTCTGAATTAAGCAGACCACTCTTATCCAGGCCAAAGATCAGGGCTTGATCCATCACCGTTATTTATCTCACTGCACCATCCCAGCTCAGAACCTGGCTATATGCAAATCAGTCTGTCCCTGGCCCAGTGCATCATGGAAACAGGGCAGACTAAACTACCAAGCCAATTCTTCACCAGAAAGGAGACAAGCTACCGGGGACCGGTTTCTGGCATTTCAGCCGTCTTCGGCCCGGCTTGCTTGAATCCTGATGGTGCAGTGAGAAAGGGACTCATGTCTGAGTATACCCTGCCACACCTATAGTGGCCAAAAACGATTTAGAAAAGGGGGTGGTGATGAACAGAGTGTCTGAATTAGGCAGACCACTCTTACCCAGTCCAAAGATCGGGGCTTGATCCATCACCGTTATTTATCTCACTGCACCATCCCAGCTCAGAACCTGGCTATATGCAAATCAGTCTGTCCCTGGCCCAGTGCATCATGGGAACAGGGCCGACTAAACTACCAAGCCAATTCTTCACCAGAAAGGAGACAAGCTACCGGGGACCGGTTTCTGGCATTTCAGCCATCTTCGGCCCGGCTTGCTTGAATCCTGATGGTGAACGGTGATGGATCAAGCCCGGATCTTTGGACTGGGTAAGAGTGGTCTGCTTAATTCAGACACTCTGTTCATCACCACCGCCTTTTCTGTATCAATTTTGTCCACCATAAGCGTGGAAGGGTATACTCAGATGTGAGTCCCTAGCTCATTGCACCATCAGGATTCAAGCAAGCCGGGCCGAAGACGGCTGAAATGCCAGAAACCGGTCCTCGGTAGCTTGTTTCCTTCCCAGTATAAGAATTGGCTTGGTAGTTTGGTCTGCCCTGTTCCCATGATGCACTGGGCCAGGGTCAGAGTAATTTGCATATAGCCAAGTTCTGAGCTGGGATGGTGCAGTGAGCTAAAAAACGGTGATGGATCAAGCCCTGATCTTTGGACTGGGTAAGAGTGGTCTGCTTAATTCAGACACTCTGTTCATCACCACCCACTTTTCTGTATCAATTTTGTCCACCACAAGCGTGGAAGGGTATACTCAGATGTGAGTCCCTAGCTCATTGCACCATCAGGATTCAAGCAAGCCGGGCCGAAGTCGGCTGAAATGCCAGAAACCGGTCCCCGGTAGCTTGTTTCCTTCCCAGTATAAGAATTGGCTTGGTAGTTTGGTCTGCCCTGTTCCCATGATACACTGGGCGAGGGTCAGACTAATTTGCATATAGCCAAGTACTGAGCTGGGATGGTGCAGTGAACTAAAAAACGGTGATGGATCAAGCCCTGATCTTTGGACTGGGTAAGAGTGGTCTGCTTAATTCAGACACTCTGTTCATCACCACCCCCTTTTCTGTATCAATTTTGTCCACCATAAGCGTGGAAGGGTATACTCAGATGTGAGTCCCTAGCTCATTGCACCATCAGGATTCAAGCAAGCCGGGCCGAAGACGGCTAAAATGCCAGAAACCGGTCCCCGGTAGCTTGTTTCCTTCCCAGTATAAGAATTGGCTTGGTAGTTTGGTCTGCCCTGTTCCCATGATGCACAGGGCCAGGGTCAGACTAATTTGCATATAGCCAAGTTCTGAGCTGGGATGGTGCAGTGAGCTAAAAAACGGTGATGGATCAAGCCCTGATCTTTGGACTGGGTAAGAGTGGTCTGCTTAATTCAGACACTCTGTTCATCACCACCCCCTTTTCTGTATCAATTTTGTCCACCATAAGCGTGGAAGGGTATACTCAGATGTGAGTCCCTAGCTCATTGCACCATCAGGATTCAAGCAAGCCGGGCCGAAGTCGGCTGAAATGCCAGAAACCGGTCCCCGGTAGCTTGTTTCCTTCCCAGTATAAGAATTGGCTTGGTAGTTTGGTCTGCCCTGTTCCCATGATACACTGGGCGAGGGTCAGACTAATTTGCATATAGCCAAGTACTGAGCTGGGATGGTGCAGTGAACTAAAAAACGGTGATGGATCAAGCCCTGATCTTTGGACTGGATAAGAGTGGTCTGCTTAATTCAGACACTCTGTTCATCACCACCCCCTTTTCTGTATCAATTTTGTCCACCATAAGCGTGGAAGGGTTTACTCAGATGTGAGTCCCTAGCTCATTGCACCATCAGGATTCAAGCAAGCCGGGCCGAAGACGGCTAAAATGCCAGAAACCGGTCCCCGGTAGCTTGTTTCCTTCCCAGTATAAGAATTGGCTTGGTAGTTTGGTCTGCCCTGTTCCCATGATGCACAGGGCCAGGGTCAGACTAATTTGCATATAGCCAAGTTCTGTGCTGGGATGGTGCAGTGAGCTAAAAAACGGTGATGGATCAAGCCCTGATCTTTGGACTGGGTAAGAGTGGTCTGCTTAATTCAGACACTCTATTCATCACCAACCCCTTTTCTGTATCAATTTTGTCCACCATACGCGTGGAAGGGTATACTCAGATGTGAGTCCCTAGCTCATTGCACCATCAGGATTCAAGCAAGCCGGGCCGAAGACGGCTGAAATGCCAGAAACCGGTCCCCGGTAGCTTGTTTCCTTCCCAGTATAAGAATTGGCTTGGTAGTTTGGTCTGCCCTGTTCCCATGATGCACTGGGCCAGGGTCAGACTAATTTGCATATAGCCAAGTTCTGAGCTGCGATGGTGAAGTGAGCTAAAAAACGGTGATGGATCAAGCCCTGATCTTTGGACTGGGTATGAGTGGTCTGCTTAATTCAGACACTCTGTTTATCACCACCCCCTTTTCTGTATCAATTTTGTCCACCATAAGCGTGGAAGGGTATACTCAGATGTGAGTCCCTAGCTCATTGCACCATCAGGATTCAAGCAAGCCGGGGCGAAGACGGCTGAAATGCCAGAAACCGGTCCCCTGTAGCTTGTTTCCTTCCCAGTATAAGAATCGGCTTGGTAGTTTGGTCTGCCCTGTTCCCATGATGCACTGGGCCAGAGTCAGACTAATTTGCATATAGCCAAGTTCTGAGCTGGGATGGTGCAGTGAGCTAAAAAACGGTGATGGATCAAGCCCTGATCTTTGGACTGGGTAAGAGTGTTCTGCTTAATTCAGACACTCTGTTCATCACCACCCCCTTTTCTGTATCAATTTTTCCACCATAAGCGTGGAAGGGTATACTCAGATGTGAGTCCCTAGCTCATTGCACCATCAGGATTCAAGCAAGCCGGGCCGAAGTCGGCTGAAATGCCAGAAACCGGTCCCCGGTAGCTTGTTTCCTTCCCAGTATAAGAATTGGCTTGGTAGTTTGGTCTGCCCTGTTCCCATGATACACTGGGCCAGGGTCAGACTAATTTGCATATAGCCAAGTTCTGAGCTGGGATGGTGCAGTGAGCTAAAAAATGGTGATGGATCAAGCCCTGATCTTTGGACTGGGTAAGAGCGGTCTGCCTTATTCAGACACTCTGTTCATCACCACCCCCTTTTCTGTATCAATTTTGTCCACCATAAGCGTGGAAGGGTACACTCAGATGTGAGTCCCTAGCTCATTGCACCATCAGGATTCAAGCAAGCCGGGCCGAAGACGGCTGAAATGCCAGAAACCGGTCCCCGGTAGCTTGTTTCCTTCCCAGTATAAGAATTTGCTTGGTAGTTTGGTCTGCCCTGTTCCCATGATGCACTGGGCCAGGGTCAGACTAATTTGCATATAGCCAAGTTCTGCGCTGGGATGGTGCAGTGAGCTAAAAAACGGTGATGGATCAAGCCCTGATCTTTGGACTGGGTAAGAGTTGTCTGCTTAATTCAGACACTCTGTTCATCACCACCCCCTTTTCTGTATCCATCTACTATTTGCTTGGTGGGCCCTTTTAATTTTATCACCTCTGTCTTGGCGTTTTTGGGGATGCGACTAGGTTCGGTAAGCCACCAGGATATGCAGAGGGAACCAAGAGTATCTCTTATATAACTCAGCCAGGGTATGGAACTTACTTTGTCCAACATCAGGCAGTCATATATAATGTCCTTACAAAGTTTAGTGACTGGATCGCATCCTCAATGAAACCCTGGTTTAGTTCAAAATAGGTAACAAGGGTGGGGGTGGAAGGCAGTGTACTTAATATCCTTTGCAAAAAATGCTTTTCCTCTGCGTGAATAGAACCACATTTGCAGAAGCCCCATGCTACCGTTCTCTAGGTAGCCGCACTGATACATTGGGAGTTATAAACTTTCATAGGAGACACAGTACCCCTGATTTGCGTTCTCATAAGGTTATAGACTGTGCCCACAGTTTTGCTTAATTTGGCACAGACCTGAGCACAATGGGAATTCCATGACCCTGTAGAACTAAAATGTAATCCTAAATAACAGAAATTATCAACAGTCGTCAAAACATGTCTATTGATATTGATTTTGTTTAGCCTTAGTTTACCTGGACCACAGTACATGATATGTGACTATATATATATATATATATAAATATAATACACAGTGGCACCTTTTAGTTTAATTTTATGTCACAGTTTCATTCATTCAAATAACTTTATTTCGGCTATTGCAGACATAAAAGCACATTATAAATTTAGAACAACAATTTAAAATGCTAGATAAAAATACAAGATCATAGGAAGCATTAGGACATAACATATATTAATAATAGTGCCACTACAATGTTGGGAAATAGAAATTCATCATTATGGGAATTTTATGAATTAAAACATACATAAAAATATAATTTAAGTTAAAAAAGTTCTTAAAAAATCTAAAAGCCCATGGTCGAGCTACTAGCCTGCTGGTGTATACTGCTGTCACTCTCTTAAATGTATCTCTAATACCAAACTACTGGCCTGGTAGTTACAGATTTACTCTATATAATGGGCAGAAAAAGGACTCAAAGTTACGTTTAGTCTAGTCAAATTTTAACAAGTTCCTTCGTATTGACCACATAGCAAAAAGAAATTTCAAAATTGCAACGACATAAACTGGGTTAGTAACAGATCCTAAAATCCTAAAAAATTCACGATAGTTACTAATACCCAGATTTCTACAAAGTTGGACACCCATTTAAGCCTATCCTGTTTGTATGCCACGCAGAAGAACATTACATGCACTATCGTTTCTTCCTTCACATGGCATCCTGGGCATAGGCGATGGGTAGCACTCACCCACTTATTTGTTATCACATGCAGTGGGAGTGTCCCATACCTAAATTGCAAGAACAATTTCTTTGCTAGTAACGGTTGAATAGAGTCCAATGCCCACTCAAATTCATAGTATGACTAAAATCCAGGAACCCATATGTTAAACTCGTGGGGTTGGCTGATTGCAGAATGGTGATCAAGTTATACTCTTTCAGAGCAGTTGCCAAGGTTTTTTAGAAATGGCTGGGCAGGATTCTTCTGGACTAGTCCATAGGTCCTCCCTTCAAATTGCACTGAAAAAGTGCCTTACAAAGGATAGCTAGGGTATTCTACCAGCCCCCAGTGTTGTCATTACCACTTTTAATTCCTCCCTATAACAGCCCAACTCGGTAGTTCTCCACAGTTGTCGCCAATAGAGCAGCGGACGCAAGAAGATGAGGTCCGCTATTGGTGGTATATTCAAGTCCATCCTTAGTGGTACTAATGGGGTATTTTTTTTAAGGGTCAGAATTGTCTAATAAAATTATTTTCAGTTAGTGTGAGAGCATTTGATGAACAATGCCCCCAGAGTTCTGCCCCATAAAGGGATGCTGACCTAGCTTGCACTTTGTAAATTTCAAGCGGTGGGCTTACAACCTTTAAAACACAACTCTTCTGGACTTTTAAAGATCCCCCAGCAGCCTGGGTTAGCTTTAAATTAGCCTTATTGATTTGAGGGCCCCAGCCCATTTTATCGTTCGAGGAGAGGCCCAAATAATCAAATATGTGAACCCTCTCGAGGGGTTTATCATCCATCATCAGGTGGGGACAGTTAATGGAATTGGCTTTAAAAACCATATATTTGGTTTTATTGATGTTAACCACAAGGTTCCTCTTTTTACAGAACTGGCTAAATTCCTTTAACACCCGCTGCATACCCATAGCTGATTTCGAAAGCAACAGGGTGTCATCCGCAAACATTTATGCTGGGAATTTGCAGGATGCCACTTTTGGGGAGTCTATATCCTTGACGACAAGTAAATCTTCAATTAACCCATTGAGGAAGAGGGAGAAAAGGGTTGGCGCAGGCACACTACCCTGTCTGACCCCCCTTCCCACGGGAAACGGGGCTGTCAGTTGCCCATTCTTGCCATACTTTACTCTAGCAAATGTACCTTCGTGGAGACGTTTAAGCTAAAAGCAAAGATATGGTGGTGCTCCCCTGGCCAGCAAAATACTCCATAGCTGGTCTCGGTCCACCATATCAAATGCTGATTTCAAGTCCATGAAGGTTAGGTACAGGCTCCCACCTTCTAGAACTACATGCTTCCAGTGGGTCAGCTGGAGCCTAAACAACTGATCCACAGTAGAAGTTTTAGCCCTGAAACCTGCTTGCAACGGGGTAAGGGCGTTGTGGTCTTGAATCCATTCCTATAATCTTTCCAATAGGACACTTGCAAAAAACGTTTGTGATACATCAATGATGCTAATTGGCCTATAGTTGGCCGGTTCAATGGGGGACCCTTTTTGGAGATTGGGATAATCTCTGCCCCAGCCCACGTGGAAGGAGCTGGGAGGCCATGGAGAATTGCATTAAAAAGGTGATTGAAGATAAGGAGCCCACACTACCTGTTCCTTTTTGTACAGGTCCCTGGGAATTCTATCGGAACCTGGCGCTTTATTCCATTGTAGCTTAGCTAGGGCTGATACTATCTCAGCCAGAGTACAAGGTGTTATATCCCATAAAGGGTCAGAAATTAGACAGGACACCGCAGGCTCACTCGATTCAATAACGATTTAGAAAAGGGGGTGGTGATGAACAGAGTGTCTGAGTTAAGCAGACCACTCTTACCCAGTCCAAAGATCAGGGCTTGACCCATCACCGTTATTTATCTCAATGCCCCATCCCAGCTCAGAACCTGGCTATATGCAAATCAGTCTGTCCCTGGCCCAGTGCATCATGGGAACAGGGCAGACTAAACTACCAAGCCAATTCTTCACCAGAAAGGAGACAAGCTACCGGGGACCGGTTTCTGGCATTTCAGCCATCTTCGGCCCGGCTTGCTTGAATCCTGATGGAGCAGTGAGAAAGGGACTCATGTCTGAGTATACCCTGCCACACCTATAGTGGCCAAAAACGATTTAGAAAAGGGGGTGGTGATGAACAGAGTGTCTGAGTTAAGCAGACCACTCTTACCCAGTCCAAAGATCAGGGCTTGAGCCATCACCGTTATTTATCTCACTGCCCCATCCCAGCTCAGAACCTGGCTATATGCAAATCAGTCTGTCCCTGGCCCAGTGCATCATGGGAACAGGGCAGACTAAACTACCAAGCCAATTCTTCACCAGAAAGGAGACAAGCTACCGGGGACCGGTTTCTGGCATTTCAGCCTTCCTCGGCCCGGCTTGCTTGAATCCTGATGGAGCAGTGAGAAAGGGACTCATGTCTGAGTATACCCTGCCACACCTATAGTGGCCAAAAACGATTTAGAAAAGGGGGTGGTGATGAACAGAGTGTCTGAGTTAAGCAGACCACTCTTACCCAGTCCAAAGATCAGGGCTTGACCCATCACCGTTATTTATCTCACTGCCCCATCCCAGCTCAGAACCTGGCTATATGCAAATCAGTCTGTCCCTGGCCCAGTGCATCATGGGAACAGGGCAGACTAAACTACCAAGCCAATTCTTCACCAGAAAGGAGACAAGCTACCGGGGACCGGTTTCTGGCATTTCAGCCTTCTTCGGCCCGGCTTGCTTGAATCCTGATGGAGCAGTGAGAAAGGGACTCATGTCTGAGTATACCCTGCCACACCTATAGTGGCCAAAAACGATTTAGAAAAGGGGGTGGTGATGAACAGAGTGTCTGAGTTAAGCAGACCACTCTTACCCAGTCCAAAGATCAGGGCTTGACCCATCACCGTTATTTATCTCACTGCCCCATCCCAGCTCAGAACCTGGCTATATGCAAATCAGTCTGTCCCTGGCCCAGTGCATCATGGGAACAGGGCAGACTAAACTACCAAGCCAATTCTTCACCAGAAAGGAGACAAGCTACCGGGGACCGGTTTCTGGCATTTCAACCTTCTTCGGCCCGGCTTGCTTGAATCCTGATGGAGCCGTGAGAAAGGGACTCATGTCTGAGTATACCCTGCCACACCTATAGTGGCCAAAAACGATTTAGAAAAGGGGGTGGTGATGAACAGAGTGTCTGAGTTAAGCAGACCACTCTCACCCAGTCCAAAGATCAGGGCTTGACCCATCACCGTTATTTATCTCACTGCCCCATCCCAGCTCAGAACCTGGCTATATGCAAATCAGTCTGTCCCTGGCCCAGTGCATCATGGGAAGAGGGCAGACTAAACTACCAAGCCAATTCTTCACCAGAAAGGAGACAAGCTACCGGGGACCGGTTTCTGGCATTTCAGCCTTCTTCAGCCCGGCTTGCTTGAATCCTGATGGAGCAGTGAGAAAGGGACTCATGTCTGAGTATACCCTGCCACACCTATAGTGGCCAAAAACGATTTAGAAAAGGGGGTGGTGATGAACAGAGTGTCTGAGTTAAGCAGACCACTCTTACCCAGTCCAAAGATCAGGGCTTGACCCATCACCGTTATTTATCTCACTGCCCCATCCCAGCTCAGAACCTGGCTATATGCAAATCAGTCTGTCCCTGGCCCAGTGCATCATGGGAAGAGGGCAGACTAAACTACCAAGCCAATTCTTCACCAGAAAGGAGACAAGCTACCGGGGACCGGTTTCTGGCATTTCAGCCTTCTTCGGCCCGGCTTGCTTGAATCCTGATGGAGCAGTGAGAAAGGGACTCATGTCTTAGTATACCCTGCCACACCTATAGTGGCCAAAAACGATTTAGAAAAGGGGGTGGTGATGAACAGAGTGTCTGAGTTAAGCAGACCACTCTTACCCAGTCCAAAGATCAGGGCTTGACCCATCACCGTTATTTATCTCACTGCCCCATCCCAGCTCAGAACCGGGAGCTTGTTTCCTTCCCAGTGTAAGAATTGGCTTTTGTAGTTTGGTTTGCCCTGTTCCCATCATGCACTGGGACAGGAACAGACTAATTTGCATACAGCCAGGTTCTGAAACTGGGATGGTGCAGTGAGCTAAAAAACGGTGTTGGATCTAGCCCTGATCTCTTGACTAGGTGAGAGCTTTCTGCTTAATTCAGAGACTCAGTCCCTCACCACCCCTTGTTGTAAATACACTCGATTCAATAGGCAAACTTGAGTATAACTCCTTAAAATGTAAGCGCCAGGCCTCCTCACCAATATTTGGTTCAATGGTAGTCTTGCCCTCAATTTTCACAGTATGGATCAAATTCCAAAAGGCTCTAGCATCTTTTAAATCCAGGGCAATCTTAATGGCCTGCCATCTGTCTGTTTCCCATTCTGATTTTGCTTTTAAAAGAATTTCCTTAAAAGCAGCCCTTGCTTCCCTAATACATGAGCTGTTGCCCCCTTGAGGGATACTAGCAGGGTGCGCTTTGCTTCCCTGCCCCCCTGCTAAATCAGGGATTTTTTTCACTACAGTGATTACACTTGTGAATCCTACTACTATGAAAAAATCCACCAGGGTTGTAACCATTTCCTGGTGGATTTTTTTCCAAGTCAACTCCTTGTCCTGAATTAGCATGACTACCAGATGCAAGGCTTGCTTTTTCTAGGAGGGGGATAATACTATTATACATTTTTGACATTATTTCTGGGGGTTGATTTATTGTGGGCCAGCGAATACGTCTCCCTCCCTCAACCACTGCAAGGTTGTTTCTGGGGGTATTTACAGGACCTTGATCAATTTCAGTCATACAAAAATCTAGCAATAGGAACCAAAGGATTATGGTCACTTTCAATTTGTGGATCAACACTAAAATCTGCCACTTTATGCCAAATTTCGACGCTGGATAAAAAATAATCGATTACTGATACCTGGCCTGATCTCTCAAAAGTGGAATGGCCTGGATTGTCTCTCAGAAATCGTCCATTACAGGCCCTCAAAGAGAAAGTAAGGGTAAGGGAGGTAATTTGAAGGACAAGGGGGGTCCACCACCTAATCTGGTATGTGTTAGGTGCTGGAATTGACCATATTGCATCCTCATCACTGGTAATAGGTTTCATAAAACCATTATGGGGTTCAAAATGGCAATTAAAGTCCCCACCCATCAAAAAAAACACATTACCTGAGAGGGAGTTGAGAAGGCTAAAAAGAGAGTCCAGTGTCGAAGATGTCCCTCCATACTGGACTGGCCGAGAATAAACATTAATAATGGCCAGTTTTGGTAGGTTTCTATGGTTTAGGAGGATGCAGATGATATCAGGAGAATGGGTCTCTACTCTTTTTACCAGACACCCTAGGTGGGTTCACACCCATATACATAGGCCCCCCGATGGTCTGCCTCTGGGGCCCTTATCAGCTGGCTCACAATACTCCTCATACCCTATTCTATAGAGGGGGCTTAAGGCCCATGTTTCTTGGAAAAGGCAGATCTTGTGGGAGTCAATATAATCTCCCCAGTTCGGCAGGTCAAGTTTAGCCGCAAGACCCGCAATGTTCCAAGACAATATTCCAGGGCCACCAGATTGTAATTTCAGACCGCTTTCACCATTTACCTCCAATCCGTCAGTACTCAACACTCCAGGGAATTCAACACAAAAAGGGGGGTGGACTACTGTTTCAAGATGTGATCTAGCTTCGCTAGATGCACTGTTTGTGTCCGTTATAGGCATGGGCGTAAAATCCGTTCCGCTCGCGGATTTTGCGGATTTTCGGTAAATCCGCAATCCGCGAGATTCGCGGATTTCCCGCAAAATCCGCAAATCCGCGCGCTGCGGATTTTTTGCTTGTGTTCGCACTGCTCGCGGCCGCGGCGCAGGCAGCAACAATCTCGCACTCGCGAAATTACAAAAAAAAATAAAAATGGCGGAGGAGTGAAGGAAGGAAGTGGCCCAGTCTCCAACTTCCTGTTCCTGTCCAGCAAGTTCCTCCCATTGGGGAGGGGTGAAGGAAGTGCCCCAGTCTCCAACTTCCTGTTCCTGTTTCCTTTCCTGGCCATTTTGGATTCGATCTTGACTGGGAAGGATTACTTTTTGTGGATGCTGCTGGATATTTTGGATTTGAGGCCTTTTGGATTCAAAATTTGATTTCACAAATAAGTTGATAAGTTGATGTTGTTTGTGGTGATTTTTGTGTGTGTTTTTCGACTTTTGGGGTGGTGTTGGGGGCTGGCTATGTTGGTGGTGGGCCATTTGTATTACTTTTGGATTCGAAATTTGATTTCACAAATAAGTTGATAAGTTGATTTTCTTTGTGGTGATTTTTGTGTGTGTTTTCCGACTTTTGGGGTGGTTTTGGTGATTTAGCGGGTGTTTTGCCGCGTTCGCGTCGTGAAGCAACAATCTCGCACTCGCTAAATTGCAAAAAGTGCAATTCTGCACCAGAAAACCACCAGCAGGCAGCATAAACCTTCTGAAACTTGATGGATGGCATTGGATTGTGGTGATTTGTGTTGTCTTTTTTGACTTTTTGGAGTAGGGGTTGGGGGCTGGCTATGTTGGGTGGGGCCATTTTGAGGCATGGTCCTCCTGGCCATGTGGATGGGGGTCAAGCGGCCATTTTGAAGGCAGGCAGTGAGCTTTGTGCCATAGGCCTGCACCCATTTTTCCTTGCTTTCACCCCTTGTGCCCAGGTTGAGTCAGTGGTACATGAAACTACAAGCCTCTCTGTGGGCTCTCTTGGATCAATGTTGAATTCCTGTTTCCCAAAAATGTAGCAATTCTTATTTTTGATATTTCCATATTGTGGTGTGCACGTGTGTATTCGAAATTTGATTTCACAAGTAAGTTGATAAGTTGATTTTCTTTGTGGTGATTTTTGTGTGTGTTTTCCGACTTTTGCGGTTGTTTTGGTGATTTAGCGGGTGTTTTGCCGCGTTCGCGTCGTGAAGCAACAATCTCGCACTCGCTAAATTGCAAAAAGTGCAATTCTGCACCAGAAAACCACCAGCAGGCAGCATAAACCTTCTGAAACTTGATGGATGGCATTGGATTGTGGTGATTTGTGTTGTCTTTTTTGACTTTTTGGAGTAGGGGTTGGGGGCTGGCTATGTTGGGTGGGGCCATTTTGAGGCATGGTCCTCCTGGCCATGTGGATGGGGGTCAAGCGGCCATTTTGAAGGCAGGCAGTGAGCTTTGTGCCATAGGCCTGCACCCATTTTTCCTTGCTTTCACCCCTTGTGCCCAGGTTGAGTCAGTGGTACATGAAACTACAAGCCTCTCTGTGGGCTCTCTTGGATCAATGTTGAATTCCTGTTTCCCAAAAATGTAGCAATTCTTATTTTTGATATTTCCATATTGTGGTGTGCACGTGTGTATTCCAAATTTGATTTCACAATTAAGTTGATAAGTTGATTTTCTTTGTGGTGATTTTTGTGTGTGTTCTCCGACTTTTGCGGTTGTTTTGGTGATTTAGCGGGTGTTTTGCCGCGTTCGCGTCGTGAAGCAACAATCTCGCACTCGCTAAATTGCAAAAAGTGCAATTCTGCACCAGAAAACCACCAGCAGGCAGCATAAACCTTCTGAAACTTGATGGATGGCATTGGATTGTGGTGATTTGTGTTGTCTTTTTTGACTTTTTGGAGTAGGGGTTGGGGGCTGGCTATGTTGGGTGGGGCCATTTTGAGGCATGGTCCTCCTGGCCATGTGGATGGGGGTCAAGCGGCCATTTTGAAGGCAGGCAGTGAGCTTTGTGCCATAGGCCTGCACCCATTTTTCCTTGCTTTCACCCCTTGTGCCCAGGTTGAGTCAGTGGTACATGAAACTACAAGCCTCTCTGTGGGCTCTCTTGGATCAATGTTGAATTCCTGTTTCCCAAAAATGTAGCAATTCTTATTTTTGATATTTCCATATTGTGGTGTGCACGTGTGTATTCGAAATTTGATTTCACAAGTAAGTTGATAAGTTGATTTTCTTTGTGGTGATTTTTGTGTGTGTTTTCCGACTTTTGCAGTTGTTTTGGTGATTTAGCGGGTGTTTTGCCGCGTTCGCGTCGTGAAGCAACAATCTCGCACTCGCTAAATTGCAAAAAGTGCAATTCTGCACCAGAAAACCACCAGCAGGCAGCATAAACCTTCTGAAACTTGATGGATGGCATTGGATTGTGGTGATTTGTGTTGTCTTTTTTTACTTTTTGGAGTAGGGGTTGGGGGCTGGCTATGTTGGGTGGGGCCATTTTGAGGCATGGTCCTCCTGGCCATGTGGATGGGGGTCAAGCGGCCATTTTGAAGGCAGGCAGTGAGCTTTGTGCCATAGGCCTGCACCCATTTTTCATTGCTTTCACCCCTTGTGCCCAGGTTGAGTCAGTGGTACATGAAACTACAAGCCTCTCTGTGGGCTCTCTTGGATCAATGTTGAATTCCTGTTTCCCAAAAATGTAGCAATTCTTATTTTTGATATTTCCATATTGTGGTGTGCACGTGTGTATTCGAAATTTGATTTCACAAGTAAGTTGATAAGTTGATTTTCTTTGTGGTGATTTTTGTGTGTGTTTTCCGACTTTTGCGGTTGTTTTGGTGATTTAGCGGGTGTTTTGCCGCGTTCGCGTCGTGAAGCAACAATCTCGCACTCGCTAAATTGCAAAAAGTGCAATTCTGCACCAGAAAACCACCAGCAGGCAGCATAAACCTTCTGAAACTTGATGGATGGCATTGGATTGTGGTGATTTGTGTTGTCTTTTTTGACTTTTTGGAGTAGGGGTTGGGGGCTGGCTATGTTGGGTGGGGCCATTTTGAGGCATGGTCCTCCTGGCCATGTGGATGGGGGTCAAGCGGCCATTTTGAAGGCAGGCAGTGAGCTTTGTGCCATAGGCCTGCACCCATTTTTCCTTGCTTTCACCCCTTGTGCCCAGGTTGAGTCAGTGGTACATGAAACTACAAGCCTCTCTGTGGGCTCTCTTGGATCAATGTTGAATTCCTGTTTCCCAAAAATGTAGCAATTCTTATTTTTGATATTTCCATATTGTGGTGTGCACGTGTGTATTCATAAATGCCTACTTGCAAACTATTAATTGAAGCGCCACATATGCAACATATATTTAACTGATGTTCCTCTGTCTTCGTTTGCTTTTAGGTGCGCAAAGTCAAGAACTCTGCATCATCGTTGAGCATCAGTGCCAGGAAGAAGTCCTGCTGCGGCCTGCTGTTCCGACATCTGAAGAAGAATCAGAAGATGGGTCCGAAAAGAGGTGCCCGTAGCTCCTCTTGCAAGAAAGATGTCTCTACTAAGGAGAAGAAGAAGCAAGTGGCACCACTTACCAAGGAGTCTGGTGCCTCGACCACTAAATTTATGTGGAAAAAAGAACCAAAGTCCACCATGAGTGCTGCACAGGTAGCCTGTTTATTGGTTCAATCACCAACGACCAGTGATGTTGGCTCAAGTACTATTCAACAACCAAAGCCGCAACAACAACTGCATGAGCTAACAGTACAAGCACAAGTACATGCGCAAGGAGCTGTCCGAGAAGGAGCTGTCCGAGAAGGAGCTGTCCGAGAAGGAGCTGGTCGAGAAGGAGCTGTCCGAGAAGGAGCTGGCCGAGAAGGAGCTGGCCGAGAAGGGGAAGGCCGAGAAGGGGAAGGCCGAGAAGGAGAAGGCAGAGAAGGAGAAGGCCGAGAAGGAGAAGGCCGAGAAGGAGAAGGCCGAGAAGGAGAAGGCCGAGAAGGAGAAGGCCGAGAAGGAGAAGGCCGAGAAGGAGAGGTCCATGGAGAGTTGCAAGTAGAGGTCAGTGAAGAGGGCCATGTAGCGGCGCATGGAGCGGTGCAAGTGGCCACAATGGTTGTTCTTCCCGAAGTCGGGGCACAGGAGGAAATTGACTTTGGACCCTGGTATCAAGTCAGGAAGACGAAGCCACTCCTCCTGATGATTCATTTTCTCCCAGCTCCCCAGCAAGGAAAAGATCAAGGAGGGTGTGTAGAAGTTCCTCTTCAAGCCCCGCTCCCTCAGATTATCTGGATCAAGATTGGCAACCATCTCCGACGTCTGAGAGGGAGGCACACCATGAGCTGAGAAAGGTATCAAATGTTAAAAGGAAGGGCCCCGGAAAGCTCATACTTATGGATCCGAACGTCGGACTTGATGAAGTGGTGCATTCTGATGTTGATGAACAGGATGACAGCAATGACCTAGTCATCACACACGTCATTCCAGCCACACCGGCCATGCAGCAGACAGACATTTATACCCTATCCCGACGTCATGCTGAGCGTGACCCTGGCGATGTGGCACTGGTAGCACCACCAACGCAGTCATGTAGTACAAGTTCACCAAAACCTACAGCTCCCATATTTTCTCCCCAGAGGGGAACTCCATCCAGCTCGACTCCCTCAAGTAGGGTTGCTGCAATAATTGCACAACCCAGTAGATGTCTGCAAGGCTCATCCACCACTGCTTCATCTGGCATTGGCAGTATCATCACCTCGTGCGGCAAAACCAGAAGTTTCCAGTCCCCAGTTTGGAACTATTTTAGTGTCCATGCAAAGCATGATAACCTAGCCGTTTGTTCCATTTGTACGACTACAGTTAGCCGCGGTAAGATTGGTACCAACTATGGTACCGGAGGCCAGATAGGTCATCTTGAAAGAAGGCACGCTGTAGAATGGTTTGCGCACCTAGCAAACATCAAGGCAAAGGAATCCCAAAGGGCAAGTGGCCAAAATAAACCCGTACTAGGTGTTTCATCTGAAGATGACGGGGAGGTAGAAGAAGCGTCAGACATTTATCCGGGCGCACCCAGTACCCCTGGCAGCACCACACCCTCCGGAACACATAGGAGGCACACTGAGAGTCTGGGAGACACACCAATGCGGAAAATGTCAACACTGAGCAGAAGTGGGTCGAAGAAGGCATCAGCATCATCCATTAAACTTGTCCAGCGCAGCATTACAGACATGTTCTCCTCAGATGCGCCATTTCAACGCAACCACCCAATTGTGCGCCTGTATAACACTAAGCTGGCTAAAATGCTAGCGGTGGACCTTCTCCCTTTTTCGTTTGTCGAAGGTGTGGGTTTTCTTGAACTCGTGGCAACACTGGCCCCTAAATGGAAGGTTCCTAGCCGGTTCTATTTTGCCAGGGTTGCTGTTCCAGCACTACATAAAGAGGTGCTTGAGTTGGTTGGGGCAGCTTTGCAGAAGAGTGCTGTTCACACTATACACCTGACAACAGACATGTGGACCAGTTGCCAAGCCCTTGATTACATGTGCATCACTGCACACTGGGTCTCTTTTTCAGGGGTTGCAAAACGGATAAATGCAGGTGGTGACTTGGTCGACATTTTTAAGGGTGCTCGTAAACATGCAACATTAGCCATGTTTGGCATGGAGAAAACTCATACTGCAGACAACATTTTGCATGACTTTAACAAAAAGGTCTTGCAATGGCTGCCCAAAAGAAATTGCAAGGTTGGTTATGTTTCTACTGATAATGGCAGCAATGTAGTTAAGGCCATGGGGGATGGTGACTATTTCAGAGTGCCGTGTTTGGCGCACTGTATGAACCTTGTCGTGCAAAAGTTCTTGAAAAAAGAACCTGCAGTCGACAAAATACTGACCATCTGCAGAAGAATATGCACACATTTCAACCATTCTTTTAAGGCCCGGAAGGAGCTGAGGCACCAGCAAAATGTACGTAGAATGCCAGTGAAAGCACGTATCCAGGAGGTGGCAACACGTTGGAACTCAACCTTCTACATGCTTGAGCGTCTGCATGAGCTGTTTCCAGTAGTCAATGAGTATTTCTACAACCTGGGTGGTGATACGACAGAAATGATGCTAGCGGTGGAGCAATGGCAGCTAGTTAAAAGCCTGACAGACATGCTTCGTCCTTTTGAGGTCTTCACGCGTGAAGTCAGCAGGGAGGACTGTTCTTTGAGCAAAGCTATCCCATTGTTGCTGAAGCTCGAGCACCAAGTCAAGGTGGTGTCTTCAGAATTAAAGGATGCGGGAAAGAATGAAGCATATGAGTTGGCGCAGAGATTATTACAACGCCTAGTTAGCAATAAACGGCTTGTAAATAACAAGAAACAACAGCACTACATTTGTGCTACTATTCTGGATCCACGTTACAGAAAGCCATTGTTAGGAAAAGTATTAATTCCTTTTGAAACTTCAGATGTTACAGAGTACAAAGGTTGGCTAGCTCGGTCAGCCATTCGTTTTGAAAGAGAGAGAAAGGGAACTGTAGGAGAAGACAGTACTAGTGAATCAGCAGGCCAACAGGTGTCGGATAAAAGCACTTCTGTGCCTGTGGCAGAAGTGAGTGTCTTTTCCTCTGAGCCGTTAACCACACCAGCAGCCGTATCATCTGCACCAAGCACAGGCGATATGTCTGAAGAGGATTGGCTAAGTCAGCTAGGGTTTGCTTGTCCCAGAAAGGACACAGAAGTGCAAAGTACAGGAATGCGGGAGAACATTGTTTCAATGGTGCAGGCCTACCTGGATGACTCAACAGCGGTCAATATTACTGAGGACCCATTGGCGTATTGGCATGGGAAAAGAAACATATGGCGAGAGCTCACCAACCTGGCTATCAATTACTTGTCTTGCCCACTCGCAAGTGTGTCTTCAGAACGTGTTTTTAGTTCTGCTGGTGGCATTGTGACTTCCAAAAGGTCCCGCCTCTTGCCCGCAAATGTGGAGCGGCTCACCATGATAAAGATGAACCAGCACTTCATACCACCAGATTACAAAGTACGAGAATGCACGCAGGAAGAAGAGGACACCGACCTACCTGAGGAAAGTTCTCCTCAGTTACCACAAGTACTACCGACTGAATTTGCAGAGTATGAGGACGAGTTCATTTTCCCTGACACCGAGTTCTGAAAATGAGTCAATGATTCATTAACTTTATTTTTAGTCCGACTCCTTATTCACTTTTATTCCTGTGTGTCTGTCTTTCTTTGTTTACCAAGTGCTTGATCCCATTCACAACAAAACTGTAATCACCCAATCAAAGAACAAGCCCATCAGCAGAACTGTCTTGATTTTGATGCCGCAGCATTCATCAGGTTCACAAGTTAGTTGCCAAGAACTCAGTCCTGGTCGTCTATCCTCCTCCTCCAGACTCACCCTATCCATTTCCCGTAATGCTGATGCCTGGATTCCGCACAATGAAGAAACTTACGTTGACGAGTCCCCTAAAGAGGTACTGGAAGTAGTGAGTCCTCATTTAAATACATTTTTCTAAGTGTGGCTTTTTTCCCGGATTTGCTTTTTGGCTGTTTGGGGGGTGTCAGACTTGTTTGCGCTTGGGTTTATGGGTCTTGGCTGGGCCATTGCTGGCAAGGTCTATTAAGGGATGAAATTGGTTAGGAGGAAATGGGAGGTGAAAACGTTTATGCGTTATTGCTCACTTGCCTGTCTTAGGGGTGCTGTCTGTGGGGCTTCTAGGGTTTTGGGGTCTGTGAGCCCCGCTGGCACATTTCGAATGTTGATTGCTTTTGCTTTGCAGAAAATCCACGCCGGGAAACTCCAGTTGGGGCCCTGCTGCGGAACGCTTTAGGACACTGTGAATTCCAGGTGGAGACAGCCCTCAACAAACACAAATTACAGGTAAGATAAGCGTTTGGATGGGAGGTAGTATAATGGAGTATTAGGAGGAGAGGCGAGAGAGTGACAGTGGTACTACTAGTAAACTCCTAGGACTCTTGATTTAGGAAACTCTGTGACAGGCATTTAACTTTGGAAAACATTTGGCCAATTACAGGTTGCTTTTGTTTTGCAGAAAATCCACGCCGGGAAACTCCACTTGGGGCCCTGCTGCGGAACGCTTTAGGACACTGTGAATTCCAGGTGGAGACAGCCCTCAACAAACACAAATTACAGGTAAGATAAGCGTTTGGATGGGAGGTAGTATAATGGAGTATTAGGAGGAGAGGCGAGAGAGTGACAGTGGTACTACTAGTAAACTCCTTGGACTCTTGATTTAGGAAACTCTGTGACAGGCATTTAACTTTGGAAAACATTTGGCCAATTACAGGTTGCTTTTGCTTTGCAGAAAATCCACGCCGGGAAACTCCAGTTGGGGCCCTGCTGCAGAACGCTTTAGGACACTGTGAATTCCAGGTGGAGACAGCCCTCAACAAACACAAATTACAGGTAAGATAAGCGTTTGGATGGGAGGTAGTATAATGGAGTATTAGGAGGAGAGGCGAGAGAGTGACAGTGGTACTACTAGTAAACTCCAAGGACTCTTGATTTAGGAAACTCTGTGACAGGCATTTAACTTTGGAAAACATTTGGCCAATTACAGGTTGCTTTTGTTTTACAGAAAATCCACGCCGGGAAACTCCAGTTGGGGCCCTGCTGCGGAACGCTTTAGGACACTGTGAATTCCAGGTGGAGACAGCCCTCAACAAACACAAATTACAGGTAAGATAAGCGTTTGGATGGGAGGTAGTACAATGGAGTATTAGGAGGAGAGGCGAGAGAGTGACAGTGGTACTACTAGTAAACTCCTAGGACTCTTGATTTAGGAAACTCTGTGACAGGCATTTAACTTTGGAAAACATTTGGCCAATTACAGGTTGCTTTTGCTTTGCAGAAAATCCACGCCGGGAAACTCCAGTTGGGGCCCTGCTGCAGAACGCTTTAGGACACTGTGAATTCCAGGTGGAGACAGCCCTCAACAAACACAAATTACAGGTAAGATAAGCGTTTGGATGGGAGGTAGTATAATGGAGTATTAGGAGGAGAGGCGAGAGAGTGACAGTGGTACTACTAGTAAACTCCTAGGACTCTTGATTTAGGAAACTCTGTGACAGGCATTTAACTTTGGAAAACATTTGGCCAATTACAGGTTGCTTTTGTTTTGCAGAAAATCCACGCAGGGAAACTCCAGTTGGGGCCCTGCTGCGGAACGCTTTAGGACACTGTGAATTCCAGGGGGAGACAGCCCTCAACAAACACAAATTACAGGTAAGATAAGCGTTTGGATGGGAGGTAGTATAATGGAGTATTAGGAGGAGAGGCGAGAGAGTGACAGTGGTACTACTAGTAAACTCCTAGGACTCTTGATTTAGGAAACTCTGTGACAGGCATTTAACTTTGGAAAACATTTGGCCAATTACAGGTTGCTTTTGCTTTGCAGAAAATCCACGCCGGGAAACTCCAGTTGGGGCCCTGCTGCAGAACGCTTTAGGACACTGTGAATTCCAGGTGGAGACAGCCCTCAACAAACACAAATTACAGGTAAGATAAGCGTTTGGATGGGAGGTAGTATAATGGAGTATTAGGAGGAGAGGCGAGAGAGTGACAGTGGTACTACTAGTAAACTCCTAGGACTCTTGATTTAGGAAACTCTGTGACAGGCATTTAACTTTGGAAAACATTTAGCCAATTACAGGTTGCTTTTGTTTTGCAGAAAATCCACGCCGGGAAACTCCAGTTGGGGCCCTGCTGCGGAACGCTTTAGGACACTGTGAATTCCAGGTGGAGACAGCCCTCAACAAACACAAATTACAGGTAAGATAAGCATTTGGATGGGAGGTAGTATAATGGAGTATTAGGAGGAGAGGCGAGAGAGTGACAGTGGTACTACTAGTAAACTCCTAGGACTCTTGATTTAGGAAACTCTGTGACAGGCATTTAACTTTGGAAAACATTTGGCCAATTACAGGTTGCTTTTGCTTTGCAGAAAATCCACGCCAGGAAACTCCAGTTGGGGCCCTGCTGCGAAACGCTTTAGGACACTGTGAATTCCAGGTGGAGACAGCCCTCAACAAACACAAATTACAGGTAAGATAAGCGTTTGGATGGGAGGTAGTATAATGGAGTATTAGGAGGAGAGGCGAGAGAGTGACAGTGGTACTACTAGTAAACTCCTAGGACTCTTGATTTAGGAAACTCTGTGACAGGCATTTAACTTTGGAAAACATTTGGCCAATTACAGGTTGCTTTTGCTTTGCAGAAAATCCACGCCGGGAAACTCCAGTTGGGGCCCTGCTGCGGAACGCTTTAGGACACTGTGAATTCCAGGTGGAGACAGCCCTCAACAAACACAAATTACAGGTAAGATAAGCGTTTGGATGGGAGGTAGTATAATGGAGTATTAGGAGGAGAGGCGAGAGAGTGACAGTGGTACTACTAGTAAACTCCTAGGACTCTTGATTTAGGAAACTCTGACAGGCATTTAACTTTGGAAAACATTTGGCCAATTACAGGTGAATCAACACGATGATAGTGTTCCGTAAAACAAACTTACTGCAAAACCACCACCCACCAGGCTCAAAAGTAGTAAAAACAGCTATGCTCAGATAAAGTTTGAAAAAGTATATTTTTATATCCCTAACAAAATAAACTCCCGCAAGACCCTCCCTAACCCCAACAAATAAATAGTCCATCAAAAGTCCCCAAAAACCCCAACTCCCAATTCCCACCCCCCAAAAGTCTCTAAAAAAGGGGCAAGGGACACTCTACGGATGCAGGTTGTTGAATTTGGCCTCCAGGGCATCAAACTTCTCCTGGATGATGGCTTGATCTAAACGGAGGCCCTCCACCAGATTATGATACTCCTTTCATCTCTGGACCTCCGCCTCTAGGTTGGACACTCTGCGGAGTGCAAGGCGCAAGCGAGCCTTTACAGTACTGTGAGGAGGTGCAGCCTTTGCTGCTCGGCGGTGGCGTCTTCCAGCACGGCTCCGGTTGGCTGGAGCACTGCGCTTACCGGCAGAACGTGGGGTCACGGAGGAGGATGCAGAAGATGTTACACTGGAGTGCGTGTCGTCCCCCTCCATTTCCACCAGCCGGCGATATTGCACAACAGTGGCATCCAGCCTCCGTTGCCGGGCAAGTACAGCCCGCATACTCCTGCTCGGTTTTGATGTTTTAGTATTACCAACTATAAGAAGAAAGAAAAACATAATCTGTAACGAATGCTCTTTAAGAATATGATTAACACAAAATGATTCAGCAGGAAGTTGTGTCACAGTACAACTAGCAACTAGCCAGCGCAGTACAAGACTATTGAGGCCAGTATCATGGGCGTCCACATGGAGGGGCAAGGGGGGGCGCTTGAATCACCATTTCCCTTCCCACAACTCACTTGTATCCTTGGTTTGGTGCTCTTTCATATGAAAGAGATCTGGCAGAAGTGAGTGACTTTTCCTCTGAGCCGTTAACCACACCAGCAACCGTATCATCTGCACCAGGCCCAGGCGATATGTCTCTATCTCTCTCTCTGTCTCCCTCTGTCTCCCTCTACCTCGCTGTCTCTCTCTCTGTCTCCCTCCCTCACCCTCCCTCCGGCTCCCTCCCTCTCTCTCTCCTTCTGTCTTCCTCTCTCTCTGCCTCTATCTGTCTGTCGGTCCCAGCCTGCTGTAATTACCATATTGTAATTTGTCACTGGTCCAGCACTGGATACACATCATATGCTATCTAAGAGTCAGATAGTACCATGGTCCAGCTTACCTGTACTCCACACCACCGCTGCCTGCTTCCTCACAGTCTGATTGTCCACTTACGCTGCATCCTCCCCAGAGTCGCCCTCAGACTCCGAGTCGATGACGATCACGTCCGAGCTGGCCCCGCCACCAGCTGTTCCACCTAAAAAATATATTTAAGACTGTTAGATTACACCACTCACTAGTATTTGGTCTAGGAATGAAGAAATTTGAAAACAGAAAAAATAATTGACTGTCTACTCTAGTCTAATGTAAAAATGTCCCTCCTTCCAAGGCTGTTGTCTTGCTGCACTTTTTTGTCACAATTGATGAATGCTTGCTTAATTTTAACACACATCTTTTTTCTCTGAACAGACAGACGCTGGACTTCTAAGGACAAGAGCAACATCAACTAAACCAGGTGAAAGCTCGGCTCGACCACAAGACATGTGTTCCATTACTCATCAACTCAGCACTAAGCACTTTTCCTTTTCCAGCTAACTTTATTTTAATATATGTGTTTACTTTTACTTTTTTTAATAAAGCTTTTAAACTTGAATAGACTCTGTGGTTTTTGGTCCTCCAAGCTAGAGTGACTGAGCGAAAGGTTTTGTAATTTTTGCAAGGAGGAGTCCGTGCCGCTGACACTACCAAGTTTATACTATAGTATACAGTGTGCCAAACACGCCACTCTGAAATATTATTACTCTGGTCTTTGGTGTCCATAGTAAGGTTTGTGGAGAATTGTCCCTGCAACAGTAGTATTATTGATTTTGCTCCTATCTAAACACTGTTTCGAAAAATTTAAATTAGGAACGCTTGGACAACAATAGGTCCTCTATATTTAAATAAACTTACTGGGGCCAGCAAAGGAGCACTCGCCGCCCTGGCCTGCATCATCCTCCTCCTTTGGAGCCACTGCATCCGCTGTTTCTGTCTGCTTGCCCCTGGGCGGACCTGACGTACAACATGAAAGAAAGAACAGAAAAAATTGATGATTGCTGCTTGTCGATGTCCTTGTCAACCAAATCAAACATTTAGAAAGAACAAGAACCAACTATTTTAGCCAAAAAGAGGGCTACAAAGGAAGGACTGCACCTGAGCCTCTACTCAGTCATTTAGGACAATGATGCGTCACTGAAATCCTGCACCTGCATGAAGCAGGCTTACGGCTTGACGCAGCATTGCTGGAGCTGCGCCATCGTTGCAACGCAACTCCATCAATGAGCCGCCTTTACGGCACCAATGCGTAACGCTTCGGTGACGTTTTGGCACCATGGCGTGCTGCATTGAAAATACGGCGCACCATGGGTGGTGCTGGCGTGCCTCACACTTTGCAGGGATGCACAGGTAATTGCTAATCTGACACTTAGGGGCATACTTACGAGTTCTGGGCTGCACACCTCCAGAGGTGCACCAGAACAAAATGCGTAACTCAAAACTAACCTTGCGTCACGGCAGATGCGCCGCAATTACAATGCGGCAAACCCTGGCGCAAGGGTAGGCAGATGCGTGATGCATCTCGTGACGAAAGAGGGGCGCATCTCTAGAGTCGCGTCGCAGGCGCGATGCAACTATAGCAATGCTCAGGGATGCCCAATACTCAACATACCGCATCAGTCCTTACGCCTGCTTCAAGCAAGCAGGCATAAAGAATTGACGTAGCAGCGTCGCGGAAGTGCCTGCGTTAAATCTTGTAGATTTCACGCAGGCACTTTTGCGAGGCGCACATCTGCCTGACCGCCACCCCCCCTCCCCCTGCGTGGGAACGCACCCATTGTGGCGCAGGCCCAGGTCTTAACGTGGCGCATCTCCTTAGAAGCATCACGTTGTACATGACTCGCAGGGATGCGCCACATTTACGTCGCTGTGCGTCAGGTAAGGCAGCGTAAACGTGGCGCAAGGGGCTTGTAAATCTGCCCCTTTGTGTCTAGCATTACGCAGTTCTGTAAAGTACACTCATACATTACTCAGCCCAATTAAATGAACACAAAATAGAAAACAAATAAGCAGTGGCACCGCCACAGAGAAAGAGAGCAGTGCACCTAAAATGCACAGAAGATTTTGAAATATTAATTTAGCTCTCCTATCAATGTAATCAGCAGCATTATTGCTCTTTGTAAAAAAGTTAAAGCAAACATTTGCAATATTAACACACAGAGCAGGAGAAAAAACAGAGTAGTGAGTGATGAAAAAATTGCTACTACTACTCACCAAGCCCGGGGACCTCCACTCCCAGCAGATCGAGCAGGTCGTGCTCCCACTCCAGAATATCGGTCCAGCGGTGGGTCACCTGATTATAGGTGCGCTGGACCCCCGTGATCTTAAAAAGGGCCCGGCACACCTGCCCCCACGGCTTCCGACGCTCCTGGCTGTTGGTATAACCGGCAGCAATCCTGCCGCCTGCTGCGATGGTCCTCGGGAGACGGCGCTGCACAAAATAAACGAGTGTGCCCACCTCCTCAGGGCTGAAGATCTCCCTGGGCACCACCATTTCCGCCCTCAAGCGGCCACACGGGAGCCGGGCACGGGCTGCGGTGCCCGGCTTGGGCAGCTTGACAGCTGTCTTCACCATGTTCTGGGCAGGTAAGGAGATAAAATGAAAAAGAATAGGAGTAGAGAAGAAGGAAATAAAAGTTTAAAAAGTACTTGAAAAGTAAACAAAAGTAGCCTAAAACACAAAAATATAGACCTAAAAAACAAGAGGGATAGAAAAAAAGTTTAATAGATCAAAAACAAAATAAAATAAGCAAAGGATGGCAGAGATATACAGAGGATAGAAACACCATGCCCAGACACATAGGAATGAATGAAAAACAAGATGGCGGCCGATCACGTGAGCGTAAGTAGGTTCTCACGCGATTTCTCTCGCGAACTCGTGCGAACTTGTATTCGCAAGGCGCTCATCGCGCGAGACTACACATAGCGGGCGGAAACGGAAATACGTCACGCAAACAAAATGGCGGCGCCCGTAAACCTTGGGGTAACTCGCACGAGTTCGCGTCTTACACGATCGATTTCGCACGACGCTGCGCCTCGCGAATAGTGCGAAATTACCGAAAAACGAGTTTTGCAAAAGGAAAAGCTATGAGCAGGTGCAAAAGTTCAACCTCATCATTTGTAACCATTCCCTGTAGTGCTTCCTGAAGGGGCCCTCCAGAATTCGGTTAGGTTCCTGTTAAAAAAAAATTACATTGCAACAACAGGAAAAGGAAAGGAAAGGGAGCAGACAAGCAGGTGCCAGCCTTCATTAATGTCAGTTGGGGCAGGGCAGGTGTTGTTGTAATTTAATTATGCAAAACTGAAGGCACTTAGCAGGTGTGCTGTGCTTTGCCACAATAATGCACACTCACTGGTCAACCAGAGGGTGCTGTGATGACACCGAGGGTGGCATGGGTGTGACAGCCAGAGGGTGGCATGGGTGAACCAGAGTGCCAGTGTTGACAGAGGATGGCAGTGCTTTGTTTGCCCCAATAATGTACACTGGTGAACCAGAGGGTGCTGTGATGACACAGAGGGTGACATGGGTGAGCCAGAGGGTGGCATGGGTGAACAAAGAGAGTGCCAGTGGTGACAGAGGGTGGCAGTGATGAAGAAAGGCTTGCAAACAGGCTGGGCACGTAGAAACAACAAGTTCGCAAAACTGGCGACCTGACAAGTAAGTTCGCAATTTGCGAAATTGCACAAAACCCTCGCGAACTTGCAGAAACCCGTGCGAACACCCCCAAAAAAAAATCTGCAAAATCCGCGAGGATTCGCGGATTTTGTGGATTTTCGCAATCCGCAAATCCGCAAATTCACGGATTGCGAATCCGCAAAATCCGCCCATACCTAGTCCGTTACAGAAACAAAGTTCTCCACCTCCACATCTACATTAGCTGTGGATGTTTTTTCACTATCAGCGGGCCTTGTTACTTCACTGAAGGGATCTCGATTTATTCCCCCATCCGCAATTTTGCTAATAGTGTCCTGCTCCGTCATGGACCTTATCACTGTGGGTGGATCAATGGGGGGCAGTCAATCCACAAGACCTAGTAAGCTAAATCTGTTACTTACTGGGACACCTTGTGGATATAAGTTGTTGTCCGCCCCTTTTCTGAAACCCGGCTTAACAGGTTGGTCTCGCCAACCCCCACTTGTTCCTTGATAACCCGGGTTAGCAATATAATTTGGAGGAGGGTAGAAATAGCTTAAATCCAGGGACTGGATAGTAGATCTGAACTCTCTAGAGAAACCCATACAAACATGTTCCACCACCCTACTGTCCTTGAAGTTAATAACAATACAGTCTCCATTTTAATCTTTGGGTCTGCGTCCTACCCATCCCACTCTTCTGACAAATAAGATTTGACATTGAACATTTATCGTAAGAGGTCTATTATTGTTCAGCCAGTGAATAGTTTTGTTTTTCAGCTTAACATAAGATTCAGTTCCACCATTTTCCAGTTCTGGGACCCCAGCCAATACAGCAACATAAGATGAACTTTCGGGGGGTAGATCGATATGTTGGAGGATGGTTTTGGGTCTTCAGCATTGCGATTCCTTTTTAGCACTCCATTTGGAATTTTCCTTTGGCCATCTCCCGACTGTAAGTGCGCTTTGCTTGCTACTGGCTTGCAGACCGTAGTTGAATGTTCCTCTAAACCAACAGTGGTACTTATATCGTCGGCATGGGATCCATATGATTTGAAGGAAGGTTACTGGTCGATGAAGGATTAGATACCAGAGAACGCCTAGGGCCAAAATTTGGTTGGGCATAGCCACAGTTCGCCATTTGGTTCTTGATAGATTCCAAGCTAGACCTGGATAGTTCTTCAAATTTTTTTAACCTATTCTTGATTGACAATAATCTTTCTAGAAGGCGCTGCATAGATGATAATATAAGACCACCTACTTTCAGCAGGAAGCTCTCTTCCGCCATAGGCAGAAAGTTCTCGTTGTCAGCCACATGTGGCGTACTTATAACTGGTAAAGTCTCCAGCGGGCCTTCCATGGCTGTGGTCCGCGCAACAATCAGGTCATTGTTATTATTGAGTTTTGCAACCTTTGACTTTTTTCCCCTCTGGACTGCTCCTCCCCGCTTCCTCTTGGGAACTGCCCCCTGAAGGTACCCCTGTAATTGTAATTGTAGGGAGGCACTAGGGGCATTAGGGGCTTCCGTAATACAGGTAACTATCCTGCTATTGCGATTTGTTAGTGAAGTATCGATTGTTGTCGCCGAGTGAACATACTCTCCAGCCAAAGAAATATTGCCCAGATCTTAGGAATTCTGGCTATCATTCTAGCTCGATGATCCAACAGCGGGATCCAGGAGAGGGACGCTCTGTTATGGCTATCTCATGAGCCAAGATGGACGTGGCCCTTGCGATGAATTGATCTAATGTTCCAGCTACTTGGCCACCCGTCGTTACTTTCTTCCCCATTCCAACACGCCCAGTCATTGTATAGACAATATAACAAACAGTAAGGTATTAACACTCAATGATTACTATGCTATAAGTTGCTTGCCTACCCCACACCTGCATGCTCCCCAGCCAGCACCCATCCTCGGTGCTGGCTGGAGTTGGTTCCATTCCTTTGCTCCCACCCAGATGGAAGCTGCTTTTTTCTGTGCTTCCACCGGGCAGGAGCAAAGTTATGTTTCCTACCCTAGAAAGTGCTGACAGGAAATTAAATTTGTGTTCCCTGTCCACACTCTCCCTGGCAGAGAGCAGTAATGTCCCAAGGTATAGGGTCACTGGAACACTGTTTGTTCTGGTTCAAGGGGACAAGTTCCCCAGGGCCAATGGACAGCTCAGGAGGGGACATGATGCCCCTCCCCTAAATTCTAAAGTCCTCTCAGTGGAATGGGGACTCTAGCATGCTTATGGCAGGCACTGCACACCCCCTCTTCTAAATTCAAAAGTCGTTGTAGGGGGATTGGGTCCCCAGGGTCTTCATGAAGATAAGGGAGGTAGGCCACACATTCCCTCCCCTATCTTTAAATGTCAGCCCTGCCGGATTGGGCCCCTGGGGCATCTATAAAGTTAGGGCGGGGGTGCACATACCCATCCCCTAAATATCAATGTTGGCCTTGGGGAATAGGGACCGTGGGGACTCGTAACAGCTCGGCGAGAGTCAATGCACTCTCTTCTCCTCTTTGTTGATGTGGAGACAGACAATCAGATCTTATTTTTTGATCTGTTGGATTCACAGAACCGCCAGGAATGATATATACATACGTTTTGAATCTTAATTTCTCAAAAACTATTTACAGCAGATAAAAAAATGCACAGTTTTTAGACCAAGATCTAGATTTCTGTTAAATTTGGTGCAATTCCTTTGAGACATTTTTGAAGTATTGCGGTTCAATTTTCCTATGCAAAGTTACATACGGAAAGCATGTTCTGGGACACTCTCTTTTTCACAGCCCCTGCTTGATGGATCACCCTGAAACATTCCAGGAAGAAGCTGAGGGTGATGATCTTTGTTTCCAATGTAAACATGGCCCTAACTATAACTAGTGGCGATCCCTACTGGGCAATAAATATATGTATATACCTGTGCATGCACTCAATACAGCTGCTCGGCACAGGAGGCCCCTCTTTTACCTGTGGCTCAGTGTGTACCCTTCTACAAATCACTTCTTGAGACGTCCTTGCCAGCAGTGCTCATTACCCCAATCTGCTCTCATATGGCACAGATGGATTTAGTAGAAACCAGCTGTAATGTGTCACCTGCGATTTCAACTGGGGTAGTTCAGGTTCCTATTGCTAGGTGTCAAAGGTGGAAAGGTTGTTTTTGTTTGTTCCCTGAACTTAAGGTAACTATTATGAATGCTTTCTGATCTTTCACTTTTAAAATGAAGTATCTTTACTCCTCTGCTGAAGGTTGCAGTGTACTGCGCTGCACTCAGGTAATTTTTAGAAAGGAAATGATTTTGGAACAGTCCAAATGCCCAGGTGAGGAACTAAATATGACGCAATAATAACATCTTCAATTAGCAATCCATTTCAGCTTTCTTTTCACCAAGATAGTGCCAATGCTTCTTCATTCTAAAAGCTTGTTGATATCTTCTTTCACTTTCTACCTGAGATTGTTTCCATAATCCTGCATCCAGGCAAAATGAGACACTAAGGGCGTCATTTATGGAGCATTGTCATAGGGCAGCGCGGCGAGTCTTCTTTCTTCGCTGCGCTACACCACTGTGCAAGGGCAGGAATGCAAGGGTGCCTGCTTTAGATTCAGGAATGTTTTTGTGCAGGAGGGGGTACCTTCCTACGCAAAAACAATCTTGAGATGCGTGTTCTTCTTTCCATGTGTCTCAGAATGCAGCATACATGGAAAGAGGAAAAAACAAGGAGAAATAAAAATATTTCTCCTTGTTACGCCTGCTCTGGGAGGTGTAATATTTGGCGCTGCCCCAGGTTTACATGATTAAGCCAATCTGGGGTAGAGTCAAAATCCATGGGTGTTGCATATGAAAACCCACCGCAAATCTGTGCCTCCCTGGCACAGAGTAAGGCAACGCAGCGACTTGCGCTGCCTTACCTCAACCCTTTCGATGCTCATGACGGAACGGTTCCGTCATGAGCACGGCCGTTTTCATTAGGGCCCAGCACCGGCGGTAAATCGGGGCAGCACGGATGACGTTAATCCATATCCATGAGGCCATGCAAAGCCATGTACAGTGGCCTTGCATGGCCTCATAGATGTGTTGAGAGATTTGTGCCACCGGAATGTCAGAAACAGTGAAGATCCAGCAAAGCAAGACTTTCATAAACAAGTCTCCCCTCCCCGAGCTGCATGGGCTACCTTCTATTTCATTCTTCTCCGATGTTGAGAAATGGGGGCATACTTATCAAGTGTTTGCATCGTATTTGCATGATAGATGCATGCGGACCACCAACCATAACATTTGATTTATCAAGCCACAGAGGGCCACTTTACGTGTCCTTGAGTGATTTGATAAATCAGGAGCAACACAACACAATTCAACATAAAAAGCTGGGTTGTGTTACTTTGTGGCAGGTAGGCATTCCATGGCTGTAGTATGGGTGTTCCCAACCAGCATCCATGGATTTTGACGTATTACCAGATTTACCAAACGTGGTAGACCAATTCCTTTTTCTATGTGTCCTGCATTCTGCAGCACACATAGAAAGAGGAAAATGCCTCAGGGGATTGTTTTTGTGCAGGAAGTTTCCCACTTTGCCGAATTTGGCGCAGCTCCCTGTAGGCGCCTTGATGCCCTTCGGCTAAGTCACGCGGTATAAGTCATAATTCATTCATTCATTCATTCACTCCTGTGTTGCCACTTCCTGCTCAAAAGCAATCCTCCCTATAAAACAGGAACCCTTGCACCATGGGGCAAGTTTGCCCTTGTTGACACTAAGCATCCATATGGCACCAGCACAGGGACAAAGGCAGGAATGCACTCCATTCTTTTAAATATGGCGCTTTCTTGCACTTTCCATGTCAGGCAGCTCAGCGCAGTAAGGTGACTTGCTACTCTGCGGCACTTTCTTATAAATATGCCCCTGAGTGTATTAATCTTCAGTGATGTCTGTGAAGCCTGCCCAGTGCCAAAAAGGTCACAAAGACACTTCCCAGCAAAGGGCCATGCAAAGGGAAGCGCCTGCTGCAAGAGTAAAGTTACGGAAGGAAATACGAGCCACACACAGCAGTACAACTAGTACCATGAAGCATACATGCATGCACTGACCAGAACGAGAGCCCTAGCACTCGCGCAGGGATGACGAACAGGAATAACTCGTAGAACACAGAATACCAGGCAGCCTAAGAGCTGCACGTAGCCTTCGACCCAGCCATGCACTGGAAAAGACGCGTGCTCCAGAAAAAGAACAAGAACAGAGGCCTTCTTCATTACAGCTTGTGGATATTTGTTTATATATCTCGAAAGAATATGTTTTAACAGGCAAGACTTCACACAGTTTGAGGGCAACTTGACATCGGATAAATGCACTCCTGAGGTTCGGAATAGGGGGCCAGTCCCTCCCTCAGCAGGCGCTTTTGAAACGGAGTATAGTCACCATGCCTCCCTACCAGAAGCACACGTCTGCCAAAATTCATTCCAACACATTTCCCAACAAGCTATTTTTACTTCAGTGATAGCAGGCGTGCCTGCCCTTAAATACCAGGAAAAACAGTTGAAGCAGAAAGTGGAGGATTTTGCATGAACACATGGGGAGCCTGAACATGTTTCCACAAAATATACATAATATCCTAAACCGTGATAACTGACACTGCAGTACCGCCAGCAACACGCTACCTGCTCCCTTCATAAGGTTTTCAGTGAACAGCCGATATCAACCATAGTAAGAGACCTGAGCTGGAAACCCCTACAGAGAGCCAGTTTCCAGCTTTCTAGCTAGCATATGTCAATGGGGGTTTACCAATCTCCCCAAGACACTGGAGGCAGCCTCAGAAGCATTAGGGGCATATTTAAAAGCCCATATTGCCACCAGACCGTCACTTTTTTTGCATGCTTAGGTAGCGTAGCTACATTTTCAGTAGTTACAAGGTGGTGCTAAGCCACTTAGTGTGGCTTAACGCCACCTTGTACATATGCCCCTTTCCAGTGCAGCCCTCTGTGGCTAATGGTCAGTTGCTGTGGGCGTTCCACCACAATACCATTTCTTTTTTAGTCTGCCCCAGATTTTCAAGGATGTGCAAATCTGTGGCAGCGCAAAAAACTAGCACCATGCAGGAGTAGGCTTTAGAATGGTGCACAAGGAGAAATGCTTTTATTTCTCCTAGTTTTTTCTGTTTCTATGTGTGCTGTATTCGGCACACACATAAAAAAAGCAAAAAAACATTATTGATTGTAGATGTGCAGGAAGGTGTCCCTTCCTGCACATAAACAATCATTAAATAATGACAATTTGCTACTTCTATGTGGGCTGCTGAATGCAGGCAACATAGAAGAAACAAATAGCCATTAAAAATTGTTTGTGTGCAGGAATTGACATCTTCCTGCACATAAACAATCAATCCCTGCAACACAGGTTTGCAAGGGTGCCTGCATTGGCGCTAGGCAGCAAATTTTAGTGGCAGCACTATGGAAAACCCAGGGGTATGCAGTATTGTAGTAAATGCAGCGTATCCATGCATTTTGAAAATGTCAGAGTGTGCAGATGCCGAATTTGGCGCAGCTCCCTGCTCTGACATGTTCTAGTAAATAATCCTGCTAGTTTTTCCACTGGGGAGGGTAAGGAGTCTCCCTGCAAAGTTGCCCTTCAGAAGACCATGCAGTATTACTGTAAGACACTAAAGGGCTTAAAGTATCCCCCTACCCAGCCCCATACAACACACTGATGGTCCCAAAGTAACCAAATAAATAAAACATTTGAATCAATGAATCAAAAGGCAGGTTTCATATGCAGGTTATGCTGCATGTTGAATGCTCTGTTGGCTTGGTTTTGTCTCGCCTGTAGCGCTTCATGCAAATGTAAATTTTAAACCACACTCACAGTTTTGGTGTTTTTAAAAATTATTCCTGCTGCTGCTTTTGTCCTGTGTTGTGCGGCTCTGCCTCCTGGTCCACCGCGGGTCTCTGTCCTTCAGGCAGATAGGGCCAGATGCATCAAGCGAAATGCGCTCGCAAAAGGGCCAGATTCTCAGAATCTGGCCCTTTGCGAGTGCAATTTTTGCATTTGGGATGCATCATCCCAAATGCAAAAATCGCAAATAGAGAATTCGCTAAATTGCGATTGTTTGCATTTAAGGAATCTCAAATTGAGATTCCTTAAATGCAATGCATGAAAGTATCAAAAATAGCGAATTCGCTAATAGGGCACGCAAATTACCAGGAAGTACAACTTCATGGTAATTTACAAAAACTTTGAAAAATGCACTTTTGTGCACTTTTCAAAGTTTTATGTTGCGCACACACATGCCCTAAGGGCATGTGTGTGCGCAACATATGTGCACAGATCACATTCAGGGGTGTAACAGGGTGTCCTTTGGACACCCCTGCACCCTTGAACTCGCAATCTCAATTTGCGAATCGCTAATTGCGATTCGCAAATTGAGATTGTCTTCCCATTCATTCCTATGGGCCTCTAGGCCCATAGGAATTAATGGGGAGGTATTCATTAATTGCGACTCGCAATTTGCGAGTCGAAATTAAGGAATTCTAAGGAATCGCTATTTTTATAGTGAATGCTTGATGCATTCCATTTTGCTATTCCTTATTAGCGATTCCTTATTTTTCGCTAATAAGGAATCGCAAAATGGATGCTTGATGCATCTGGCCCATAGAACCGCGAGTAAAGTAGGAGGCAGTGTTGCAGCCATAGTTCTTCAGAAAACACACATTTTTAACACTAGGTTTTTTAGGTTTCCTTTGGTTGATATTTTGTTATTAAAGTTTGAATCCCATTACTCCTCATTTATCTGTGCTCTATTTTATAGACCCCCATTTCATATGCCAACATTTCCGAAGCAATTAGGTGATATGATAGCTGAAGTGGTACTTAATCACTCCCGAATTTTGATGATTGGCGATTTTAATTTTTGGCAGGATGATCCATGAGAAAGTCTCTGTTCCATTGAATTTACCGAACTCCTAGCAGGAATGAATTGCCCCCAGCATATTAAGGTAGCCACCCATGACAAAGGGCATACCTTAGGCCAGGTGTGGACGGCCAATCTGGAAATGTCCCACCTACAGATCCGCTCCTGTAACTGGCCCTAAGGAAAGCTGAACGCATGTGATTATAATCCTGACTTAAAGATCACTTTTGTGTCCTTATTGAAAGACTACAAAAGAACTATTCTTCAAATGAAGGCAGAATATTTTTCTGCTAAAGTATTAGCCTCTTCTAATAAAACCAAAGATATATTCTCCATAGTGGGTGAACTTTCAAACCTAGATCGAATCCTTGTTAAATCTGTTCCATTGCAATCTTTATGTGACTCTCTCAACACATTTTTCATTGAGAACATAGCTACCATCAAAGCTAGCATCCTGAAATCCTCCACCCCCCTGGCCTCTTCTCATTCCTGTATGAATCCGGCATGTTTGGACCAAATTCCTTTAATCACCAGAGAAGGCCTCCCTGCCCTACTTAAAAAAGTGGGATCAGGCTGGCCTATGGATATCTGTCCTCCCTCTATTTTGCAGGAAATCTTTCTACGCTGACCGGATCCCCCTCTACTTCTTCTTAACAATTCCCTTGTCCAAGGGATTGTTCCTAATCTATTTAAGATGGCAGAGGTTGTCCTCATCTTAAAAAAACCCAGTCTGGATTCTTTAGCACCCAGCAGCTATCGTCCCATTTCTTTGCTGCCTCATTTGAGTAAGGTTTTGGAAACTCATGTTGCTACTTGTCTTAGTTCTTTTGTGGAGCAATCCCACTATTTAGATTTTCATCAGGCTGGTTTTAGACCAGAACACTCTACTGAATCCGTGATTTTGGCAGTTATGGATGTGTTGAGAAGGGAAGCCGATCAGGGCTCTATTCAGGCCCTGGTACTTCTTGATCTATCGGCTGCTTTCAACCCGGTTGATCATCTTGTGTTGAATGACCGTGTCGGCTGCACTGGAATTCAGGGTATGTCCCTGAAATGGATCACCTAATTTCTTAGCAACCATTCTCAATCGGTGCGTCTTGTCAGTTTCAGGGCAGAACAGACAGATTTGACTTGTGGGGTCCCACAGGGGTCCTCTCTTTCACCTTTACTTTTTAATCAGTATGTCCTCCCCTTAGTTTTGGCTTTGCGTAAAAGAGAGATTGTGTTCTTCAATTACGCTGGCAATCTTTAGCTGATTTTTAACATCGACACCTCTGTATCATCTGTGTCTAGCTTCCAATCCACTATGACTTTCATTAGTGATTGGATAAGCTTAAGTTAAACCCAGACAAAACGGAGATGATTTTGATGGGCGCTTTGGCCAACCCTTGGGATTCCAACTTTTGGCCTCCACTATTAGGGAGCCCCCCTCTCCCAGTCAGCTTGGTAAAAAGTCTGGGAATCATCATCAGTAACAACTTAACCATGAAGGCCCAGATTAGTTCAGTGGTCTCTGCATGTTTCTTCCATCTCCGAAGAATTTGGAAAATTTGCAGATTTTTGTCCACTGCGGCATTGACCCGAGTAGTGCTTGCTTTCGTTATTTCTCGCATTGATTATGTGAATTCCCTGTACACTCGTATTCCAGCTTACCAGCTACATAGGCTGCAATTGGTTCAGAATCAGGCAGCTAGGCTTATTTTTGGTCAACCTAAGCATCACCGCACAAGACCTCTATTGAAAAGCCTTCATTGGCTTCCTCAACATCAACACTGCCTATTTAAACTGGGCTGTACTATCTACAAAGGCCTTGCTGGTTATGGCCCTGCCTTCATTACTTCTAAAGTACAGAGGTATATCCCAGCTTGTGATTTACGCTCTTCAAAAAAAAATCTGCTGGTCTACCACAGCTTTAAACAAAAGAAACACGGAGGTCTTAGATATACAATTCTGGCTCCTCGGTTCTGGAATACTCTCCCTCCCAATTTGCGTACCGCTGGCTCTTACACTGAGTTTAGAAATCTACTTAAGACCTGGCTATTCACTCAAGCGTATAACTAGAGACATTTTGATTTATATTGTCTTTTGTATGTAAGAACGATGTGGTGTTATGGAAAATGGCATACCCCAGTCAGCATAAAATATAAATGAATCAAAAGAGAACACAAAGGAGGGATAGATGAAGGGTGCGCCTAAATACATTATTTGCACAATATATACATATTCTGCATGCACAATACATCGAATGCAGAAGAATAACCCAACAGAAGAGACCTCTAAAACTCGGAGACTGAATTTCCAAGTTAGGAAAAAGTCTTATAAACTTAATTGAGAATACAGTGATACCAATAATCATGTATCTATCTGTGTCATTTTATAAAATATTTGTATAGACATACATAAAAATTGATGCGAACAACATGATATTAGTGGAAAAGAAGATGTCATGCAAACTTATGCAGGAACCCACAAAATTAGCACAAATCACCATTTCACTTCTAAAACATTAGGTTTCAAAACAAATGTATTATTTATTTTCTTCTCCTGGAAGAAACCATATCAAAACAAACTGGGGAGAACATTTGGTTGCATATTTTTAGTATTTGGGTCTAGCCTTCCCCAGTTACGAGGATCCCTTACCTTGGGTCAACACTTGTAGGAAGTTCTGCAGCATATGATATGCCACCTGGGATTATAGCAGAGGTCTGATTTTCTGTAGGCATTTAGTATTTCAGTACGTCCAAAAGACTATGGCTTCCCCGTGCCTGCCATGTTATATTGATTTGTATAGGGCAAGATGGTTTCCAGTCAATTGAGCATTTTCTACTGGTTAATTAGTAAGTGCTACCTCATTGGGTAATGTTCCCGAACTCCCTAGCAAACGAAAGGCGACAGTGCTTCAGAAATGCAATTAGACGTAGGAGTGAAAATATTTGATCAATAACCTTATATTGTAAGATAGAGGGTATTTTATCTCATGTGTGATAGGAAGTGGCACTTGAACAACAGCCATTTCAGTTCTTTTTAGGTCTCGCCTAAGCAGCGCGCATGCGCTGAATAGGAAAAAGACCTTTTGAAATCAATTCAGTTTTGCAGTCAAAAACGTGCATGCGTTGCATTGCTTTGAATGGCAAAGCGTGCATGTTTGGTGATTCCCTTGCGGGAGCGAGCATTCAAATCGTCTGCTAGTAACTAACAGATGGTTCCTGCTTGCTCCCGCAAGTGAAACAGGCACAGGCCCCCTCCCCATGCTGCCTCTTGTCAAAGTTTTTTTTTTACTTTGTGCGCGAGGCGCGCACGCTTGTTTTATTTTGGTGTGCAGTGTTTTCTTCTCACTCGAATGACACACATGCCCTTAGCCCATTTTCCCCTTTGCTTTTAGCGGCACCTGCTCCCCTCTACCTTTCATAACTGAAAGCGTCTCCAGAGAACACTGCCTCAAAGCAACTTCAAAGCACCTCTTAAGATTCAGCCCGGTAGGCTGTCGGCCATAACCACGTTTTGTGTCGATCTGGGATGAACCCTGACCACCGTGTACATGGATGCACCAGCCCCCGTCACTTTTCTCTTGTTTCAGTCAGCGTGACCCGAATAAAATGGAGCCACGCGCACGCCCCTGAGGCGCCAGCTAGGGACCAGAAGCCGCCGCTTATAACATTATGGGCGCAGAAGCGCCGGGACAGAAGTGACATATCAGCCCCGGACCGTCGGCGGAGAAGGGCATTACTTCATGAAATCCATGTTACAGCACCGCTAAGCCGCCTCCCTGCCTTAGAGAGGCTCTGTGCCATTTAAGACACTGCCGGCGAGGGCCTGTTCTGATGGAAGCCCGTGTTTGTTCCCTATCTCCCTCTCTCTCTTTCAAAAATGGATAATGAACCTTTAGCCCACATGGCTTTTGTGCACAGTCGGTGGCAGGGACAGACTGATTTGCATATAGCCAGGTTCTGAGCTGGGATGGGGCAGTGAGATAAATAACGGTGATGGATCAAGCCCTGATCTTTGGACTGGGTAAGAGTGGTCTGTTTAACTCAGACACTCTGTTCATCACCACCCCCTTTTCTAAATCGTTTTTGGCCACTATAGGTGTGGCAGGGTATACTCAGACATGAGTCCCTTTCTCACTGCTCCATCAGGATTCAAGCAAGCCGGGCCGAAGAAGGCTGAAATGCCAGAAACCGGGCATCGGTAGCTTGTCTCCTTTCTGGTGAAGAATTGGCTTGGTAGTTTAGTCTGCCCTGTTCCCATGATGCACTGGGCCAGGGACAGACTGATTTGCATATAGCCAGGTTCTGAGCTGGGATGGGGCAGTGAGATAAATAACGGTGATGGATCAAGCCCTGATCTTTGGACTGGGTAAGAGTGGTCTGTTTAACTCAGACACTCTGTTCATCACCACCCCCTTTTCTAAATCAGTCGGTGGCAGCGGCAGCTGCAAGCCGCTGATAGGGGAATCACGCTGAAGCAGCGGGCGTGTCCTGCACAAATCTGCACTGCACACAGCCACTGAGCCGCGATAAGCGCCACATATTCACCAGCTGCATGGCCGGCTGCAAGCGCAGGCCCGGTGCATCGCCCCGAAAAACTACTCGAGGTTATGGCGAGCCGATGTGGAGAGCAGATAGGAGGAGGCAGTGACGGCTGGGGCCCCATACTTCTTCAATATTTGTGAAACTTGCATTTTACCTCATCTCCCCTAATAGCTTTTTAGTGGCAGGCTGTTGCATCTTATGAACACTTTTTCTTTGCCAATCGCCAGGCTCCAGTTTTGGTTTGTGTTTCCTAAACTTTTAAAATGCTTTCGTTTTGCCTGCAGCAGCTCTTGCAGCAAGTTTACTGATGCTACGGTCCAAGTTAATGGTCAACTGTGTGTGGCTTTTACCAGCTTATATACAGCATTTTGCAAACTATCAGTACAATTAGCATTATAGTCCATCTTGAAAAATCATCTCATATTACGCATATCTGGTATATGCCTCCTTTCTCATTTACCTTACTTGCTTTGTATTCCTGCTCGGTGTTGCTCTTAAGTAAAATAAAGTACATTATGCGGCTTATCCATTCATTAAAGGAATCTAACAGAGTCTGTTTTTTCTACATTTCATCTCTATACTGCATGTATGCGTCCATTCTACTACAGCCTAACAATAAAGTACCATTCCCATGGCTAATTACTGAAAATACATTTAGGGAGTGGGAGGAGCAGCGTGCACACTTGGGGAATCCTAATGCAGTAGCATTTACAAACAACACAGCTACGGGCACATAGGATGCATTAACGAAGGGATATGCAATTTTTAATGTATGCAGAAGTTGTAATACACCTAATGCATCCTCAGGAGATTTTTAATATCAAAGCTAGCCTCTGTTTACTGTCCTCTGACTAGATACTTCCCACCGAGCAGACACATGTAAATGTAAAGGTATGTATACTTGTAAAGCGCACTGTTACCCCATCACTCAGGGCATCCTGGTGCTGTATACTGCTGGGGAACCCGTCCCGGCTTTCCCTGTGAGAGGGCACCCCCAGGGTGAAGCCAGGCACCCCCGGCGCTGATAGGGCCGTTGTGGAGATTAAGCAAGCTATTGCCCTGAGTTGCAGAGTGGGACCCATGGTTAGTGTAGGCACCTAGGCGAGAATTATCAAGTCCGCGGACATTGACCCAAGACCCTGCCGCGTCAGGAATTGAACCCTGGTCCTGGGCCGACCTCTGCTTCAGGGTCTGCAGCTTCTAACTAGTGAGCCACACTTCTCCACAAGAAGACACATGCTCTTTGGCTGTTGTTTACTGTCTGGGAGGCAAGTCTCTCAATCTTATCTATAACACCATCTATTATTCCTGGAAATTTGCCTGTAAAAGCAAAGTGCTTTCGTTTGTAGATCACATGCTACGAAATTTTTCAAGTCAGTGACACCTTTACTTTAAGATTAGCAGATAAGGAAACCCCAAACTTAAAGGAGCCTCCACCAGCAACTCACCTGTGACTACAAACTATTGCACTGGGAACCTTATTAAAGATATGCAATAAAATGTAATATGTTGTAGCTGGCATTTGGCCCAGCTCACTGCAAAGCAGACCCACGAGTTGTAATGTTATACAAGTGCAGGGACATTTATTAAAAAACACGGCAAATGTTGATGAACTAATGCCCATATATAACAATTCCTTGGGTTGCCATGGCACCTCCTTTACACTTACCATTTGGGCGATGGCTAAAGGGAGGAGGGGATGCTACATGCACCATCAGGATAACGTAGTACGTCAGTGCCTCCCAAAAAACACAGAAAGGGTCACCTAAAAAGCATAGGTCACTTAAAAGGCAGTATTTATTTTTGGTAACACTTTGTATTTTGCAAAAACCTATAAATAAAGTAAGGAGCAAAGAAACAGCAGTGCGCAATCTACGCACTTTATAACCTAGTGTGTGCTGTCGTACATTTTTATTGCAGCTCCATGTTACAGCATATGACGTTCTTTGCATTAGTAAAGGCCTTTGCACAACTTTAGTTATGCAGCACAATATCCTTGGTGCAACAAGATCAACTGTTGCATGGCTAAACACTTATAAGGTCCCAAAGGCGAGTTCTATTGGCTATGCCAATGCTTGTTTCAATGAGTTATAGGAAGGGGTTGCCCTGTTGTTTTGCGGGAGGGCCTTTCAGAAGCTATTTTTATTCCCAGAGAAAAATTATTTTGCATCTCAGTTTTCCTAAAGGATGAGATTTTGTCTGTGCTCTGAATCTTGCATTGGCCTGTTGAGATGGGCAGTGTCTACTGGAAGCAGAGGGGACTCAGAAAGAGAGGGGGAAAATTCCTGTAATGGATCACTCCTTGACTGATCCCAGAATTACACGTTGGGTGATTACAAGGGAGTTCTGGAAGATTATCAATTGAGGGACAGTAAAAGCTTGAAGTCACCACATAGGTTTAAGTATTCTGATGATCACTGTTCCTGGTATCGACAGGCAAGCAGGTACTTGGACTGGTACTGGAAAGAGAGGAGGGATGACAAGATTTATCACTGCAAAACTGCAGAATATTTCAACAGATGAGGCCACTGAAAATTGGTAACCCTGACAATAGGATTCAGACTAGAGGAGTAAAAGGTAAATCTCAAAAAGCTTACTTTATAAAGAAGAAGGTAGGTGATTTACCCATTTTAAAACAGTAACATGCCTCAGAAAGGCCACGTGCTTTTGTGGTATGGGGAACGGGCAGAAGTGCTCCTAGAACAGTGCAGCAGAGAATCAACAGATGGTTTCTGGCAATATTATTGATTGATGAATATATTTCAGGTGAGTCTTTTGAAGGCCACCTAAATTTCCGAAATGAGATATAGAGTATTGAACTTTAGACACAGGGTGATAAAGTGCATTGTATTAAAATAATCTTTTAGTTATATTTATCAAAGGCACATACCTTAATTCTGGCAATGGATGACTCGTTTCCATTGTTTGTGAGTGTTGCACTGCACAGAGAAGAGCTGAGGACTGAGATATTCTCCCTAAAAGATATTCTTCCTGGGGCGTGACTTACGTGCCAAACAAGATGGTTGTGTAGCCCCAGAACTCAGCTGCATCGATCCCGACACAACTTCTTTTTCGGGAAGGAGTCACCTGTATTTCAGCTACAGACACCAGATATCACCTCCTTGCAATGAGGTGAGCCCTGCAATAGTTCTAATGCCCTTTTTATTCAGTTTTGAGAGTTTTTGATGGCGTCCTGTCTCGGACTTTGACTGCCGCCATTTTGTATTCTTTTTCTTCCTCACAGGGCTTGAACATTTCATTGCGCTCAAACCATTTCAAGTCATGGACTCTGGTTATCACTCTATGCACCATGCGGTGAGCCCCCCCATTCCTTGAATGCTTTTTCAATCCAGTTTGGATCATTTTTGAAGGCGCGTTTCGGCTTAGACTTTGACGGCAGCCATTTTGCATCTTGTATTTTACTCTCATCGCCTGACATGCTTTAATGTTGCCTTTCCATGGTTTGGCTCCTCCTCCTTATGAACTTTGCCTACCATTTATCTCCTTGAGCAAAGTGAGTGAGCCTTTAGGTATGAAAGCGCTGTTTTGCTTTTGACATATTTTTTCTGGCATATACAACTGCGCTGTACCTTATTTTAAAATAGCCACCATTTTGTAATCTCTTTAATGTATTCAGAGGTGATTACCTAATCAATATGTTGTTGTCAATTCTGGCTCTTTTGAGATATACCATCCATTCTACAAGGGAACTCATGGCTTAAAGTGTATGTATACTCTCAATTGCTCCATTTTTAAAGAGTTTTGGAAATCCATTCTTAAGAGTTTAAGTATTCCACTAAACTCCAACTTACTTTTTTGGGGAGACTAAAGAATTTAAAGCGTTCTGCCTTTACTAAAGTCACTACGTGTTCAGATTCAGATTCTAACTCTACTCTTAGCGCAATGGAGGATCTTTCCTCTCACAAACCTGATCACTCTTCAGGCACCATTCCTAAAACACAACTTTCAAGTAAAGTTCCTACAATCTCTACCAAGTGGCCAAAGCAAGATCCAACATCTCCAGGAAATCCTTCCTCATCATCCATGGATATCATCCTTGAGGAGATTTGTGCCTTGAAACCTCTTTCTAGATGATAAATGGTATTCTTTGGATTCACGAGTGCTTCTTGTTCTCGCATTTCCAGTTTGAAATCTGACATATCTTCACTTAAGAAACAAGCAGAGGAGTTGGAAAACCGAAATCTCAGAAATATTCTTAGACTTTATGGTCTCCCTGAAAATATTGAAGCCTCCAACCCTAATGTCTGTTTTCGGTCCTTTTTGCCTAAGCTTCTAGATTTGCCTGCTACTTCCTCACTCAACATTCAAATGTCTCACAGACTGGGAGCAAAAGTTTCTGTTAAACCACTTGGTGTCATCATGCTTTTCCCGCAATATACAGACCTTCCCGCAATATACAGACCTTCTTCAAGTCCTGTCTCCTGTTAAATCCAAAAAGCTAATTTTTTGGGAAGGCTTTCGTCTATTTTTCTCTCAAGATGTCACCAAGATCACAGCATAACGTCGTAAGAAATTTCTCGATTTACACCCTCAATTACGTTTAATTAACGCAAGATTTGGACTTCTTCATCCTTGTCTCTTCAAAGTCACATATAAGGAGAAGACCACAACATTTGAAGATCCTGCAGCTTTACGAGAGTTCCTTCGTCTTCATGGAGCTGATGTTATGGACACTTCAAAGCCTGCTTGATTATCATGTTTGCCTCGTTATATGTTGTCGTTTCTCTTGTCCGGATACTTGCTTCTAAAACAACCATCCTTTTCTCTTCTTCTTCTTTTCACACATAATTCTCTTCTAACTCTAACCTCTATTATTGTAAGCATATAGTTTGTTCATACTTGTCTTATTAAGTTACATTCAGGGTCACATCCTGGAACATTAAAGTATTACACAATCCTATTAAACAGCAACGGGTGCTATCTTATCTAGCTGAATTAAAAACTGATATTGCTTTACTTCAAGAATCGCATATTACAAAAGATGAAGTTTCAAATTTGAAGAGATGTTGGGTGGGACATGTTTTTAACTCTCCGTCAATGGGTAAGAAAAACGGTGTCTTGATTTTATGTCACAAAAAACTGCATGTTTCCATTGTTGAACAAGAGGTTGATACTGAGGGTTGTTGGGTTATTGTTAAACTTCTAATAGACAAGATTCCTTTAGGTATTTTTAATGTTTATGCCCCCACCTTGGTCGGTAAAGTTTTTGGTATTAATATATCAGAGAAATTATTAACCCATGAAGATGTTTATATCATTTTTGGTGGTGACTTTAATCAAGTTTTTGATCCTATTTTAGATAGGCATTCCAGAATTAAATGTGTTCCTTCTAAAATGCACTCTCAATTTACTTCCACAATTCGTCGTAATGCATTGGTAGATATTTGGAGACTATGTCATCCAGATTTTAGAGAGTATAGTTTCTACTCAGCCCCACATCATTCACAATCCCGTATCGATTAGCTTTTTCTGAGTAAGTCCCTAGCCCAACGTACCATTCAATCTGAAATTGGCTATATCCTAATTTCGGACCATGCTCCTGTACTCGTAGACATTGACCTAATCCCCTTTTATCCTTGTTCAGGAGGATGGCGTTTTAATAATTCCCTACTTCTTGATCCTATTTTTTGTCAAAAATTTGATTCCTTTGCCTCAGAGTTTTTCACTAACAACAATACCCCAGAATCTCCCTTTGTTATGGATTGGTATTCCTGTAAAGCTGCTGTCAGAGGTTTTATCATAAATTTTGTTTCTCAAAAGAAAAAAGCACAATCTAATCAATTACTTAATAAAATTAATAAAATTAAACAATTAAAAAATACTTATTATCATTCGAACAACGAGTCCTCTCTTAAAAATCTCATTGACGCTAAACTTACCTTCAATGGATTATCTACTACTGCTGCATCTAACTTCTTACTGAAAAGCAATTCTCGCTATTAAGGAGGTCAAAACAAAATGGGGAAATTATTTGCCAACTATTTAAAAGTAAGAAAGGAAAGAACAAAAATAGATTCCCTACAAGGCCCGCTGGTACTTCTATCTTCAAGGATAAAAATATCTTAAATGAATTTGTATCATTTTATTAGAATTTACACACTCCTGAAACACTAACAGAACAACCTGATCTCCTTTCTTATTTTCAATCTCGTCCCCCTCCTTCATCAAGTCAAATTGATTTTAAGTCACTGGAAACTGATATTTCTATAGCGGACATCTCTCATGCTGTTTCGGTCTTCCGCCATGGGAAAGCACCTGGCCCTGATGGCTTCACTATTGAATTTTATAATCACTTTGTGAAAATCCCTTTACCAAATCTTTTACTCCTTTTTCAATCTTTTTATATGGATGGCTCTTCCGGGGGCACTTTTCAGGAGGCTTTAGTTTGTTTAATTCCTAAAGATGATAAAGACCATACTCTTTATAAGAATTATCAACCTATTTCCTTGGTCAACACAAACTATAAGATTTTCACCAAGATTCTAACACTCTGTATTGATTCTATCCTACCCGATCTTATTGGCCCTGAACAATCTGGTTTCGTTAAAGGGAGATTTGCATATGATGATTCTTGTGTTCTTTTTTTTTTTGTGTTGAAATTTTTTATTAGAAATTTGAAAATAAAAGTACAGATGGAAATAATGATACAGAGTAAAATCTTTCGTAAGTAAAAAATGGTACACATTAAGAAAAGCATTACACAGAATATAATAAATATGAGAACATAAGGATAACGTATATTCCGTAATCCTAAATGCAATGATAATGAAAAGATTGTAAAAAAAATGCAAGATGAAAGAAGAATGAAGGAAAGGAAAGAAGAATAGAACAGAAAAAGAAGAAAGAAAAAAAAAGAGGAAAAAGAAGAGAAAAAGAAAAGAATAGACAAAAAAAAAAAAAAGTCCCAGAGCAACACAAATTTACATAAAAAGAGGTAAGGGAAGAAAATGTAAAGCTGAGCAATACGAGAGGAAGAACTCAAAAGAATAGGATTAAGAAGATGGAACAATCAGAGGAGAAGGAGGAGTGGAGCAAGAATCATCATGTACAGAGGCTTCCAGAAAAGGGGACCACACCTGGAGAAAAATGGAAGCTTGATCCTGCAAATTATAAATTGTACGTTCATGTTGAGCTGTTTGCATCATCGCCACCAACCACTCCTCCAGCGAAGGGGGCAGAGGAGATTTCCAGTGCCGTAGTATGCAAATTTTTGCCGTGGCCAGAGCCGTATGGAGAAGACGAGTTTGTGGTTTAGAAAGCTTCGGAAGGTTACGAAAATCATGCAAAATGATATTCAGAGAGGTAAGGGGTAGAGGGAGTGACATAGTAGTGACCAACGTCTACCGTACAAAAAGCCAAAAAGGTGTTGTAAGAGGGCATTCACAAACAATATGCGTAATATCACAACCAGAGGCTGAACACCTCCAACACAAAGTATGGGATATTAACTTAGCATGGTGTAACTTGACTGGAGTCTTGTGTTCTTTTTAATGTCTTAAGCAAGGCCTCTTCACTGGCACATCCTTTTGCAGCGATTACTTTAGATGCCGAGAAGGCTTTTGATAGGATTGGGTGGGATGTTATGTTTCATGCTTTAAAAAAGACTGGTTTTCCTCCTAAATTATTTGCTTTAATTTCTTTACTATATTCAGGTCCCCGAGCTTCAATTTTTGTTAATTGTATAACCTCTGACTATTTTTCACTACATAGAGGAGTGAAACAGGGTTGTTCCTTATCTCCTTTATTATTTCTTATATCTTTAGAAACCTTTTAATTAAAATTAGACAGGATGATCACATCACTGGCTTTTCTTTTGGTCCGCACCAAGTTAAAATGTCAGTTTATGCTGATGATATTCTTTTATATTGTTCTAACCCCGAATCATCTCTTGCTCCTTTTCTTCAATAGGTAGGTTTTTCTCTAAAGTTTTTGGTTATCGCCTAAACGCTGATAAATGAGAAATTCTACCCTTACATATGTTATGCCAAAAACATATTTTTGACCAATGTGGGTTTTCTTGGCAACCTCACAAATTCAACTATTTGGGCTTATGGTCGGCTACCTTATTATCTGATACATTAATCTACATTTTAATTATATCATTAAAAAATTTGATGATTCTATTGCTCGTTGGCACCCCCTCTTTTATCGTGGTGGGGTCGTCTTGACTCATTTGAGATGATGCTTTCTCCTCTTGTACTATACACTATCTCCATGACTCCTATTCGAATTCCTGAATATCATTTTAATAAAATTGACTCTATTTTAATAAAATTCTTATGGAAGGGTAAGTCTTCTCATATAGCCTTGTCCTCTCTAAAAAAGATAAATCTAATTGAGGACTTACATTTCCTCATTTTAAAACGTATGGTACCACTTTTTTTTTTTAAAACAGGTAGCTCAATGGATTTCCACAGATTTTCCTTTATATACACATCTTTGGTTAAAAATGTAGAATACCTGTATTGCTCCCTTTAACTTTCAGGAGATATTAACCTTCACTTCCAACACTGCTTATTTACGTTCTCCAATTATCTCTAATGCTCGCAAACTGTTGGTTCCTTTTATCTTCATCATATCCCTCTAATAGTTCTCTTCAGCAACAACCCATTTCGTATAATAAATCATTAAGAATTTGTAATCGCTCTATATACAGGAAATCTTGCCACTCTAGAGGACTAAGTTGGATTTCCCAACTTATATCGAATAACCAACCCCTTACTTTTGGGGACCTCCAAGCTCAATTTTTCTTACCTTCTTCTTCTAAAACACAATACGCTCTCTTATACCCATCTCTCATTTTATATCTTCAAAATCTACCTAATACTATTGATTTCCTATTTTGTATAGAAACTTTTTCTCAATATTGGATAATTCCCCCTCAGCATCCACTATATAGAAATATTTTTGTCTTCCCTCTGACAGATGCAAAACGAAGGTTAACCTGGCATGGGAACGGGATTTATCACAGGAGTGGCCAATTGATACCTGGGATTAGATATGGTCTAAAATTCATAAAACTTCTTGAGCAGCAAACACCACGCAGACCCTTTTTTCATTTATCATCAAGTGCTTATTTTCCCCAATGTCCTTGGCATCTTTTTAATCAGAAACAGCCCCTACCTGTTGTTCCTGTCCTCACCCCACTGCTGACTGAAAACATATGTTATTTGAATGTCCTCCAATCCAACAGTTTTGGAAACTAGTTTGGTCCCAAATCCGAATTTTTTTTCGAGTCCAAATCACCTTTTCTTACACACAAATTTTCCTTGGTACTCTCGCCCCCCCATTGTCCTCAGTCATCACTCAGTTTTAAGCTTTTAGATGTATTAATAGGTATTGCATTTCATTTACTAACCTCTAATTGGAAACAAGCTGCCAAAGTCACTTTTAGATCTTGGTGGAATGCAGTTTGCTTTCATCATCAACTGGATACTAATTACGTCTCCTCTGTTTCTCTAGCAATTAAAGGAGATCTCCTATGGCTCCCTATGACAACATATTTATTCCTATCTGCCTCTTCAAGTGTCACTTCTATGAACAGATCAGACGAGTCACGATAGCCACCTTAGTTTCGTCCTTTGCCCCTTCATTTTTAGACAATTAATTAGTTACTCATTACTGAACGTTTATTATTCTGTTTTATTGTTCTTTAACCTTATTCAATGTTATGCTTACAAGGATACTCATTTTTTAAAGTTGCCTGTTATCTTTAATGGTTCTATAATACTTATATTTTGTCTTATCTTTCCCCCCATTCTTTTTCTTTTCCCCCTTCTTCTTTATATGATGCATATCCTTTGTATACATTGTGAGTTCTATATTGTTAGATATTTCTACTGTATATATTCATTTATGTAAATAGGTTTTGTTATATCATAATATTGCTGTTTCTTTCTTTTGTTTTCCTTTTTCATTAATAAACTCAAACTTAAAAAAAAGATATTCTCCCTAATAGTTCTGATACCACTCTAAGCCAAATACACACAAGAGTATGCTCTTAAACAAGCAACCACATTATATAAGAATCAAAAAGGGTAGGACAGGACAGAGAAAGTACTTCATGTAATTCCTCTCAGAAGTGAACAGAAGGGTCTGAACTCAATACCCTTTAAAACAGAACCTAAGCACAGCATATGTTTTACGCTCAGTATGAAGTGATAGCATAGTATCATTCTACAGTAAACACCTCTTTTCACCTTTTAGTCAAGCCAGGTGGGTCTTACCGAATTGTGTTTATAGGGAAATAATTTCCCATACAGGGACCAATGTCATACAGAACCCTTAATGTTAATTCATAAAAATGGGTAAGGCAGCAGAAGCAGCAGCGGTCCGTGCAGGTAAGCACTGTGGGGTGGTGAGGCGGGTGGTGCAGCAGGGATGTCGACAGACTATAGAATAGGATCTATTTATTTATTTAATTTTCCCTATTTCTTCATCTGGCGACTTCCCCCTCCCGCCCTGCCCCGCCACCCTGCCCCAGCCTTGCCCCATCATGCTTACCTGCACAGACTGCCGCTGAGCAGAAGTGATATCACACACCCTTTGACCTCAATGACATTCCAGGAAATTACATCATATGAAATTTGACCCTGATGCCCAGGAAGTGAGGGGACGTGACCCTGATTCTGATGGCATCACAATTGCCCCCACCGAAGTCTAGTGAATATCTCAAAGAGAAATCATATTCATCAAATCACAAGGAGATTCAAACATAAGAGATGTAAAAAACAATAGTGGATTTGTCCTCGTGTATTTATTCATATGAATCATATGTTGAATATGAATTATGTTTCTTGCTTCATTTGCTCCTTTTTACTGTTGATAGGTTTTGATTCACGAACGCTTATGAGGACTAGAATCTGTGCAAAGAACACAGCAGAAGATTTTGTATTAAAAGTTTTCATGCAATCGCAGTTATTAAACTCATCAACACGTTGTTTAAAATGTGTATGTTTGCATTTGTTTCATGCATTCCAAAGACTGTGTGTTGCACTGCTGAAGTTATTCATTTTATAGCACTGCAAGTGTAAGTTCTTGGTGGGGGCTGGGAAAAGTAAAGTGGTCATCAGGGTACTGTTTTCCTTCTGTTCTTATCACTGCTTTGACACCTCTGAGGCCCGGATCATAAGGGCAGTGACAGGTTTGGCAAGGGCAGTCCTAGGGGTAGCGGCTGCTATCTCTGGAGATACTGAAATGCAGTCCTTGCACCGACCGTGCATAGCACTGGGCTCTTGGGTAAACTGGCAGAGAACAAATCCAAATAACTCCCAGCATGACACATGGTTTTTCTTAGGCAACCTGTAGCACTTGCATCAGAGTAGCACGTGCTACAACGTGGCTTGCGTTAGTGGCATCCAAAATCCTTTTCTCACCTGCCACTGGGCTAAAAGAATAGCCCACGTCTGTTTATAACTAGAATCATGGTACTCCTTCAGGAGGATTTCACAGTAACATCAAGTATAGACAGCACTTACTTAACTGATCACATTTTAGAAGCCCATTTATATGGGGCCGATAGAATATAATTTCCCTAGCAAAGAATACGCGGTTGGTAAGCCGAACTTTACCATCCAAATGTGATTTATCTTGGTTGCAAATGATCATAGCCTTCTAAACGAAATTTATCTAGGTTACAAATTATCGAGAATAAGGCAATGACACCTTCATTTCAGTGAAATGTGCCATTTCATGCCACTAATTCTTTGCAAATTTAATGGGCAATATAGGGTTTTGAGATTTTGGAAGAGCCTGTCTGTTTCCTACATGAGCAAAGATGATTAATGCCTTTGTCATGCCCATCTTCTCAGAAAAGGGTTAGATGGATGACCGATCCATCACTTTACACAGCCTTCAAACTGAAATGCAGGGCAGGGTCCGCTCCTTCACATGGGCGTCGGAGCGTCGCCCCACTGCTTTCTCACAGTGCGGGAAGCAGAAACGTAAAATGGTATAAATACCAATTTACGTTTCTGCTTCTCACACTGCGAGAAACCAGAAGAAGGGTATGCCTGGTTAGGGCGGGCAGGTTGGGAAGGATTGGCTTGCCCAATGTTATGGGCCCTGACTGTTTGCTCGCCCCCAGGGCCGATCAAACCAGTCATAGCACTCTCCCTTTTCTTCATGTAGGCTGCTGCGCAGCCTGTATGAAGAAAATGGCCTCCCCATAGACACCTGTAAAGACGGCCTCTTAGTCAATCACAATGCTGCCATTGTAGCATTGTGATTGGCTTAGGGGAAGAGAGGGAGGCTGCCTGCTTCTGCTTCCTACGAGCAGAGAGCAGGAGACGCAACACGGTAGTCCGGGACCGGAGGCGAAGGTAAGTTTTTATTTTATTTTAATTTTTATTAAATTAACCCCTCAACCCCCTCCCTGCGCGCCCCACCCATCCGCGATTCATGCCACTGCGACTGATGGTGGGGTGGTGCTTGAGGTGTTACACCCCATAGTAAATGTATTTTCTGATAAATAGTTGGGTACAGGTGCTTTCAGTTGGTTATAGTGAGGTGTCAGTCAGATTCACTAAGAATTTTTACACACCCAGACAAAAACGCACACACTCTCTCTCTGGTTACTTCACAAAACATTGTGCCTTCTCTCACTTAGTACCCCTACCAATCCCCATTCCTCTCCGTTTCCATTGCCTCTTAGGCCCCTCTCATGCATCCTGTGTGTTGTATAATGCATTTTAACATTATGTGCCAGAGTGACTGTGGTAAATCTGATGACCCCCCAAACTTACCGAGCAAGCGACGCAACTGCCGAAATCTTGGTAACGAACCACCTACAGGGATGGAACGAGCATAGTTATTGGGGCTGTTCCCAGCTATTTACACTAAAAATGCTTATGGTACATTGAACACAAACTACTTCCATAGCCTTTAGATCACATTCATACTAAGTGTCAGGGGAAGGATTTGCTCTAGTTAACAAGATCCTCACGGTCAAATTGTGATTCTCAAAGAGAGATCCACTGCACAAGGGAAAGGGCTATAGTGCTAACATCCATGCCAACGTTTGGAGCAGCTAATAAAGCCAGAATTCCTAATTCCCGAATCCTCTGCCTTCACACTGTGCAATTGACATCAACAGAAGCATCCTCATATATACATTTTTGGTATGATTCTCCACTTAAGGACAAGGAGTGTTTTCAATATTGGAAAAACTGTCCCACACTCCACACATTGCACACTTCCATGACTATAAGCTGATATTTCACACTGATGGTTCTGCGCAACTTGGAGTGAGCCACCCTCGGAGAGTTACTGGCACAGCAAATACTAGACCAGTGACCAGAAGGTCACTACAAGTGGGAAGCAGAATAATTCGGTAGCATATATAGAGTCGAAAGGCGCATCGAAACCTATTCCATTCTTGCAACGCCACTATTGGATTAGAGAAAGACAGTCCCTCTTTTTAACATTGTGATTTCTATATTGTACTGTACATTTTGTGTTTAATACCTACTGTTGAACTTATTGTGTTTTTTAACTTTTTATTTTTTAATAAAATAGATTCTATTTTACATAAATTTTACATGCTTGACTATGCATTTTTTTGCTGAATTTGAATGACAATTTATTCATAGACGTCTAGCATTTTGAACTGTCTAGGATGACACCCACATTGTGAAGATCTGTAGCATGTGCATCCATACAAGAAATTTCAAAAGATGTGGGATTCCCACTTTTGCAGACTTATACCAAACTCTAGGTGATTCTACAACCCAGATAGCAAAAATCAAAACCATTATACTAGCCCTGCTAAAGGCAAACCCGCTTGTTCATTCTTTGGGAGTTTCAATTTCAGCTTTATGTGTACAAGGGTAAAAGGTGTATCTCCAACCATAAACCTTTTCAGGGAGATTCTCAGAGTGAATCGATTTTGGCTAAATAGCTTGGGAGAAGATACCAAGCCACAGTTATTGTACACACAGCACACAATTGAGCAACAGAATCAGGGAATGAATTCTAAAGGGTGCAAGGTAGTGAATTTGGCTTCACAGTTGCTGTTTCCATCGATTTCCGTTTAAGATTGATGCACCATCTCACAGAGTGCTGCCAAGGCTATTGTTGACTCCACTGAGTTGGCAAGTAGGGAGGCATGTCTTGCCTAACAACTCTCAGTCTCTGCCCCATGGATGCAATTTCCATATCCCAGCTCACAATAGGCTGGTCAGATGCAGGAGCAGACCCAACTGCATCCTACTTCTCATATTTACATACCCAGCCCACTGCCTCATACTCATCTCAAGCCTTCAGAATAATGGCACGCAGACCGACATTAACTCTCTCCAGGCTAGCCTCCATGGTAGGTAAGCAAGATATTGCAGCTGAAGGGTCTACAGGTGCGGTCTGAGAGGTGATAGCAGAAGCAGAGTCAATGGAGGAAGAAGCATAGTGGAAGCTATAACAGCAGAACCAGGGATGTTAAAGGCAGTGGAAGTATAGCCATGTGTGTTAATTTCAATGATAGCAGAACCAGGCGTACTTGCGCCCCCCTCTAGTAGGTTGTGGGGATTAACAATCAGAACTGTTTTTTCCAGCACCAGCCTCCTCCTGCAAGTCGGGGAATTGATTATTGAAATGCTATAACAAAAGTCGTTATTCAAATTATGCCATGGTTCATGTATTGCCAGTTGTATCTGGAACCTTAGGAAAACCAGAGGAAAGGGTCACCAAAACCCAGTAGCCAATGTGCCATCTTGCACAGAATAGTAAATGTGATAGATGGCAGGTGTCTCCTTAACAGGGCCCCAGTTAAAAGGAAACATCCAGAGAGGAATACAAAACCTCATTGGCAATCTTGTAGTTCTTCAATGAAGATGAAGATTAATAATGAAAAAAATGGCAAGGCAGCAAACTCACCCAGACATCAAGAAGGAGAAAAAGGCCAAACAATAAATCCATCCAACTGCAAGAAGCAAACAATAAAGGGCAACATTGGCTGCAAGCGGGTAAAGAAGGCAATGAAAATAAGAGACAAAATGCAGTTCAATTTTCCTTCACTTGGCAGTGCCTCCTTATATATATATATAATTGAACGGCGCGATGAACTCCTCCTCCTCCACTATTGACCACGTACAACAAAAATGAGGGGCAGTAGTGGAAACGGGAAAGGAATGGGATTAGAGAGTAAACAGAGACATTGTGATACACCAGTCTGAATCATCACTTCTGTTGATCAAGGATGTAGAGACTGTCTGCAAGGCAAAGAGATATTTTAAGTAGCTTGCCACAATGGATTCTATGCCGAAATGTAATAGTGAGTGTAATAGTGTGTGTAACTGACCCTCTGTACTTTGATTTGTTGCTTGGTATTTCTGAAAAGAAATACGCACATCGAATGTATGTTGATTAATACAGCCCTGTATTATTTGAATAGTTACCTCAAGTGTTGCCACTGCAATCTTTGTAGAAGATGAATTATAGTCTCTTGTAGGACTGCAAGGTAACCAATAATTTTAATATTCTGTTGTCTTTGCAATTCATATATATTATTTAAGAACTATAATACCATGTTGTACATGGGATTCTGTAAACCCTATATAAATGCATGTCTCTGATTTCTTTATAATCGCCAACTAGCCATTATAAAAAAAGATGCCAGGACTCGACTGTTATAAGTAAGTACAGTTGAGTTCTTACATCACAGTGTCTGCTGCCAGAACCAGCAGCCGAGGTTAAAGGCACGTCAGGTCACGGATTATAATTAAAGCTTCTACTTAAAGCAACAAAAACGAATGTTGCTTTTCTTTCTTCTGCGCTATTGAAAAAGCTTACAAAGACAACCAGATAGAGAAAAGCCAGAATCTTTCTGCAGGTTTCTACAAATTCCAAGCTACTGCAGCTTTTAAAAAATAGTTTTTAAAAACTGAAGTGTATTGAACTATTTCTAATATCTGTTTGAAACACATATTCAACCGGTTTTTGATGGCTTTGATTTTGCCTTAGGAGTCATTTTTATTCTTCATGTTTACAAACATGCTCGCTCTTTCGTATGAAAGAGCTACATACCAAGTTTTAAGTGGTTTGTGGGAAAGGTGATGTGTGACCATGTATTATATGGTATAAAGTACCCCCTGGAGTACATGATAAAGAGATTGCAAGTCACTTAAGAGTTCCACAACCTTATAAAGAAACTTGGCCTTCTGCCTCGGTCCACTATATGATTATGGACCTCCTCAGTGACCTGCAATATCCTTATAATGTATAGCAGAGGGTACTTTAGCCCTTATATAATTGATATTCATACATAAAATGAGCAACGTATTCCGCTTTAAAAATCATTAATATTCCATCACAGAATAACCTTTAACATATGTAACAATTCCCAGTCTTATAAGAGTTTTTATATATGTTCAGAAAAAAGTTTAAAGTTTGTTTCTATAAACAACAACACTTTCTGACTATTTCACTCTCGTTCAATACATTTCCACATGAAAGCCTTGGTTCCTGGCAAGGAAATCCAAGATAAAGGTAGAAAGTTTCTGGCTTCATCAACATTGTTTCATTAAAGCCTTGCAGAGAGGCCATGGACCACGAGGTAAATTATAACCAGATATTCAAAATGGGCCGTCTCTCCAGAATACACAAGTGTTCACAGCCTGCTGGTAATTGTAGTTCTTTATTGAAATGCTGCTACATGGCATATTCTCAAAGCATGCACATGCAGAGTCTAGGCAGCAGCAACACTCCACAATGATTGTCAGAATTTCCTTACCTCAGAGAAACTCGGCAAATGTAGGTGTGGTATTTCGCTCCTCCTCACTCATCAATTATCAAGCAGAAGAAGTACACAGAGCCTTCAACCCTGCTTCTTGACAGCCTGGAACTCCAGGCAGTTCGCAGAACACCCATTTGGGAGCCCATTAGTGCAGAGACACTACAGCGGCCCAGGCAGTGTTGATGATCAGCCATGCGCTGAGAATCGCCTCTAAGAATGCACGGCCTTGCAGTGCCTTTTATTACTCCTTGTGAATGCATATAATCTCTGGTGAGTTCTCATGATAGTTCCTGACATCGATATAACACAACACAACCAAAGCACCCCATGTTGTCTTCCATACGGCTCGTCAATGAAGAATGGATAGTGCAAACCTTTGACATCGCATGGAGAACTCCTTCATTCAGATAGGTAACTGCATAAGGTTCAATGCTCCCCAATGACAATCTTTTAAAGCACTGCTGCAGTTAACCAGTCTTTTTCTTAAGCTAAAGGGGATCTCAAGTTCTCATCTAAGATGGGTTAGTAGAACTGGAACACATAAAAACATATCATTTTATATTTTCTTCCGTGGGCACAATGAAGACTAAAGCAAAGGCTCAGGTCATCCTCGCTTGATGCAGAACAAGTGTTGAATTCCTTACTGGTAAGATATTTGCCTTGTGCTATATTCTTTTTACAGTGAGTGGAACTCTTGTTGAGAATGTATGGGTATATATTTCATGCAGTTTACCACTTGCTTATATGTTGTACTTGAGACACATTTTGTAGAAAGAACTCCTAAAAACATAGAAATTTTGCACATACAGCAACTGAACTTCCTTGCTACCAGTGTCAATGTCTGGTTGCAACTCCCACACCAATGTTCACCAGTGGAGACCTTCATTAGAGCAAAGGCAATTATACACATCTGGATGGGAGGACATAAGGGGCATTAGTGGTCTACACGATCAGTCCCTTAACTAGTACCTGTATTGGGGCTGGTGGCGTGTCTTTGTTCGCCATTTTATGTGGCTGGAAGGTCAAGAATTGGAGTGAATAAAAGTGACAGAAGAACAACTAGAAGTTGATGGAAAGTCCAAAGTTAAAACCAATATAAGCACTAAAGGTCAGTGAAAAATAAAACATTGCAGGTGCCTATAGACCAATAGCTCATGGGTAGACACACTCTCCCATTCTCATTGAGCGCACTCGCCATGGACCACGGCACCCCAGTATTGGAACTGCAAAGCTAAAAAGGAAGCTAGCATGTAGGAAGCCATGAACTACAAGAGCCCACATATCGACAGATGCAGAGCCAATGATGCCCACAAGGAAGAACCTGAACCCTAGACTTTTTGGTAAATGAAAAATATATAAATGTTACTAATTATATAGATTATGCAAACTCCTCATGTGGATTGACAGCTGCCATGTTTCAAGGAAACTGTTACCACTTAAGAAGCCCCAATAAAGCACAACCCACCCCACCCTTATATCTCTTCCAAGAGCTTACCAAAAGGCTAGGAGCATCAAGGAGAAGAAAATGTTTTTCAAATAGTGCAGAGTGCCATATGGGAAGGGTGCTGACAGAACTATGTAGTACTGCACTGGGTAAATTATGTCACTCTTGGCTACAACTTTATGTGCTAAGGCAATGCAATGAGTTACAGGAAAGTGGCTGGATATGCCTTATGAACTGCCAATATGGTGGCCAATTAAAGAACTCTGCATGAGGGTCTCAATCTAAGAGGAAATTGAGTTTTTTCTTGTAATGTCAGTTCCTGTTGGAATTATACAAAAAGAAAGCATTTACATCTGATGCAGCACTTCAACACATTTGTTCTCCTATTTTTGTTGCATTCATTGTCCTCTTGCTTATCCCTGATTTCTGTCCTAACAGTTAACCAAACCCAGTCCCTCAAAATAAAAGACGCCAAAGTTGTCTAGAAGCCTCCAGTGCATTCTACAATGCCATCTAAAATAACAGCCCCTGAGATAGCAGCTGTTCCCTGAGTAACAACAGAAAGTTGAGAATCACGACCAGGAAAGACACAAAGGGCCTTCTTTGTGAGAAGTGACACATTTCTGCTCTGCCACAGAGATACGTCAAATTGATTATGAAATGCTGCGTCATTTTTTTCCAACATAGATGAGACAAATTTATGGTTTGGTGCACAATGTCACAAGCGGTGAGTAAAGTTTTAGAAAATGACGTTGACGCTGCCTCCCTGATGCTAGTGCTGCAAATGTGTTGTAACTCAGGGCTGCGTCATTGCACGCAAGTCAAACAACCGTTGCACCATATTCCTTTGAGCCAATATTGAAAAATTGCGCCAAAATCAACGCTAATCAATAAAAAAAAGGTTGAAGCTATAGAAGACATCCATGAAGCAGGTATAAGATACCAGAGGTCAGGAGAACAATCCCAACACCAGCCAGGATGTCCAGGCTGAAACCCTGGGGACGGGGAAGAGAAAATTAAATCTTAGTGCAGAGGAGAAGGAGATCCTAATTAATGAGGTGTCAAAACACCAACACCAGCTGTTTGTCACTTCTAAGTTGCCATTATCTAAAAAAGATGTCTTTTTGCAGTCCATACTGGCAAAGGTCAACAGTGTGGCTTAAGCAAATAGGACTGTGCCTCATTTGAAGAAATGATGGCATGACATAAAGTGCAGGTCAAAGGAGAAAATGGCCAAAAACCTGAAGGCATAATGCAGACCCCGGAGGAGGGAGCCCAGCACACAAGGAGGAACTGAATGCCCTGGAGGAGCAGCTGTCATCCCAGAGGAGTCGGTGGGAGAACTTCCAGGACAGGACAGTGCTGGGCATGAGGAACTGCAAGACCCACAGGGTGAGTCGCAACTAGGGGCAATATGGGTAACACGCCTATGTTGTGCAGTGCAAATAGCTATGTACCAGTGTTCTGTAGCACCACTTGCAGGGCAAAGGCAGGTATGTGTGTTGTCTACAGTTAAGTATAATATAAATTTCACGTACACTGAACAGTCAAATGTAGCCCAGCTCACTCCAGATCCATGATGTAACTCACGTACATTTTTGAAGTGCAGCCAGGACACTTTCACCTCTTGAAACTGCCATATGTAGTTGTATTTACAAGATAACCCACCAGAACTACAAATCCCACAATACTGTGCCAAAAATATAGCATCTCATGAACAAGACCAAACCACCACTGCTGTGTCACTATATTAGATACACCGGTGGAGCAATGGCCCTGCAAACATTTACAAGGCCATGTAAAGTCACACTGCGTAGCTTTTTGTGGCATTTTATTTATGGTCCCCTTCCAGGCAATACTCTATGTGAAAGAGTTGTACCATGGGTGTTCCTACACAACATACATGGACTCCAACACATATTTCCTAAATGACATTCGCTTGTAAACATGGAAATGTGTCTGACTCCCACGCCTCCCCTGACACATGGGTGTCTGCATTGGTGTACGGCCACTGTTTGTTCCCTGCTGCAGGAGTGAAGGACAGGAATGTACCATATCTTGTATTAATGGCTCATTCCTGCACTTTTATTTTTACACACGCAGTGAAGCTGGAAGGCTTGCTGCGCTGCTGTGCGTCCCAATATTGTAAATGAGGCCCATGGTACTACTGTCACCAGAGGCCTGTGCTGTGTGAAACTTACATCGCATCACACTTTGGTTGTGTATGCCTCCCAATAACATATGTGATGCAATAAGAAGCCACCTTGTGTGGTTTTTGCTGCCCTGTAGACATTGGCCACCATACAAGCATTACACTGTGTGAAAGGTGTGTTCCGTGTGTGTTGCTTTGTGTGTTGTCAAACAAAAGCCATGGAATCTGATGCAAATTAAGATTTACTAGGTGTTGTAAACTTTGCAATGTGTACTATTCCTAAGCTGACCCAGGCAAGGCGTAAAGGATGTGTAGTAAAAAGAAATACCCAAATATCTCCATTTCTTTCAGGTAACATGTGTGTAGCATTCTGCCGCACACATTGAAATATACAAACACCTCTTTGGAATCTATGCTGTGTATGACTGTGTCCTTTATGCACCAAACACAATACCCCCTACAACACAGACACCCTTACTCAATGGTTCGAGGGTGCCTGCTTTTGTGCTTGGAAGACCATTGTGTGTTAGTGCAAGGGAAAAGGACAGCAATGTGGTCCATCACGTACATAAGGCACATACATGACCTCTCCTCTTGGCCTAGGGCACCGCAGTGGGATCTCCTGTGGTACATCCCAGTGTACAAAACCATGTATGTGAGGCTACGTTGCTGATCCTGGGGCTCCACAGTAAGTGCTGCACACTTTAGGTGCAGGCTGAGCACATCCAACTGCCAGTGTGTGTGGATGTGGAGACATTGCATAGGAAGGATGTGAGAAGGCATATGTGTGCAGCAAGGTAGCCACACACAAGCATATCCACTGTTGTGCATTATAGTGCAACCCTTGTGTTTTCATGATAAACCATGACAGATAGGAGCTCATTGGGGCACCACGTCATATATGTGATATTGGGCAGGCTGCAAATGGTGCATGTCTTAGGAGGGAGTCTGTAGGCTAACAGTTTCACCATGACACATATCTCAAAGTTGGATGTAGTGATACAGGGCCCAGCAGGTATAGGAAGAAAGAGTGTGCCACCATTAAGCCATTGTGGAAGGGATCATAGAAGGCTTAGTTGAATGTCTACAGTAGTGTGCTAAACCTGGCTAGGTACATGTCACAATACCAACACCTATACCACTTGGGGTCCTATTTAACCCACAGCCAACAAATACAGGCTGCCATATAAGTCCCTTGGTTATGTCCATGCATATTGACGTAGTGCTAGGACCATGTCAATCAATGTAGGGTGTGGCTGACATCTCTGTGTGGCAGTAGGTTGTGTCCCTGTTCAAAAGTGACAAGTGGCAGTGGAGACATGTGCATGTCCAACTGAGGGAACCACAGTGAAACTATGGGGCTTATTTACAAACCCCCTGCGCCGCTATAGAGTCACTTTTAAAATGGGAAAAAGTGGCGTACATATGGTGCAAGGGGCTTGAAAATAAAGCCTTCGTGTGAAACTATAAAGACAAACTACTCCTCCAATGATGAAATCTAGTGTATGTTTGTGCTACCAATTGTCATGCCTTTACTCTGCCCATACCCTCAGAGTGTCTACACTATGAGCACTGCCTGCCAACACTGAGTCAAGTATGTGCACTTAAATCATATCAGTATCCATCACTCTGAAGACCACCCTAAAGACATGCGTTCACACATTTGTGCAGTGTATCAGCGTGTACAGCAGGGTAGATGACATGTGAGGACTACAGACTCCCTACCTACATGATTGCTCAATGTGTATGCAAGATACCAGAACAGTCCAGACTGCTCCTGTGTACTGTGACAAAGGCAGATTGCAGGTACACAACTAAAGAAATTAACAAGCCACATTACTTACACAGGTGAAAAGGGCTGAATACTGGTCACAGGGAAAGCTGCCTCCCCATGGATAAAGGTTCAATGTGACAGTTGTGCTGTAAATCACTCCAAATTGATTGTTTCACAGTCAAAATGCCAGTACACCATTGGAGCTTCACACATGAAGATGCAGCATATATGCAATGGAATAATACATACCTACAAGCGCACATCAAATACACCCTCAGTGGATATTGATGGCCTTGTAGACATGGATTGAGGCAACACTGGAAGTTGTTGTTTGCTGCACACTACAATGTAGAGGTGTGCCATGGGTCTCAAGGTGTGTGCTCCCAGGTCACAGTCATGACATTGTAGAAATTCCCAGATTTACAGCAAGCCTTTATGTTGGGAATGAGGCAATATCTGACAAAACCTCAGGGGAGGAGCTATCAGCTCATAACTCTGCAAATTGGCCACTACCTATCTATGCTGCATTCAGCAGCACCAACAGAACGGACTAAAACCCTCCATATTGTGTTTCTGGTCAGGAAGGTTTGTGGACATATACTGTGGAAAAGCACAGAAGTACACAATTTCACATTGATTTGGTTCAGTCATGCCTTTTATATTTGATATAATGCTGTGTCGGAGGATACTTGCTATTCTGACCTAAATTTGCAAATTATGCCATTACCCTTAACCATGTTGACTCTTGTGAACAGCTGTGAAACAAAAACATCAACCTACATAGTTTCACATTTCAGAGGGTGAAACACCTACTCCTGAGCAGCTACCTGTCCTGGATGTGAATCTTGTGGAGGATGACAGGGTACCAAGCCTGGATCAAGACATCCTCCAAGAAATCTTCAAACCATCCTAACTCCCTCTCCAGTCACGAGAAGGGCCAGCTGCATTGCAGGGGCTCCACATGATCACCTCACACACACTAAACACCACCTCTCAGCACACCGCTAGCACCGAACTCAGAGGACCAGCAACATGTATTCCAACAATGTGTAGTAGAAGTGCAGCGTCAGCTGCTAGATGATTCAGAAAGGGGGTGGTGATGAACAGAGTGTCTGAATTGAGTAGACCACTCTTACCCAGTCCAAAGATCAGGGCTTGATCCATCACCGTTATTTATCTCACTGCCCCATCCCAGCTCAGAACCTGGCTATATGCAAATCAGTCTGTCCCTGGCCCAGTGCATCATGGGAACAGGGCAGACTAAACTACCAAGCCAATTCTTCACCAGAAAGGAGACAAGCTACCGGGGACCGGTTTCTGGCATTTCAGCCGTCTTCGGCCCGGCTTGCTTGAATCCTGATGGAGCAGTGAGAAAGGGACTCATGTCTGAGTATACCCTGCCACACCTATAGTGGCCAAAAACGATTCAGAAAGGGGGGGGTGATGAACAGAGTGTCTGAATTGAGCAGACCACTCTTACCCAGTCCAAAGATCAGGGCTTGATCCATCACCGTTATTTATCTCACTGCCCCATCCCAGCTCAGAACCTGGCTATATGCAAATCAGTCTGTCCCTGGCCCAGTGCATCATGGGAACAGGGCAGACTAAACTACCAAGCCAATTCTTCACCAGAAAGGAGACAAGCTACCGGGGACCGGTTTCTGGCATTTCAGCCGTCTTCGGCCCGGCTTGCTTGAATCCTGATGGAGCAGTGAGAAAGGGACTCATGTCTGAGTATACCCTGCCACACCTATAGTGGCCAAAAACGATTCAGAAACGGGGTGGTGATGAACAGAGTGTCTGAATTGAGCAGACCACTCTTACCCAGTCCAAAGATCAGGGCTTGATCCATCACCGTTATTTATCTCACTGCCCCATCCCAGCTCAGAACCTGGCTATATGCAAATCAGTCTGTCCCTGGCCCAGTGCATCATGGGAACAGGGCAGACTAAACTACCAAGCCAATTCTTCACCAGAAAGGAGACAAGCTACCGGGGACCGGTTTCTGGCATTTCAGCCGTCTTCGGCCCGGCTTGCTTGAATCCTGATGGAGCAGTGAGAAAGGGACTCATGTCTGAGTATACCCTGCCACACCTATAGTGGCCAAAAACGATTCAGAAAGGGGGTGGTGATGAACAGAGTGTCTGAATTGAGCAGACCACTCTTACCCAGTCCAAAGATCAGGGCTTGATCCATCACCGTTATTTATCTCACTGCCCCATCCCAGCTCAGAACCTGGCTATATGCAAATCAGTCTGTCCCTGGCCCAGTGCATCATGGGAACAGGGCAGACTAAACTACCAAGCCAATTCTTCACCAGAAAGGAGACAAGCTACCGGGGACCGGTTTCTGGCATTTCAGCCGTCTTCGGCCCGGCTTGCTTGAATCCTGATGGAGCAGTGAGAAAGGGACTCATGTCTGAGTATACCCTGCCACACCTATAGTGGCCAAAAACGATTCAGAAAGGGGGTGGTGATGAACAGAGTGTCTGAATTGAGCAGACCACTCTTACCCAGTCCAAAGATCAGGGCTTGATCCATCACCGTTATTTATCTCACTGCCCCATCCCAGCTCAGAACCTGGCTATATGCAAATCAGTCTGTCCCTGGCCCAGTGCATCATGGGAACAGGGCAGACTAAACTACCAAGCCAATTCTTCACCAGAAAGGAGACAAGCTACCGGGGACCGGTTTCTGGCATTTCAGCCGTCTTCGGCCGGGCTTGCTTGAATCCTGATGGAGCAGTGAGAAAGGGACTCATGTCTGAGTATACCCTGCCACACCTATAGTGGCCAAAAACGATTCAGAAAGGGGGTGGTGATGAACAGAGTGTCTGAATTGAGCAGACCACTCTTACCCAGTCCAAAGATCAGGGCTTGATCCATCACCGTTATTTATCTCACTGCCCCATCCCAGCTCAGAACCTGGCTATATGCAAATCAGTCTGTCCCTGGCCCAGTGCATCATGGGAACAGGGCAGACTAAACTACCAAGGCAATTCTTCACCAGAAAGGAGACAAGCTACCGGGGACCGGTTTCTGGCATTTCAGCCGTCTTCGGCCCGGCTTGCTTGAATCCTGATGGAGCAGTGAGAAAGGGACTCATGTCTGAGTATACCCTGCCACACCTATAGTGGCCAAAAACGATTCAGAAAGGGGGTGGTGATGAACAGAGTGTCTGAATTGAGCAGACCACTCTTACCCAGTCCAAAGATCAGGGCTTGAACCATCACCGTTATTTATCTCACTGCCCCATCCCAGCTCAGAACCTGGCTATATGCAAATCAGTCTGTCCCTGGCCCAGTGCATCATGAGAACAGGGCAGACTAAACTACCAAGCCAATTCTTCACCAGAAAGGAGACAAGCTACCGGGGACCGGTTTCTGGCATTTCAGCCGTCTTCGGCCCGGCTTGCTTGAATCCTGATGGAGCAGTGAGAAAGGGACTCATGTCTGAGTATACCCTGCCACACCTATAGTGGCCAAAAACGATTCAGAAAGGGGGTGGTGATGAACAGAGTGTCTGAATTGAGCAGACCACTCTTACCCAGTCCAAAGATCAGGGCTTGATCCATCACCGTTATTTATCTCACTGCCCCATCCCAGCTCAGAACCTGGCTATATGCAAATCAGTCTGTCCCTGGCCCAGTGCATCATGGGAACAGGGCAGACTAAACTACCAAGCCAATTCTTCACCAGAAAGGAGACAAGCTACCGGGGACCGGTTTCTGGCATTTCAGCCGTCTTCGGCCCGGCTTGCTTGAATCCTGATGGAGCAGTGAGAAAGGGACTCATGTCTGAGTATACCCTGCCACACCTATAGTGGCCAAAAACGATTCAGAAAGGGGGTGGTGATGAACAGAGTGTCTGAATTGAGCAGACCACTCTTACCCAGTCCAAAGATCAGGGCTTGATCCATCACCGTTATTTATCTCACTGCCCCATCCCAGCTCAGAACCTGGCTATATGCAAATCAGTCTGTCCCTGGCCCAGTGCATCATGGGAACAGGGCAGACTAAACTACCAAGCCAATTCTTCACTAGATGAGGCATGGACAGGGATGGAGACCATGGCAGCCACCCTAGAGGGAGTCTGTAGGTGCCTCAGCCCTAATAAGGGCAGTAAGAGGCACCTACTCTCTGCTTCGTGGCTTGGACCGGTCCCTGTCTGACATCACTGGTGCGGCAAAAGCATGAGCAAATGTCCAGTCAAAGTGGCACCAGCGATGTTGCCAACTTGCTGGGGGCCAACGAGAACATTCTGGAGTCCATGGAGCGTAAGCAGGACAACTACATTGCTACAATGGCTGCCTACCACCATGATGTAGCTACTGTGCTGACAAACCAGCGAGACCTCCTTAATGCTTTGGTGCCTTACTTGTTGGAACAGGGACGTGCACCTAGGAACAAAGGCTTTACATCTTCAGCCCATAAGGTGAGTGTGCCTCATTTGGCTCCGGGACCTTAAATAAAGCCCTTATGTGAGACAACACATACATCAGAGGATGAAGATGTGGACTTCACATTTGTGCGAAGAAAAACTGCACAGTAGAATATCACTTTGCCACATGGACAATTCCTCTAATGCCCTGTACTAATGGTCATGCCAGTGAACCTCTCAACGGAAATTGGCCTCCATTTACATGACCACTGGTTGATGTCTCATCCATCTGTGGACTGTCTATGTGCTCATTTTTCGTTAATGGCAATTGGATATTCCATTTTCACTCGAACAGTCCACTATTCAACATATCCCATGACATGTATTGGCCATGGACTGTGTCTGGACATCCACTGGCTCATGCACTGTGGTAGGAGTTTTTGCTTATGGAATGCCAGTTGGCTCTTGCTTGGTTTTTGTGTAAATAAATCTACAATCACTTATCAGCATGCATGTTGTATTTCTTGTAATGAGTGGAGAAAGTACTACAAGGTGGATGTGGTGAATCTCAAAGAACAACCTGACATCTAATTTATAGTGTTCGTATGAGAACCAGTGGAAAATATGCAAAGTACATGCAAAATGGTACAGGCGATCCCCAACTCCAGCAAAAATATCAGGTTGTAATTCAAGCTCAAATGTAGGCAGTACAACAATAGTTTAACTACCAATGATACAGACAATGTGCATAGAAAGTTCAAAGTAGGGATATGCAGTTATGTACACATGGAATGGTACACAAAGTTTTTTTTTTTAAAGTTCTTTTTATTGTTGCATCAGAAGGATCATATACACAGATAAGGTTCACACGGCAGAGCGTCAACATTCCGCTCTCGCCGCCGTACATGCAACTTTTCTGTTGTTATGGAACTTCGTACCCTTCATATTGAACTCATTGGTTCTTGTTCTAGCAACATAAATCAAACACACAAACCAGGAAAAACAAGCAAAACCCCCCTAAGCAGCATTCCACCAACCCTGGCTTCCCCCCTCCCTCACTGTCGTCTCACCCTCCCATCTGCTGTGCTACAGCCGGATAGTCCAACGTGCTGAGCAGGGAACCTACAGCACAAGTACATAGTTCATTTAGGTCCAACCCGCCTGGTACCTTGTCTGATGGCCCATTGACCACACACGTTTAGTTCGTAGTGACTTATTCTAGTCCATGGTAGTGTCTCCATTTAGCCCATATCTTCCGGAATTTTTTAGGGCCTCCTCTGGCTTTATAGGTCACTCTCTCCGCCGCCATATACAAATCCAGCCCTCTCCTCCACTCCTCCAGATCTGGTTTTCCGGGCGCCACCCAGAGTCGTGCTATGTCCCTCTTTGCCACCACCAAGGCCAGTAACAAAAAGATTAGCAAGGGGCGGGTAAGATCTACTTCTGTGGTCATGCCCAGGAGCGCCAGTCTAGGATCCCGCGGGATTTCCACCCCCAGTATCTCGCCCAGTTCCAAGAACACAGCTTCCCAGTATTCTTGAATAACCGCACATCCCCAGATTATATGGAAAAAATCGCCCGTGTGTTGGCGGCATCTAAGGCATGTAGTGTCAGCAATCCTACCCATTCTAAAGAGTCTCACCCTGTCAAAATAGGCTCGATGGAGCACCTTAAATTGAATGAGACGGAGTCTCGACTTTATTGCCACCTCACGAGGGTGCATAAGAACGAGTTCCCAATCTAGATCCTCCATGGTGCCCACGTCTGTTTCCAATTTATTTCGTAGGGCCTGCAAGTCACCCAGCATATTATTCGTTAGGGTCCTGTATGTTAGTGACACCGCCCCCCCCTGCATCTGCTCCTGCAGCAATCTGCCCTCCAGTGGTGCATATTCTGGTATGTCTGTAAGTGTCATGTTTTGCGCCCTCCATGCATGTTGTAGTTGAACATATTTGTAGTATTGGGTGTTAAGTAGGCCAAATTCATCTTAGAGCGCCTGAAAAGTTTTCAATTCCCCCCTCGCTATCACATCTCCCACAGTAGAGATGCCAATGTCATCCCATCTTCTGAAGCCTTTCAACTTGTTGAGCTCCCCTAGCCATTTGCAACACCATAGAGGCGTCTGGCGGGTGGGCCTCTTGTCCCATCCCATTCTTACTGTTGCTCTGCGCCATGCCGCCAACGTGATTCTGGTGGCAGGGAGGAGCTGGACCCCCCTTCCCTCCATAGAGGAAGTGTAGTATCGTTGTGTTCGACCATTTAGATCTCGCTAGTACATATGTGTGGTGGTCGGCCGCTGCGTGTATCCATTCATTGATCGGGGCAAGGTGTTCCGCCCAGTAGTAGGCCTCTAGGTTAGGAAGCGAAATCCCCCCACTGTACTGGTGCCGCTGTAGCGTTGAGAGAGCCACTCTAGGCTGTTTCCCCAGCCACAGGAAGGTGCGGAGATCAGCATGTATTCTGTTCATGGTCGTGCTCGGCAGGGGATAATACTCGTTTTGGAGCGCATAAAGAAACTTAGGCAATAGGACCATTTTATATAGGGCAGCGCGACCCAGAATGGTGAGCGGGAGCTGTCTCCATCTGTCCATTTCTGCCTTCGCACCCACCATTATTCGGTTTATATTGTCAGTGAAGGAGCGTTCCCTATCTAGGGTTATGAAGACCCCCAAGTACTGAAAGCCTTCTTTAGTATGTATAAGTAACTCTGGCAAACACTCCCCCCTCTCATTACCTTGTGGATCATAGAGGATCGATTTGTGCCAGTTTATCGTGTGTCCTGCCATCGCCCCAGAGCGACTCAGCTCCCTGAACAGTGCCGGTATTGTCCTATCAGGGTCCGTCACGAACAATAAGACGTCATCAGCATATAGTGATATTTTTTCCTGCGTCGCGTCTGATCCTCCCCAAGTAAAGCCTTTAATGTCTTGATTGTGCTGGATTCGTATCGCTAGGACTTCAATTGTGAGGGTAAATAGGAGAGGGGACAGTGGGCATCCCTGACGGGTCCCCCTACCAATCGGAAACTCGCGGGACAGTCGCCCATTGATCCGTACTCGTGCTATCGGGTCTGCGTATAGGAGCCGAACCCATTGCAATTATTTGGGTCCGAATCCAAACCGTCGGAGCGTCTCCATTAAGAAAGGCCAGTGGACTGCATCAAACGCTTTCTCCACATCCAAGGAGAGGAACCAATGGGGTTCACTCCTCCCACGGACTTCCTGGAGCCAATTGTGAGTGCGGCGTAGATTGAGTTTGGTAGCCCTGTCCGGCAGGAAGCCGAATTGGTCCATGTGTACCAGCTCTGTGATGACCTGTCTCAGTCGCCTCGCTAGGATAGTGGCTAGAATTTTTGTTTCTATGTTCAGGAGGGAAATTGGGCGGTAAGAGGAACAATCGTCCTTTGGCTTACCCTCTTTGTGTATCGGGACAATCGTGGCTAAGGCTAAATCTGGTGGGAGGCTCCCTGCGTGGTATGAGTCTGTGTATAAGGCCTTCAAATGTCGTTGCAACAAGTCCGTCGTTCGTTTGAAAAATTCCGCCAGGAAACTGTTGGGTCCCGGAGTTTTCCCCGGTTTCAGCGCTGCCACCGCTTCCGCTATTTCCTCGAGCGTCAAGTCAGCCTCGAGGGCAGCGCTGGCTTCTGTAGACAAGGTCGGCACCTCCATGTCGCCTAAGTATCGCTGTGCTTCCTCCCCGTCCCCTAGATCTCTGGCCCTATAGAAGTCCTCATAGTAGGTCGCAAAAGCATCTGCTATGGCCACGTCCGAGGACACCCGCCCGCTCCCTGTTAACTCAATGTGGTCCACCCATCGGGCCGCTCGCTCCCTCCTGCTCAACCAGGCTAGAAGTTTCCCGGATTTGTCCCCTACATCATAAAGACGGTGGAGTGTTGCCAGTGCCTGAGTGCGTGCCTCAACCATGACTAGCTCCCTGTAACGTCTCTGGGTATCTAGCAGCTTCCTAAGGTGTGTCTCCCCCTACTGTCTGAGGTATTCTGCCTCTAGAGTCAGGATGTTAACTTCCTCGTTTGCTATCGCCTCGCGATGTTTCCGTTTGACCTCCCCCAATCTGCTCTGGATGCGGTCTCTTAACACAGTTTTCAGAGCTTCCCACAGGGTAACCCCGGATTGAACTGACCCCTCATTTTCGGCCATATAGACCCTTATGTCTGCTCGTAGGGCCCATAAAATTTCCAGCGTTTGTAGGTCCCACGGCGCTAGTTGCCATTGCGTCTGTCTTCCCCCTCTCTCGCGCCCCAGGTGTACATAGAGCGGGGAGTGGTCGGAGATCCCTCTCGCCTCATACTCAGCCCGGTCCCCCGCGAAGATCTCCTGTCTGGATGTAAAGATATAATCTAATCTGGAAAATACTTTGTGGGCCCCTGAGTAGAAGGAATATGATTCTTGTGTTGGATGGAGCCACCTCCAGACATCGGTGAGGCCGATAGTGGTCATTTGCCGTGCTAGGGCTGTTGTCGTTCCTATAGTGTGGGGTGACCCCGATCTATCCTGAGCAGTGCACATTACATCGTTGAAGTCCCCCCCCACGATCTGCGTCGTGTCAGCCGTGTCCAACAGGATATTCATGACTGCCTGCAGTGTGCGTGACTGTAGCTTAGGTGGGGCGTATACAGATATTATCGTGTATTTACGTCTCTTCCACAGCCCCTGGACTCCCCCATATGTCCCCTGTGGGTCCAGCCAAGTGCGTGTAACCGTGAATGGAGCTGTTTTTTTTATAAGAACTGCGGTGCCTCTGGAGTCCATTGTGTAGCCTGCATGTGCTAAGACCTCATACCGCCCACGTGCTATGAATGTGCAGTGGTTTCCCCTGAGGTGGGTCTCTTGGAGGAGAATGATGTCAGGTGCCAATCGCTTGAGATAAGCGTTGACCAAGCTTCTCTTAATTTTGGATCCCAGGCCATTTACATTCCACGTTAACACCGTGACTCCAGTGCCACCCATGTGTGGATTATCTAGTGTACCTGCCATTGCATGTCCCAGTGACGATCTGGTGAGGGACCCCGGGGCCGGGACGTCGCCAAGTGTGGGATGGCATTGCTCTGCTGCTTCTCAACGAACTCCCCCCTCTCCCCCCCAACTCCCCAAATCCCCAACATGAGGCAATACCAGTACCAACTCCCAACCCCACCCCCCTCCCCTTCCAGCTGCGCCCCAACATGGGACCAAACCATCCACGGGAGTAGGTCAGTCGCCCTCCCACACATCCCTCCCCACACTAAACAGTAACCAGTTCTAAGAAAGTCAAGAGAAAAAGAACAGTAGGGGGAATGCCAACTTGCTTGCTCCGCTGCGCCGAGCTGCTATCGTTTCCGAGCTATGTGCACCAACCATCACAAATGCGAGTCTTGTGTTTCCATGGTCGGGCCTTGACCCGAGGAGTCCTGCTCCAGCTGATGAATTTCTTTAACCAACGGGTGCATCGATTCGCCCAAAAGTTCCTCGTCCTCTCCACCGGATGTTGGGCCTTCCGATTCCTCCATGTCGTCGCCCTCGGATCGGATTCCCTTCCTCAGGCAACTGAGCCGCGAGCCCGCAACAGAGTCATTGCCTGGGGACTCCGATTTGGCCGCCGTGCCTCGGGTTCTGTATGGTGTTGCCGGTGCCTTATTTTGCGTCCTTCGTGTCCTTCGCCGCTGTGGCTTCGGTAGTTCCCATCTCGACCTTTCCCTCAGCGACCTGTCCAGTGCCTCTCGACCAGCTGCTTCTCTGCTATTCAGGATGGGGCCTTCTTTGAGCCATTGCCATGCGTCATCTGGGTGTGCAAAAAAGGCTGATTTATCTTTATAGATAACCTTGAGTTTGGCGGGAAAGAGGAGCATATATTTGATGTTCAGAGACCGTAACTTCGCCTTTACAGAGTCAAACGAGCGGCGTTGTTTTGTGACTTCCTGGCTGTAGTCTGGAAAGATCATTATTGTAGTGTTCTCCAAGCGGATCTCTCCCAGGTCTCTGGCTTCCCGTAGTATCAGGTCCCGGTCAGCAAAATTTAGGAAGCGTGCTATGACTGGCCTCGGTCTCGCACCTTCCGGTGGCTTGGCCAGAAGTGCCCTGTGTGCCCTTTCAATTATGAAGCATGGGGAGAACTGCACAGTTGGGAAAGTAGTCTTTAGCCAGGCCAGGAGGAAGGCGGACATGTCCTTACCCTCAATCCCTTCTCTAAATCCCACAAAGCGGAGGTTGTTGCGCCTTGACCTGTTTTCCGCGTCATCCACTTTCCACTGTAGGTGACGGTGAGAGGCCTGCAGTTCCGCCACATCCTTCTTGAGTGTGATAATCGATTCCTCGTCGTCCTTCAATTTAGCTTCCGTCGCCGTCACCCTTTCGGTCAGGTTCCGAAAATCCTGCCGCAGTAGTGTCACCTCCGACCCTACCTCTCCGATCTTGTCCTCCAGGGCGGAGCGCAATGCCTGAATGTCCGTTCTCGACGCCTGGATGGCCTCCATTAGCATGGCCGTGTCGTTGCGCGAGCCAGGCTGCACAGACTGGTGGTCCGCCATCGACCGTGGCGCTGCGAAGTTGTCCATGGGGCCCTGTCGCGTGGCCTTGGGTGCCGGGTCTCTCTTCCCCATTGCCGTACAGGTTATAGGCCCGGGGTTATCCACGTATGTCTCTGTCCCAGAGGATGGATTGGGTCCACTGCGAGGGTCTCAGATAGTAGTAGCGGCCCCCAGTGGTGCATTAAAGTGAGTCTCCACCGCGGTTCCCCCGGGGCCCTCTCCGCCCAGCTGTTGTCACCTCTAATGACGGCGATCCGCCGAGACGGGCACTGACCTGTCCCGCACCTCCGTATCTCACACTCCGGGTGTCTGGTCACATGAAAGGTCTCTCCCCCGCAGGCCAGTCCCTCACAGTTCACCGGACGTCTCCTCCGCTGCGTTGTCCCGGCGTCTAGCTCTCGGGATCCCCCGGATCAATCCGCCGCCATGTTGGAGCAGGGGGGCGTCACGGTGGAGGTCGGCCCTGCCCCGTGGATTCAGTGGAGTCGGGCTTCAGCTCCAACAGCCCTCGCCTCATCCCCACTTCGCCTCTCAGGCGGCGACCAGGTCCGCTGCGTTCCGGGGGGACAGTTGTGAGGTCCCGTCGTCTTCTTCCGCCACCTCACTCTCCGCCGGCCGCCATCTTGGTAAAGGCGGCCGATCATTCGCGACCACCGCGATCGAACTCCGTCCGCCTCCCACCGGCGTCCAAGTTCACCTGGCAGGAAGGTGGGTCGCGGCACCTCCGGATGATGAGTGTCGGGCCGCTGGATCCCCAGTAGGGGCTCTAGGCGCTCCGCAGTCCCTCGCGCTTCGCGGTCGCCATCATGGCCGCCGGGTGTCCGCTACGGGCACCTTTTCACACGGGTTCCCACGGAAAGCAGGCATGGATCACCGAGGCGGCGCTTCTTCTAGATGCCACAATGTTTTATCTACCTTCTGGTGCCTTTTTGAGCTCGTGTATGAAGATTGAAGGCGGATTACGGGGCAGCTCGGCCGGAGCTCCGGCAAGGCACGTCTAGTCGGCCATGCTGCTGGCCACGCCCCCCGAATGGTACACATAGTTCATCTATGTACACTCTAGTGTACGATTTGACACATGGCAGAGGGTACAATCTATGTACTAACAGCCAATTGAAATGAGTGATGGGTAGCGCATACACAGATTGTGAACAAGTAAGGTACAATTTTCATAGCATGTACACAGGCCTTACACCTAGCACTATAGAAGAACTCAGTGGCAGGTATTTAGGGCCTCATGTATTATAATGTTTGGATTTCTGAATGTTCCGGCAGTGGACAAATGCTTGCTCATGTGGCCCAAACTCTGCCCTGGTGTTTGGGTAATCACAGCCTCTGTTAACATTCCACACAAGAGTATTACATTGAAGAGTATGTGTACCCATTCAGTAGCAATGTGCCATAGCCAAGCAGAGACCCTTTTTTCAAAACATTGCAAATCACTAGATGTAAACATTGTGCAGTACTCTGAGTGATGTACTGGTAGCCATTTTGCAGGATGACAGCTGTGATATCTTATGAGCAATGTAGATTAAGGTGTGAACCCAACGGACTCAATGACAATGACAATGGACGTATGGTCTCAATTAAACTAATGGGTAGATGTGACTATACCACTGTTGATGTCATCTGACCACCAATATCTCCAGCCACAAGATTTAAAATCCAACACTAAGCTTAGACAAAAAGACAGTAAAAGAGAAACTGAAAGGACCTTGCAACTTCCTGGTTTGCAGCATTGCAGGGTCATGACATCAAGAGATGTGGTGCAGTGGCCAGGGAGACTGGCTCTGGATCACAGGGGCTCAGGGTTCGATCCCCGGCGCCGTCTGCAGGTTAGCCCAGCACCTTGTGACTCTGGGCAATAGCTCGCTTAATCTTCCGACGGCACCCAGCGCTGGGACACCTCTCTGGAGGTAGGCGTGCACTTTACAAATGCTGGTATTTCTACCTCCTGAGTGGATGTGCCACGTTTTTGACGTATGTGTCATTTTTCGTCATTAGAATGACAATTTTCTGACGCATAGCGTGTCTAAAGTTAAAAACACAAGTTGCACATTGGGTAAAGCATTATTTTCACGCAGGACCACTGATGTGTGTTTTCCGGCGGACATTATTTTGACTCAAGTGCCACATTTGGTCTGAAAGTGCAATTTTCAGTGAAAATCTTTCACAATCGACAGATTCAGAACTAATTAACTGCCATTAGGTAATTTTTAGGTCACCAATGTCCCTGTTGCTAATGATGCATGACTTTTCATGGCATCATTTTGACGTTTCATACACAATCGTCAACTTTCTGATTATGATTGACTTTTCATGGCATGATTTTGACCTTTTATGCACAAAAGTCAACTTTCATTCCATTGAGTTGTTTTATGTTCACAAATGTCCCTGTTGCTAATGATGCGTGTTATTTCATTGCATAATTTTGACGTTTCAAGCACAAATTACAACTTTCATTCCATTGAGTTGTTTTATGTTCACCAATGTCCATGTTGCTAATGAATTCATCAAAGGTGAATGGATCACTTGTCCTGCTCAACCATTGGGTATACAGGAAATGAGGATGTCCCTGATGAAAAAAGGCCCTCATGCACGTGATGGGTATGGTGGTATCTGAAGCGGTATATGTTGGTTCTCCGCTTTTAGATCACGTCAGTGCATAATCATTGGGTCTGATTTCGTTTTATGCAGCCTCCACCAGGAGATTTTTACCCATGGTTGACACAGTAGTGAGCCGGTGATAAAAAAGGGTATGTTAAAAAGACCTCAACTTAAGTTCTGCTACTTTATTCTGACTTAGTTGTGGGTCTTGTAAACTCTTTAGGAGTGCTTCAACTTGGACTGAGTTACGAGTACTGGATGCACTCAGAGTAGTTAAAAAATTGAAGGGGGGGAGAGAGATTGTGAAGGTTTCTAAAAAAAGGTCGACATGTTTCTGCCTTGGTCTGCCTTGGTATAGGACTTACAGGCATTCATCAGGACCAGTGGTTGGGAAAAGTGAGGATTTAACAAAAAGTAGGTGCTCAAACGTGAACGAAAAAGGTATTAACCTGTTTCTTCGGACTGGAGGTCTTACGGTACCTGTAAAGAGTAAGCACATGGTTTCGGCATACATACAGGGTTTGGGGGAAGGGGGGACATACATACCAAGCAGAACGTTGCTGCTTCTATCTATTCATACATGAATATATAAACAACTAAAAAATGGCAATACTTTAAAAACCGGTTAACAATCATGGCAATGTCAACTCTCTCTTTTTCTCTCCATACTCATGCAGCGGGTTTTTAGCGTGCTATTCGACAGTGGTTACATAGTGTTTTGTGTCGATCAAGAACGCCAATATTGACTACGGTAGTGGGGGTGGTGAGCCAATAGAGGATGACTATGCGATTCAATGTGAGTGCTCAGCAATTGTTACCTCGCGCATTTAATTAACACGCTCCTGTCGGATCGTAGAGCTCTTGGAAGGGGCTAGAGGGTAAAGAAGGGGTTAGTTAGCATCAGTGGTATGCAATACTTGCGGTTTCTGGAAACACCTTTATCGGTCTCGCTACCTGTTGCACCCGATCCTCAACTTGCTTCGTCAATGCGCTGCTCTGCCCTTACTGATCCGGAAATGAATGGTTCTGTTTCCGGGTTGTTTTATACGGAGGATAGGCCCTGTAGGTGGATCCCTATTGGTTGGTTGCTGTTACTATAGTAACCTAGGGATGTTTGTGTTCAAGGTTCCCTAGAATTTATTCAAGGTTCCCTAGAATTTATTTTATTTATTTGCCAGCGCCAGCCAGGGTATATTATCATTCAGTCCATCGCTATCAGTTTTGAGCCTATGCACCCATCTTTGTTCTTTTTCGAAAAGGACTTTCTCGGCATTGTGGTCTTTGTTTGGCAAGGTTTCTAGGATGACCCACTGTAAGTCTTGGACGGTGTGGCCCTTTTCCAGATAGTGAGTCGCCATCTTCGTAGTGCTCTTTTTACACTTCACATTACTTCTGTGTTCACACAGTCTTTGTTTGGCTCTCCTGCAGGTCATTCCTATGTATTTCAGGTTACATGGACATGTGATCATGTAGAAAGTTTCATTTCATTGAGTTGTTTTAAGTTATCTCATGTCCCTGTTGCTAATGATGATTGACTCTTTATGGCATAAGTTTGATGTTTCATACACAAAATTCAACTTTCATTACATTGAGCTGTTTCAAGATCACCAATGCCCCTGTTGATAATAATGCATGACTCATCATGGCATAATTTAGACATTTCATGCAAGACGTCAACTTTCTGATGATGCATGACTTTTCTTTGCATAAGTTTGACGCTTCATGTACAAAGGTCAACTTTCTGATGATGCATGACTTTTCTTTGCATAAGTTTGACGTTTCATGTACAAAGGTCAACTTGCTGATGATGCATGTCTTTTCATGACATCATTTTGACGTTTCATGCACGAATGTCAACATTCATTCCATTGAGTTGTTTTAAGTTCACCAATAGCCCTGTTAATGCTCATGCATGACTTTGTATTAGAACAATTGAAGTTTTTACAGTGTAGCACCTTTCATCCTAATAGGTAAGCAATTAGCCGACAAAGGAACACTGTCTCTATCACCCTCCTCCCTCCCCAGGGCTGATGTACTCTGTGTTGATGTTCTGCATTGTGGGCTATTAAACGATAGGTCTCTTCCTAAACACTGCACAGAGATCCAACTGCTGTTAGACTCTCATGAACTGGATATCCTTTTCATGACTGAAACCTGGACGCGTCCAGACTGTCTGGTCGATCCGGGATTTGCTTGCCCCTCCGGGTTTAAATTTCTCCACCTCCCTAGACCTATTGGTAGAGGCGGAGGGGTGGGAGTTATTTTTAAAGCCTCCTGCAACATTAAAATCCTTACTCTTGATCCTATAGTGGGCATCGAGTTGCTAGGACTCTCAATTCAGACCAACGCCGGAAATATTGTTACAGGAATTTTGTGCTATCGCCCACCAGGGGCGTTTAGCCTTCTACAGCAACAAGCTTTTATCACTACCCTATCCAATATCGCCTTATCCCACCAGAAGCTGCTTATACTTGGCGATTTCAATCTATGGCCAAACGGTATTCTTGATTCAGCCCTTAAAAACCTACTCTCCACCTGTGATAGTTTTGGCCTCTCTCAGCTGACCTCCACAGCCACCCACAGGGCGGGGCATCTGCTTGACCTGATCTTTGCGGCTCGTGACTTGGTGGTAATGGGAGACACTCTTCCAATGGATTGGACTGATCACTCATTGGTTAGTTTCTTTCTTCATAAAACGTCAGGCCCCGGCAAGGCCCCGGCACCGAACAAGGAAATTAAATGCAGAGATTGGAGGGCTCTCTCTCGCACACATTCATCGGGCGAAATGTTCCATTTGCAACAACTTTTTGATTTGAATAAAAGCACAGACGACAATTACAATGCCCTTATCTCCAACCTCTCTAGGGTGGTCGACTCCCTTGCCCCCCTCAAAACTCGGACTTGCAGAGGTAATGACTCTGCTCCTTGGTTCAACACCGACCTAAAACTGCTAAAACTTGAATGTAAACAAGCAGAGAGAAGGTGGAGACGGGAGTATAATAAAACGGACAAAGATACGTGAAAAACTAAGATCCGGGCGTATAAAACTCTTATTAAAAAATCTAAAGCCGAGCACTACGCCTCCTTGATCTGTAACACTAAAAACAATTCTAGGAGCATTTTTAACATCCTAAATAGCGTCACTAATCCGGAGTCCTGTAAAAATGCGATTGTCCCGTCCCAAGACCTCTGTGACAACTTGGCCCTATTCTTCAAGGAGAAAATTGAACTTATCCTTAAAGATCTGGATTCTCCTTTGGTTGCTGGAAACCCCCTCTCCTTGCACACTGCTACGCCGGAGAATCAAGTGCCTAACTTAGCGTTGCCTCCAGAAGAACTCCTTTGCAGGTGGCCACCGCTAACTCTCGAACTCTTCACTAAGGTAGCTAGAGGGATCGTGTCTGGGTCTCCACTGGACCCAGTACCCCCCAAAATCTGGAAAGAATTCGAAGCAGAACTCTTCCCTCCGCTCCATCTTATTTGTCAGCAATCCTTGCTGACGGGCACTGTCCCTGCTCACTGGAAACGAGCGCTAGTCTCTCCTTTACTGAAGAAACCCTCCCTGGACCCGGACTGCTCAAAGAGTTACAGGCCCATCTCACTGTTGCCGTTCCCTGCCAAGATAGTGGAACGGGTGGTTAGTAACACCCTGTCTAACCACTTGGAACACCATCTACTGCTGGATGGGGACCAATTCGGTTTCCGGCCGGCCCATGGAACTGAAACTGCCCTTATTATCGCCATGAACGAACTTCAAAGGCGAGCAGACAGAAGCCAGGCATCATATCTGATACGCTCGACATGTCTGCCGCCTTTGACACGGTGAATCACAAGATCCTACTGAGACGCCTATGGGAGGCAGGAGTGAGGGATACGGCCCTGCACTGGTTCCACTCCTTTTTGCTGGACAGGCAGCAAGCAGTTTCTCTACCTCCTTTCCAATCTGTTTTCTCTCCGGTAACGTACGGAGTCCCACAGGGCTCGGCCATTAGCCCAATACTCTTTAATATTTACCTTAGGCCACTTATTCTCCTGATCAAAAGCTTCGGTATCAAAACCATTAATTACGCAGATGACACGCAGATGATCCTCTCCCTGGAAGGAGAGGACTCTATCTCCATTGAGATCCTACACAACTGCCTGCGGGAGACATCAAGGTGGCTGAAGAATAATTCACTCCAATTTAACGCCGGGAAAACCGAAGTGCTGTTTAATAGTGGCTCGAGGATCCCCCGGTCGTTCCCTAGCAACTTCTGGCCCCCGGAGACAGCGGCCAATGTACAGCCTGCAGACTCTGTCCGCAACTTAGGGGTCATGCTTGACCACAAGCTCAGCATGGAGACCCATGTTCAGAAAACCTCTGCCTGTTGCTACGCCATTTTGCGCTCTCTAAGGAAGGTGCTGCCCCTCCTACCAAGCCAGGCTCGCGCCCAAGTAGTGAGATGTACAATCCTGAGCAGGCTGGACTACTGCAATGCCCTCCTGCTCGGGGCCCCAGAGTTTCTATTAGATAGGCTCCAAAGAGTCCAATCTGCGGCTGCAAAACTGGCTCTGGGGCTCCCGAGGCGATCCCATGGAGCATCCGCGTTGGCACAATTGTACTGGCTACCTCTTAGACAGAGAGTGCAATTTAAGGCCCTCTGCATTGTTTTTAGGGCCCTGCACGGCTGCGGCCCAGCCCCCCTACAAGCCAAATTTGTGTGGTACGCCCCAACCAGACAACTCCGCTCCTCGGATGCCAAATTGGCAGTCATCCCCAGATTTAAGAAGGTCAGATCTGGAGGTAGATCTTTTGAGGTTACCGCCGCCAAGCTCTGGAACTCCCTTCCCACCGAGATCAGCCAGGTCGATGAACTCCTACCTTTTAGAAAAAAGGTCAAAACGTGGCTCTTCCCGGGCTAGCCCAAGCCCTTTTTCTGTTTCACATCCTTTTCTGTTTCACCCCCCACCCTCCTCAGACTCTGTCAGCGCCAGGATGCCTGAAATGGTGACAGTGTTGCGCTTTATAAATTCTTAAAATAAATAAATATTAATACTATCTTCTCACATTTCAAACTATAGTGTGGTCATTCCTACTATGGTGTCACCTTTAAATATGTATCATGTTTATTTCAAAAATATGTCATTTGTAAAGGCACAAGTAGCTTACAATTCTTGACATTGCACGGTGTGTAGTTTTCAGCTGTTGGTGACTTATTCCTGGCATCATACATGAGTGTACATTTCTGAGGGCTACTCCTAGTTTACAGAATGTACGCAATTTAATATATCCTGAGAACATGACATGGACACAAATAAGTAATGGTTTCTGACATTTATTATGATGTTGAAATCTCCATTCATGTTGTATGAGGCACATTTACAAACATGTTTCTTGAAAATCGTGTCGCACAGTGTGTGCATGTCATCGAGTGCCTGGGCATCCTTCTCCATTAGGTCAGGTAGCTGTATCTCACCAGCCCAGTGGACATTCGTCTGCAGACATATGCTGTGCAGTATTCCACATACCAATACCATTTTGCAAACTATTTGGGGCGTGTACAGCAATCTTTGCCCTGAAATGTCAAAGCACCTGTACCTGACCTTCAACAGGCCAAAGGTTCTTTCCACCATATTGCATGTCCTGCACAGGGCCTCATTATAGGCCATTTCCGGGTCCATCTGAGGGTTAGCATAGGGTGTCATGACCAGTTTATGGATCCCATATCCCTGGTCTGCTGTAAAAATTAAACAAAAAACAATTGCCAATTATGTTGAAACAGGTACTGATAAAAGGCACGCCATATGCATTATGTGTTGTTACATTATCATACATATCAATAATTTTGTTTACACATTATGTGTCAGTTATTCAGTTGATGATAGGCCAGCACTGTTTGCTTCCATTACTCTATGGTATGGTAAATGATGGGCATGGGCTGAAGGCTCATACGCATCTCCACTGTGGTGTGAATCTTAAAATTTTCACAGATGTCTATTTAGAGCACCTAGGGCCCGATGTAGGTAGGGCTTTACCGATCGGTATCGGCCGAAAATACCGATTTTTGGCCCTTACCGATCGGTAAACAGCCATCGAGATGTAGGGAACCAAAAACAGAACGAATCGGATAGAAAACCGATTCGGAATGAGTACCGAATGGGAAAGAATCCGATACGTACATACCGAAAATCGGATAAGTAACGAATCGGAAAAACACCGATTCGGTTACAAAGACCGAATCGGTCCATGTACCGAATCGTTAGTGACACCGAATCGGAAAATCACCGATTCGGTCCTACTACCGATTCGTTAGTGACACCGAATCGGAAAATCACCGATTCGGTCCTACTACCGATTCGTTAGTGACACCGATTCGGAAAATCACCGATTCGGTCCTACTACCGATTCGTTAGTGACACCGAATCGGAAAATCACCGAATCGGTCCATGTACCGAATCGGAAAAAATACCGAATCGGACATGAGCCGAATCGGAAATCATGCCGATTCGTATGGTTCTCCGATCGGGAAATTCCCCGATTCCGACAGTTGGGGAGATGTAGGGAGGCACAGAAACACCGAAATCGGCTCAAAATCGGTAGAATTCACTCGGTATTTACCATGGATTGCAATCAGGTGGTAACCAACTCCAACCCATATAAACAGTCCCAAAATGCATTGCAACTTGCAGGATGGCAGCTTTCTATGTCATTGCGAGGCGGCTACGGCTACAGCAGGAAGGACAGAGGGAATGGCTAAGAAATGAACAGGTCTACAGACAGAGGATAACCCTGTTCATGCTCACTGAGGCTGAGATCCTACAGAGATACAGGCTGGACTCTGACACCATACTTGAGCTCATCAGGGACCTTAAGCCATATTTGGACCACCACACCCCAAGGGCACACGCCATCCCTGCGCACGTCCAGGTGCTATGCAGCCTACACCTGGTAGCGTCTGGCAGCTATCAAAGTGGAGTAGCAGCAGCAGGAGGGGTGAGCCAGAGCAGCCTGTCAAGGTTCTTCCACATATTCCTTGACGCCATGATAGACAGGATGGACCAATACATCTCATTCCCTGCAACCCACGCAGAACTGCTACAAACCAAAGCTGACTTCTACCAGATGGCGCAATTTCCCCAAATCATCGGTTGCATAGATGGCACGCATATTCCGATTTGTCCACCAGCGGACACCGAATACATATACCGCAATCGGAAATCTACACACACCATCAACGTGCAGGTGATCTGCAATGCCAAGTGCACCATCACAGACCTGGTAGCAAAATTTCCAGGAAGTACCCATGACTCCTATATATTCCAACAGAGCGGCATATATGCACGGCTGATGGCTGGCGAATTTGGAGAAGGATACCTCCTAGGTGAGACACATCATCAGACCCCCATAACACATAGTAGGTAGGTGTAATACATGTATGCATGGGTCTAATGTGACCCCTTTCTCTTCCAGGCGACAGTGCATATGCCCTCCGCTCATTCATACTCACCCCCTACCTCAACCCCTACACACCCAGCCAAAGGAGGTATAACCGGGCCCACATACGCACCAGGAATGTTGTTGAACGGACCTTTGGCATCTGGAAAAGTAGATTCAGATGCCTGCACAAGAGTGGAGGTGCAAGGCAGTATACCCCTATCACCTGCTGCAAGATCATAGCTGTATGTGCAATGTTACACAACCTTGCGGTCAAGAAGGGCACTGAGGTGGAGTTGTCTGACTACGAGGACTATGACGACGACGAAGCTGTGCCACTGACACAGCCAGCTGGGGTGTGTACGCCAAGTGATGGCAGATACAGACGTGAGGAGATCACTGAGAACTATTTCTGACTGAGTACAGATGCAAAGACAGCTAAATGTTGCTTGGAAAAAAAATTTAATAATAGTGATGCACCACAGTTACAGCACTGATGTGCATCAAAAAATGGAGAATGTTAACTCAAATAAAGTCCAGGGTTCTGGTTTGCACATCCCCCCTTGCCAGTCTATTTTTTGGCCCGCTTTCCAGACCCACTGGGGTGTCCCTCGGCCCCCTCCGAATGCCCAGCAGCATCAGCGGATCGCCTGGTGCTCCTCCTTGGCTCTGATGCAGCGCTGGCCGGGCTGCTGCGGCTGCTGCTGTCTCCAGCTTCACCCAGGTCCAGGGCAGGATTGGAGGCGGCGTTTGATATTAACATGGCCTCCATGGCCGTGGTTATCCTGGCCATCCCCCTGGTGAGCTCAGCCGTATGCTGACTGAGCACTGACTCTTGATTTGAGCTGCGATGGCACAGCTGTGCGGTCGCCGCTGCAAGGCGGGCCATGGCCCGGTTGAGCACCCGGGCATCCCTCCTGCGCGCAACCTCATGCTCCTCCTGCCTGGCAGTTGAGTAGGTGATGGCAGTGGTCAGCCTGCCCAACCCTGCTGCCACCTCCTTGTTGCTGTCCACAACAGCCTGGAAACCCTTCACCAACTCCCCCATCTGCATGTTGTGCTGCAGGAGCTGGCGTTGGCAGGCCATGGTGGATCTGGCCTGTTGGCGCTGGATTTTTACCATCTGGCCCTCCAGGCCCAGGAACACACTGCCCTCCCGTGCTGGTGCAGCAGTGGTGGTGGTGGTGGCACGGCGTCTGGCACTGCTGCCTCCGGCCTGCTGAGTGGGCTGGGGTGCCACTGGTGGTGGTGTGGTGCTGGCCGGTCCCGGAGCCCCTGCTCCCAGGACTGGTTGGACGGGTGGCAAGGCCACGGTTGTGGCAGGAGCTGTTGTCGGCGGAATGGTCTGCCTTGTAGGGGAGTTGTCTGGTGAAAATTGCAAGGGGGGTGTGCTGGACAGTACTGGGGAGTGCACTGCCTGGAAATCAATCACCAGGACTCCCTCCATTCCAAGCCCTGGGGTGTCTCCTTCCTCATCCTCATCCTCCTCCTCCTGGCCAGCCGGGCAGGTGCTCGGCCCTGCGACTGCAGTGTTTGATGTTGATGCTCCCTCTGCTGCCACAGTGGTGCCGCCTGATGGTGCCCCTAGGTACAAAGAAGCATTTGTAAACTGAGTGCCGATGTATTACAGTCAGTACAATTATGGCATTCCACATGTCCTTGCATCTCCTTACACCGTGTCACACTGTTTCCTGTCTTGTGATTCTGCACTGACATATTTGGCTAACTTCTGCTGACTACATGTACCATGATGCTTGTCTCTTGTATGTTGGTGACAGTACAGTGCTGGTGTTTGCCTATGCATTGTGTCTCATGGGGAGGTGTCTGGTAGGGTGTGTCATGATGCGCATGCTTCTTACCTGTAGCTGTGGCTCTCGCAGAGCTGTCCAGGGTCCCGATTCCTACAATGCTCTCCCTCTCGATGGTGCTGGAGACAATTTCCTCCAGCTCGGTGAGGGGTGGCGCCGGGTTCTGGCCTCCTCCGGTGTGTCCAGCCTGCCTTTGGATTTCGGCCAGCTTCCTCTTCGTGAGGCTGCGGAGGTCGTAAAACCTTTTCTTAAGTTCCTCAATGGACCTGGGGGTGACACCAGCAGCATTGACCTTCTGGGCGATGTCGGCCCACATTCTCCTCTTGGTGCTGTCTGGCACGTTGAGGGACAGCTTGCCAAACAGCTGGCGGTGCACCCTCACCACCTCCTCAACCAGCACCTGAAGTTCGGTGGTGGTGAACTTGGGCTTCCTCTTTTGGGAGGACTTCTGGCTTCCTGCCTGATCTGCCATTTTCTGCTGTTCAGTCTGCAACCTCCTTCTCCCACTGCTGCTAACTGTGTGTTGGGCTCAGGCAGGCTTTCCAGAAACTTCTAGAAACTTCTTAATTAGCTGCACCTGCCAGGGTTGCCACTCCCTGTTTGGGTGGGGGAGGGGGAGCCACCTCATTGGCTGAATCGCCTATTGCCGAATCGGCTTTTACCGAATCGGTAAAATCCGATTCGGTAAAATCCGATTCGGTATTATCCGAATCGGTAAAAGCCGAATCGGTTCTTTCAATGCATTCCTATGGGCTTTTTCGCCATGGGTCTATGATTGCCGAATCGGATTTTACCGATTCGGCTTTTGCCGAATCGGTATTCGCCGAATCGGGAATATCCGATTCGGTGGTAGCCAAATCGGTGTTTTCCGATTCGTTGTTGGCCGATTCGGTAATTTCCGATTCGGCCCGAGCAGAATCGGAACGTACCGAATCTCATTACCGATGCCGGCCGATTCGGTATTCATTCGGTATTTTTTTCCTACATCTCGTTTTCCGATTTCAGAATACCGATTCGGCCCGCCTCGGTATTTTGAAATCGGAAAATCGCGTTTACCTACATCGGGCCCCTAGTGTGCACTACAGGTTATGTCATCACACAACATGTTTCAACCGGCATGATATTCTAGATACTTGGATACTTGTTTCTCCAAAGGTAGCTATTGACATGGGTGACCTGCATCACACAGACACATGCATATGTCCGTGATTAACCACAAATGAGGGTGTTGAGATACATAACACGACTGATAAACCATGGAAGTTCCATGTTGACATCCCCACATCCCCGGGGGGACAATTTCTTACACACATGGATGCCATACCACATTTGGCCCAGACATGCATTAGTGTATACCCTTCCAAAATAGAATTTACACCATAGGGCCTTTATGTGTTTTGACATTGCAATCTTGTTGGTTTACCTGACACATATAATATGATAAATGGGGCATATGTGAACCACACCCCTCTTACTTCAGTTCCTATCTACCTCAACAGAAATATCATGGGTATTAGGTGATCCATTACTACATGTTAGGGGTTGTGTTAGGTATTACTCTTTAGCTTATCTACAAGTAGGACAATCCCATATTGGCCATGCATGAAGAAGTCATTGATGATGCAGTGGCAGAATATATAAGCATCATGCACATTGCCAGGGTATTTGACCAGCACTTTTGTGAAGAAGCCCAGATGGTCCACAATGGCCTGTACATTGAAGGAGTGGGTGTGCTTCCAGTTTCTATATATATGTGATATGGCTGCAGGAGGTACAAATTGCACATGTGCAGTCCAAGGCACCCAGCACGTGTGGGAACACTGCGATGTCATAAAAACCTTTGTTAATCTCCATCTGCAGTTCCTGGATGTTGGCTAAAAGGAGGTTGACAGCTTCCACCCCAGACCACTGACAGAAAAACTCCCATATGGCCAGTTCCCACGAATACGTAGGAACTGCAGTCAGCTGGCGGATTACAAAAGACAGTCTACCACTCTGGCAGACAAACTGTCTGAATGCGGCTATCCCAAGGCCATCATCGCCAAGACTAACAAAAGGGCCTGCAACCAAAACAGGGAAGCGCTTCTAGAAACAGTAACTAGGGAACCCCAACCACCACCCATGACATGTGTAACGACCTACAACACCACCTCCAATCAAGTTTCCAAAATCATCCGCAACCATTGGAAAATAATGAATTCAGGAACCAGGGAATGGGACTCTCCACGCTTTGAGTACAAACGGTCTAATAACCTAAAATACCACTTAGTGTCGACACGTTCAAAACCGAGCACAAAACCAATGGACAACCCCATCCTGAACACCTCGGGGCTCCCTAAAATAACTGGCCACTACCCCTGCAACGATTGCAGCGGATGTCACCTTACCAAACACACCAAAACCTAGGACCTTGAACCAGGCAAAACCAGGACCCAATGCCAGCACACCAACTTTATCTCCAGTAATGTAGTGTACCTTCTGACATGCCCTTGCGGCCTGCGCTACGTTGGCATGACAACGCGAAAAGTCCAAACCAGAGTGGTAGAACATAGGAGCACCATCAGATGCAAGAAGAACATCAGCAGACTTACCGATCCCTTCATACATCAACAACACACCCCTAATGACCTAACAATTTGACACCACTGGACAGGACAATGAGAAAATCCTCCTTACCAAGGAGCAGAGATGGTTCTCCCACCTCTCACTCCAACGTGATGGGCTCAATGATTCCATACCATGGAACTCACTTAGACTCTGACTAGTTACGCTCCCCTTTCCCGATCTACATATATCCCACATTCGAGTGCCATTGTGCCCTTCCTGGAAACGGCCATGCACTGTAATCCCGGGAGTGCACTCTGCTTTAATCCTACACATAATGTATTTATAATCGCACACATAATGTGCACATACAATACACGTCTTCACCTCCAGAATTAGAGTGTGAAACTATCACGTGCTACTTCCCTGGATACGGTCATGCACTGTAATCCCGGGATTGCACACTGCTTCAAACCCACACATAATGTGTTCATAACTCTACACATAATGTGCACATACAATACATGTCTTCACCTCCTGAATTAGAGTGGGAAACTATCATGCGCTACTTCCCTGGAGTTTCGGAAAGACTCTGAAATGCGCAGGGGCTACCCGGTAATTCAACCATCTGAAACCCTCACATTTTGGCACACGCAGGCGCAGCGCCCACATCACACACCCACTGGCAGTCTGTCATCAATGTTTTCTTGATGCAGGTGATCACAATTACACAGGGTGTACTTAAAGACCTGAATAACCTCCATACTGATTCCGGAGACTGATGACTGCACTACAGATCCCCCGCAGGTCTTGATCGACAATACTGTGAGTACGATGGAACTGCTCGGCTCTCCCGGGTAAGCGCTTCTTTCCTTACAGGTTGCTCACTGTTAGTGGCCTCTCTTTTCCTCTAGGGTCACACCTTCTGCCGGATCAATCCTGGGAGAATTTGTGGCAAAACACTGGCGTAAGAATACTTTTCTACAAAATGGTCCTAACACAGAGTGTGTGTGATGCTCGCTCTCTAGCCTCACCATGCTTACAATGTATACCGATAATTACCACCTGAACAGTATCACCAGTACTGTTGCACCTTTGCCGTTTTTTGTCTTTTCATTCAGCACTTAAAATCGGCAATTTCTCATAATCATTGTGAACCTAAGCAATATGCTAAAGACTCTCCTCCTGTATGTTTTGTTTTGTCATACATGTTGTATGTCCAGGTATGCTTGGTGAGGGAATCCCCCTCGCACACTTATAGCACCTTAGTGAGTGCGACACATAGTCTAATCACACACTCACTTAACTTATTCTAAAACTGCACTTTCACTTGTTTACGGTCCTGAGGAAAGCCAGCTTAATCTAAGGCACTGGCTGAAACATGTAGACCACACCTGGATGTAGGAGGTCTTAACTCATACCACCATGACATCCACCAGCCTTGTTTTTAAACGCTAACAGAGGCCCAGTTATTAAAGTATAATTTACCCTTGGGTACTGGGACAACTGTTAAGCATTTTAATCCTCATCTTTCACATCAACACACTGCACACTCAGTTACATACCTGCACCGCTGTAATCAGGCGTCGAAGCACACCCGGGACACACTCGGTGTCACTGGGTGGGCCCGATGATGAAGCATGCCACCAACCAGGTTGGTGGGTGAGGCCTTCATGAAAAGTATATACATCCTACATGCAATACAAACAATATATATTTGTACAAAACAATCAATATTCAAAAAATTAATCATGGACAAAGTCAAAGAAAGGAGTCAAAGTCACTAAATGGTGAACAGTTTTTTGGAACTAGCAGCCGCTAGTTCATCCAATCAATGATTTTGAATCCAAGTAAGGTACTTCCTGGATTCTCATCAGGGCTTCGTCACTTATCTGCAATAGGTGTAAACAACGGTGGTGTTTTTATGTTGATTGCAAAAAGCCTCTCTTATACCCCTACATCTTTGAATCCTAAATTAATTTTGTGTATCTACCTGCAGTGAATGGGCCAAATGTCTCTTCTTGAGACTCGGATTATCTTTATACTGGCTCCTTGATTATTTCAATGTTGCCTGTAACAAAAAGAGGAATTTTTGAGCAAGTGGGGATTCTATTTGGGTTACAACATACCAATATAGTGACACTTGTAGTGCCAAGGATGGTCCTACCTTTATTTGAAGGAGACGGGCTTTGATTGTACAATATCTCTGGGTTGGAGTCCTGTTCCACACTCAGCCTATGAGGATCGCGTCGGCACAAGCTTAAGGAGCAATTAATATCATTGACTGGATGAACTAGCGGCTGCTAGTTCCAAAAAACTGTTCACAATTTAGTGACTTTGTCTCCTTTCTTTGACTTTGTCCATGATTAATTTTTTGAATATTGATTGTTTTGTATGAATATATATTGTTTGTATTGCATGTAGGCTGTATATACTGTATTTATTTTGTCTACTGAAGTGTTATAGTTAATATATATGTTGTATATATTTGTGTAAATAGCTCCGAGTGTGTATATGTTTCCCTTTTCATTCACAAAAAAGAGAAAAGTATATAAAAATAATTGTGGAAATTGGAAGGGGTATAAATAAAAGTACCCGGACAAAACTGAAATGTATTTGTTTTGACCTTTAAATAATTGCTTCGAGATTCTGGTTGGTGTGGGCACTATTGTTGTATTTTCATTAATAAGGTCCAGCCCACCCCAATGTTGTAGGACCTAACTCCCTAGTTCTAGGTAGTTCTAGTTGCAGCAATGTCCTGTCCAGGTTCTCTTTATATTGAAGTTTCACTGCGCCCATAAGCTGTGGCACTTTTGTAAAATGTCATAAGTATCCATGCATCACGTTTACAGAGGAATTTAAGGTAGAAAACCTACCATGCATATTTTAATACTTACTTGGCGCAGTCAATTGCTACACAGTTTCTTTTCGGCGCAGGGGTCAGAAAAGTAACGCTTCCTCAAGGATACATCAGCTTTCAATTTTTGTAAAAGCATTTTCTCTCTTAGAAGAAAGGTTAATTGAAACTGAATGTGCAAAAAATAAAATAAGCTTCCAAACTATGATCTTTTCTCAACTACCCTCTTCCGTTTCTCCTTGGGTGGTGGTGTAAGTGGTTGTTCTTTGAGAAATAGAGTATTGGTTTGGTGCTTTAAACATTGAAGAGCCACTTGCCTGTAATTTCAATATATCTTATTCATTACTCTTGTGTATGAATTGCATATCTCTAATGATTTATGGTATTTCAGTTTAGAAGAATAATACATTTTAAAGCAGGGATTACAAATGTACAGAGACTGCAGTTATGCCGAAGCATTGTTAAGAGGCTGAGTCTGAGGGAGACTGCCCTGACACTGATGCTTGTCAGGGATTCAAACATTTCCTGTTGTATTTTGAGTAGGATTCTGTGAGACCCAACTGTGTGACAGGCGAGGCATGCCTTGTGGCTTCTGTGGTCTTACTGAACACTGCTAATATACCCTTTTGAGTGAAGGTTAAGAAGTGTTCTTTACAAGGCTAAAAAAGAGAGGCCTGGCACTGAGATGGGCGGAAACTGTGTTGAGACTCAGACTAGTACACGAGGCAAATGGTTCATGTAATAAAGTGTATTTTGCACAAGGCACCAAAGTGGTGAGCCAAGCCCTGTGACACTATCGCCACCACTGAACGCTGCCAAGCCTATACGTGCAGGGACGTTTTAAGGAATTCGGATGCCTCAGGCCAAATGTATTTTGAGGAGCCCTGTTCGGGACAGCATCGATTTTTTGACCCAGTTTCAGTTCTTCCATGCCCTCTTCGGTCAAAATCTAAATGTGTGTACATCTGATATTCAAGGAAAGTAAAGTATGTTTTCAGTATTTTAACACTGTATTGAAACACATCAGCAGCTCACTAATATTACTACAAATAATCTCTGTCACACACTCCAATTTCTCATATGTGAGATCCTGTATTGATCTAGAAGAAACTTTTTATAAGGCTGTTGCATGAAACATAGCAAAAAACACAGTTGATGGACAGAATGTAGAACAATGTCATACATTCACCCCAGAACAAGGATCTGGGCCTAAATCCATCGTTTTTTTGCACTCCACACCACCCTGGGTTAGACACTGGCTTTATGCGAATCAGCTCTGACCCTGTGCCTCATGGGAACAGTCCAGTCTGAACTACCAAGCAATATCTTTCCCAGACCGGAATCAAGCATCCAAGGACCGGTTTCTGGCTATCAGCCTTCATCATCCTGGATAGCTTGACTCCAGTGGTGTGGAGAGCCTGGGACTCACGTCTGAGTATACCCAGCACACTCAGGTGAAAATTGCAAAAAACACAGTTGATGGACAGAATGTAGAACAATGTCATACATTCACCCCAGTACAAGGATCTGGGCCTAAATCCATCGTTTTTTTGCACTCCACACCACCCTGGGTTAGACACTGGCTTTATGCAAATCAGCTCTGACCCTGTGCCTCATGGGAACAGTCCAGTCCGAACTACCAAGCCATATCTTTCCCAGACCGAAATCAAGCATCCAAGGACCGGTTTCTGGCTATCAGCCTTCATCAGCCTGGATAGCTTGACTCCAGTGGTGTGGAGAGCCTGGGACTCACGTCTGAGTATACCCAGCACACTCGGGTGAAAATTGCAAAAAACACAGTTGATGGACAGAATGTAGAACAATGTCATACATTCACCCCAGTACAAGGATCTGGGCCTAAATCTGTTGTTTTTTTGCACTCCACACCACCCTGGGTTAGACACTGGCTTTATGCAAATCAGCTCTGACCCTGTGCCTCATGGGAACAGTCCAGTCCGAACTACCAAGCCATATCTTTCCCAGACCGGAATCAAGCATCCAAGGACCGGTTTCTGGCTATCAGCCTTCATCAGCCTGGATAGCTTGACTCCAGTGGTGTGGAGTGCCTGGGACTCACGTCTGAGTATACCCAGCACACTCGGGTGAAAATTGCAAAAAACACAGTTGATGGACAGAATGTAGAACAATGTCATACATTCACCCCAGTACAAGGATCTGGGCCTAAATCCATCGTTTTTTTGCACTCCACACCACCCTGGGTTAGACACTGGCTTTATGCAAATCAGCTCTGACCTTGTGCCTCATGGGAACAGTCCAGTCCGAACTACCAAGCCATATCTTTCCCAGACCGGAATCAAGCATCCAAGGACCGGTTTCTGGCTATCAGCCTTCATCAGCCTGGATAGCTTGACTCCAGTGGTGTGGAGAGCCTGGGACTCACGTCTGAGTATACCCAGCACACATCGGGTGAAAATTGCAAAAAACACAGTTGATGGACAGAATGTAGAACAATGTCATACATTCACCCCAGTACAAGGATCTGGGCCTAAATCCATCGTTTTTTTGCACTCCACACCACCCTGGGTTAGACACTGGCTTTATGCAAATCAGCTCTGACCCTGTGCCTCATGGGAACAGTCCAGTCTGAACTACCAAGCCATATCTTTCCCAGACCGGAATCAAGCATCCAAGGACCGGTTTCTGGCTATCAGCCTTCATCAGCCTGGATAGCTTGACTCCAGTGGTGTGGAGAGCCTGGGACTCACGTCTGAGTATACCCAGCACACTCAGGTGAAAATTGCAAAAAACACAGTTGATGGACAGAATGTAGAACAATGTCATACATTCACCCCAGTACAAGGATCTGGGCCTAAATCCATCGTTTTTTTGCACTCCACACCACCCTGGGTTAGACACTGGCTTTATGCAAATCAGCTCTGACCCTGTGCCTCATGGGAACAGTCCAGTCTGAACTACCAAGCCATATCTTTCCCAGACCGGAATCAAGCATCCAAGGACCGGTTTCTGGCTATCAGCCTTCATCAGCCTGGATAGCTTGACTCCAGTGGTGTGGAGAGCCTGGGACTCACGTCTGAGTATACCCAGCACACTCGGGTGAAAATTGCAAAAAACACAGTTGATGGACAGAATGTAGAACAATGTCATACATTCACCCCAGTACAAGGATCTGGGCCTAAATCCGTTGTTTTTTTGCACTCCACACCACCCTGGGTTAGACACTGGCTTTATGCAAATCAGCTCTGACCCTGTGCCTCATGGGAACAGTCCAGTCCGAACTACCAAGTCATATCTTTCCCAGACCGGAATCAAGCATCCAAGGACCGGTTTCTGGCTATCAGCCTTCATCAGCCTGGATAGCTTGACTCCAGTGGTGTGGAGAGCCTGGGACTCACGTCTGAGTATACCCAGCACACTCGGGTGAAAATTGCAAAAAACACAGTTGATGGACAGAATGTAGAACAATGTCATACATTCACCCCAGTACAAGGATCTGGGCCTAAATCCATAGTTTTTTTGCACCACACCACCCTGGGTTAGACACTGGCTTTATGCAAATCAGCTCTGACCCTGTGCCTCATGGGAACAGTCCAGTCCGAACTACCAAGCCATATCTTTCCCAGACCGGAATCAAGCATCCAAGGACCGGTTTCTGGCTATCAGCCTTCATCAGCCTGGATAGCTTGACTCCAGTGGTGTGGAGAGCCTGGGACTCACGTCTGAGTATACCCAGCACACTCGGGTGAAAATTGCAAAAAACACAGTTGATGGACAGAATGTTGAACTCCACACCGCCCTGGGTTAGACACTGGCTTTATGCAGTGCAAAAAAACGATGGATTTAGGCCCAGATCCTTGTACTGGGGTGAATGTATGACATTGTTCTACATTCTGTCCATCAACTGTGTTTTTTGCAATTTTCACCCCGAGTGTACTGGGTATACTTAGACGTGAGTCCCAGGCTCTCCACACCACTGGAGTCAAGCTATCCAGGCTGAATGAAGGCTGATAGCCAGAAACCGGTCCTTGGATGCTTGATTCCGGTCTGGGAAAGACATGGCTTGGTAGTTCGGACTGGACTGTTCCCATGGGGCACAGGGTCAGAGCTGATTTGCATATAGCCAGTGTCTAACCCAGGGTGGTGTGGAGTGCAAAAAAACGATGGATTTAGGCCCAGATCCTTGTACTGGGGTGAATGTATGACATTGTTCTACATTCTGTCCATCAACTGTGTTGTTTGTTGCATGAAACATAAACACATTTTGTCTGCAAAATGTCTGTAATAGACTCACACATTAAAATTAAATAATAGAAAAATGCTATTTACAGCAATTTATTTAAATATTATTCAAGATCATCAGGGCAAGATTCTCTGCAGCACATAGCTGATTCTATCAGGGAGCCCCTGAAAGGCTGGGGCCCTGGGCCAGATCCCAATTTGCACATGCCTTAAAACATCTCTGTATATGTCTGAGGTGAAGCATTGTTTGGAGAGAACAGCCTCTAGAACTGCTGTGCTTCCATTTGAGAGTGTGATATGTTTTTAAATCTAGAGTCGGTGCCTTTAGTAAATGTAGATTTCCTTGTCACTGAAGTGAAAGACATCATCAGTATTACGTCAATAGCAGAGCGAAGAGATCAGCCTTCCACTTTTTCATGAATTACAGCACACTAACAGCCACTGGAGATCAAAAGATTTCCCCAAGATGACACAGCACATGAGTCATGCAGCTCTGTCGATTATGATGCTTGCACAGTAAACCCGCAGTAGGTACATACTTGTTTTTGAATAGATACATCACAGATTTACCAAACAGGCAGGCAAGCAGCAAAATAATTGCAGAGTAACTATGCAGCTGATTTGTTTTCTGCAGAGGATGCAGTGGTTACAACTGGATGTGTTAGAACTGTCAGCCTAGGGTGGTCTTCCCCCAAACCTTTTGCCTTTCGCCTCAATTTTTGCTGGCCTTAGGACTCTGTGCACGTTATCACTGCTAACCAGTGCTAAAGAGCATGTGCTTACTCCTTAAATCATTGGCATATCCCCAATTGGCATATTTAATTTACATATGTTAGAAACGGGACCCTGGCTGGCCAAGACTCGCGTCGAGGTCAGTCAGGGATCACCATTCCTAAGGTCAGGGCAAGGGAGTTACACGCCAAGATAACCCCTACTCGCCCTCTAGGTAACGTGGCGCGAGCAGCAAGGCTAAACTTGGAGGCGATATGAGTTAAGTATCTGCGCACGCACCCCAGCAACAACACCCAAGGCCCACCACAAAGGAAACTCCACACAAGGGTATATATAAAAATAGCCTTTGTATTCCAATAAACATACATTAGATAAAACACACACTTTACATTGTGCCAGAGGCACGGGCAGAATTTACAAGGGATATGTACAAGACAGGGCCACCTGGACCACTGTCAGGAATCAGCACTTTTTGAACACAATACTTGTAGGCCTAGAACTTAAACATAGAGCCTAACGGACAGTACCTCCCGACCTGGTTGCAAGGATAATGCGAGTGACCTTCTTAGTAAACTTGAGCGGGCGGCCCAGCGAAGCGGCACGACTCAGGGGAGAGTGGTGTGGCTCGAGGCTTGAGCGGGCCACCGGCAAGGTACAAGCGTTTCTCTGGGGCGACCAATGTGTGCGGCTCAGAAGAGGAGGGGAAGGCAGGATGCAGGCGACCCAGCGAAGCGGCGCGGCTCAGGGTAGGGCGGCGCTGCTCGAGGCTTGGACGGGCTGCCGTGCACGAGCTGCCAAGGGGAATGAGCGAGGCACATTTTAGCGAGGCCCCAGGGGCCCAAGAGAGATCAGACAAGTCCCAGCAATTTGTCAGGGCAGGCACAATAGAGTCCACTGGTCCTGGGACTCCGGTCAGGGGGCAAGCTCAGTATCAAGCCCTTGGAATATCACTTAGCACATAACAGAAAATCACTGTAGCTCAATACAAGTAACTACTGGTAATCAGGTAAGTACTCCCTACGCAATCCTAACCACCTTAGGAACAGGTCACGCAGGGAACCAGGACCTTACTAGCACCACCTGCACTAGCAAGACCAACCAACTAAATATCAACATACATTTAGGGGTATAGACCTGGGGACAAAACACATGATGTATCAACAACACATTCAGCGGTGTAAGGAACACATGACGCATCAACACACGTTCAGCGGTGTAAGGAACAAGAGAACACATGATGAATAATCTACCCATTCAGAGGTGTAAGGAAGGAAAACACATGATGCATCAACAATACATTCAGAGGTGTATCAAAGAACACAATTGCGCAAAATCATATTGGCACATAAATCACATCAAAGTCCAGGGTCCAGGTTGCGCCACTGCGCCAAAACCTAAACGTGGCAGTTGCCCACAAAGTGCTGGGCAACTGGTGCAAGCAAGATGGGCCAATCGTGGGAGCCTCTCTAGGCTCATGAACAAATATGCTTGTCCCTTTTTGGAGCCTCGCTGGGCTCTGAGTAAAGAAATGGGCCCACAAGCCTCTCTGGGCTCTGGAACAATGAACAGGGCACTCGAGCCTCTCTGGGCTCGTAAAACAAGAATGCCCCCTGAGCGTTGGAGTCCCCCCTCTGGGGACTCTGGATCGCAACCGGCCCTCTGTGGCCTCGGGGCTTCAGCAATATTGCCCCCTTGAGCCTCTGTGGCTCTGACAACAAACATGCCCCGGTCGTTGGAGCCTCTCTAGGGCTCAGGAACCGAAGCTGCCCCCAAGAGTCTCTTCAGGGCTCTCCGCACAAATGGGACACCTGGAGCCCCTCGGGGCTCCGAGCAATGATGCCCCCGTCACTGGCAGGGGACTCTGACTCACAATGGCCCCCGGAGCGTCCCCCTCGCCCGTTAACACTCACCGGGATGCGGGGGCTCCTCTCGCTGGGGCACCTCCTCCAAAGGCAGGGCTCTCTCTACCAAACCCCCCTCCTCCCGGGCAGCTCCACTCACCGGACTGCCTTCAGGAGGCGGCAGGGACGCTGGCTGTCTTCTTCCTCATTTTCCTCAGTGGCAGTGCTGGCCAATCACAGCGCGGCGGCGGGCGGGACTTCCTCCGGCAAACCGGAAGTCCCGCCCCGCATCAGGCACCGTCGTGCCTGACTTCCTGTTTTGCGGCGCTCGGGCCGCGGCGGTGAATCTCGGGGGCATTTCAGAGGGGTGGCACCCTCGAGATTAAAAAACAGCGAGGTGGGCACTCGCTCGCTTTAAGTAAATAACGGGCAAAAGTAAAAATAAAGCGCTCCGAGCGCTAGGGACAAACACAAGCGCTTTCAAGCGCTAGGGGCAGAATAAAAGCGCTCCCATGCGCTATAAAGCAAATAAATCGCTCCTTGCGCTAGGCAACAGTCCCTCTGGCATCCAGGAGCGGGGCAGGGCAAAGAGGCCCCATGAGTCCAGAGACAAGCACAGCAGAGAAAAGTCCTCCAGGGCATCAGCAAGCCAGGGGCTGGGCAGAGCCCAGGGGAGGCAAGCCTTCCCCTGGGCCCAAGCAGCAGCACGCCCCTGGTAGATCCAAGTCAAAAACAAGAACATTTTCATGGGGTCACAGCCCCTCTTTTATACACCTTTTCCCTTTTGTCTGTGGGTGCAGGGTGGGGGCAGAACCAGTCGCAGCTGGTCTGGGAGTACCCTTGATGGCTCAACCACCCCTTTCATTCACCAGGCAGGCTAGGGTCATCAGTCGCACCACAGGGGGCGGAGCCAGCATTGTGTGGGGGAAACCCAGCCTCATTCAGGACACAGGCGCAGCCCCTCCCTCACATCAGCATGCTAATCTCTCCATTCACCACCGGGGCAGACCCACACAGACTTCCTGGAGCCTGGCATCCCAGCCAGCTCCAGCCAATCACACGCCAGCACCTTCACAGCACATACACAGTCATGTTTAGAAGTGGCGCTTCCGCACCAGACACAACCATGTCACATACATCGTTGCGAAGCATTCACTCTCCCGAGTTCGCACATACCAGACTTGACCATGCACGCCTCACGCATCAGGAACTACCAGGGACACAGACATTCCCCATGCATTCCTATGGGAGAGCAGGCCAATCTCACACACACACTCAGGGAGAGGACGCACTTTACACTGCGCCACAGTGTCAAAGTGCGCAAAGACCAGAAATCACTAGGCAAAAAGTTCAGGGGTGAACCTGCCAGAAGGGCCAAGTCCAACACAACCCCCTTCCAGCCAAAACGCAGGGGAGAACAATCACCACCGTGATGGACTTCCCTGCTTGGGGCGATAGAACACGGACGCGGGCCCGCACTGCAGGGACACCCTCCGGTTCTACGCCATGTCTATCCGTAAGACAAGCACCTTCTTAAAAAAAAACAGGCCCAACTAGGCTACCCCACTGGTACTCCTTAGTTGTCCACGGCTAGGACCAGGCCCTAGGCCATCCAGATACCATTGGTCCCTGCCAATACATAGAGTGGGGGGTAGTAACCCCTGGCCTACAATAGCCATTCTCCACTCCCTTTCTCAGTGTAGTTCCAAACTACCACTGATCCTCCAACCTAGGGTCCGCACCCTCAGGCTGACCAGAGGTCACGGGCAAGAATGCCCCACCCTACCTCTACTTCTGAAGCACCCTCCAGAACACAACTCTCCCACCAGTTCGGGACCTTTACTCCCTCAGCAGCAGTGACCACGGTCAGACCAGCACAAGATCGGTGTAGTGAGGCGTTGCACTTTGCGGGTTGCCAGATGCGGCGCAGGCAGCGGCTCGCGGACCGCGTCGAGACGGGGACGGCGAGCGGCATAGGCTGTGCGGCCAAAGGCAGACGCGGCTCAGTGCGGTGCCTACCGGACACAAGGCTGGTCATGACAGAGTCACAGCTCCCTTAACTGGTCTACCACCTGGGATTCGAATTCACTCCTCCTTCAGCAGCAAGGCAACCACTGCAGGTCAATCCCCCATACAGCTTACCCGGTTCCTTCTCTTCAGGCAGGAGTTCCTTCAGGACACTACATACAGTTGCCCTTACGTCCAGATCCGGACACACCGGCTACTGGCTCCCCAACCGAGGGACGTACCCCTTTGGTCAGATGCCTGGCGCACCAGGACTTCCTTGAGGGTGACACATAACTAATGTGTCGTGTACAAGTCTGCCTGACACTCAGGACAGAAGTGGCATCACCCTGGTCACTCCTTGGCGACACAACCCTTCTGGTTGGCCCCTGACCCACTGGTTACTCCACTGGGGAACCTATCCCCCTCGCACCCCTCCATCTGGACTTCTGCACCCTCCCAACTGGAGCGGTACTGCCAGATAACAGAACTACTAGAGCCCTGCTTACAGGCGCTCCATGTTCTCTCCACACTGGGAGATCTCCCTAGAAGGACGCTCCATACGGACATGCTAGGCTCCCTCACCTGGTGTTCCTAAGAAAAAAAACACCCAGACTACGAAGACCAGGCTTGTGCTCCTCTGAGCCACTTCCACCACACTGGGCTGGAAGACCAGAACCTTTCCTTAGGGTCACTCCCAAACAATTAACACAATAGCACAAGGGCAGGGGAAACTCCCATGAGCTTCAGGCCTACCCATGAAATCATGTTCACTGATGTTCTACATTCTTCAAACACTCTGGGAGATCTTCCTCAAATGACCTATTGGTACAGCCTAGGCCCCCGACCTGACGTTCCCTTCAGAAACATTCTAGGCCCTGACACTGGGTTTCGGGCACCTGGAGACACGCAGTCCCACCCACTCCTTCTCCTCTTGAGACAGGACGTGAGCCCCTACACCGAGACCTAGCTGGGCTACACTTAACCTCTTCCACCACACTGGGCTGGAAGACACCTCAGCCACTCCTTTTGGAATCACTCCACCCCCTATGCCTCTCTCCTCCCAGAACATTACCAACTCCAAACATCTGTCTCTAAATAGACCACAGAAATCAAAAGCCGGCTCCACTGTCTGCAGACGTTCTTGGGAAAAGTTTAACACACGGAACTTTGGTATCTGAGCAAAACAAGAGTACACAAGCATTCAGCAAGCTCCCCATCCAGAGAACTCACACACACGTCCAGTGCAACACACCATTCGTCCACACACACACACCCCTCCCCAGACTGGTAAGGCAGTTTCTACCACCCCTGATTTCTCAACCTGACCACACGTGACACAGGTACCATAACTCCAGGGCAGGGACGGGGGACACATGCACTGAACACACTTATGCTGCCACCACTGGATCCCACCCTCATGGTGAATCCAGAAAACACACTGCACTTAGGGGGATGATCTACCCTCCCGAGCTAGGGACACCTAACTCAAAGTGCACAAGAAACACATTTCCACAGAAATGACATTTTTAGCAAACTCCATACAATAATCCCCAAAATGTGATTTATCTAAAATGCAGAGTTTTGTAGTGTGGCCTGTCGCCACTGTGGTACAACGCAAACACAAATCCTTATCCTCACCGCTGCGTCCAATGTTAGAAACGGGACCCTGGCTGGCCAAGACTCGCGTCGAGGTCAGTCAGGGATCACCATTCCTAAGGTCAGGGCAAGGGAGTTACACGCCAAGATAACCCCTACTCGCCCTCTAGGTAACGTGGCGCGAGCAGCAAGGCTAAACTTGGAGGCGATATGAGTTAAGTATCTGCGCACGCACCCCAGCAACAACACCCAAGGCCCACCACAAAGGAAACTCCACACAAGGGTATATATAAAAATAGCCTTTGTATTCCAATAAACATACATTAGATAAAACACACACTTTACATTGTGCCAGAGGCACGGGCAGAATTTACAAGGGATATGTACAAGACAGGGCCACCTGGACCACTGTCAGGAATCAGCACTTTTTGAACACAATACTTGTAGGCCTAGAACTTAAACATAGAGCCTAACGGACAGTACCTCCCGACCTGGTTGCAAGGATAATGCGAGTGACCTTCTTAGTAAACTTGAGCGGGCGGCCCAGCGAAGCGGCACGACTCAGGGGAGAGTGGTGCGGCTCGAGGCTTGAGCGGGCCACCGGCAAGGTACAAGTGTTTCTCTGGGGTGACCAATGTGTGCGGCTCAGAAGAGGAGGGGAAGGCAGGATGCAGGCGACCCAGCGAAGCGGCGCGGCTCAGGGTAGGGCGGCGCTGCTCGAGGCTTGGACGGGCTGCCGTGCACGAGCTGCCAAGGGGAATGAGCGAGGCACATTTTAGCGAGGCCCCAGGGGCCCAAGAGAGATCAGACAAGTCCCAGCAATTTGTCAGGGCAGGCACAATAGAGTCCACTGGTCCTGGGACTCCGGTCAGGGGGCAAGCTCAGTATCAAGCCCTTGGAATATCACTTAGCACATAACAGAAAATCACTGTAGCTCAATACAAGTAACTACTGGTAATCAGGTAGGTACTCCCTACGCAATCCTAACCACCTTAGGAACAGGTCACGCAGGGAACCAGGACCTTACTAGCACCACCTGCACTAGCAAGACCAACCAACTAAATATCAACATACATTTAGGGGTATAGACCTGGGGACAAAACACATGATGTATCAACAACACATTCAGCGGTGTAAGGAACACATGACGCATCAACACACGTTCAGCGGTGTAAGGAACAAGAGAACACATGATGAATAATCTACCCATTCAGAGGTGTAAGGAAGGAAAACACATGATGCATCAACAATACATTCAGAGGTGTATCAAAGAACACAATTGCGCAAAATCATATTGGCACATAAATCACATCAAAGTCCAGGGTCCAGGTTGCGCCACTGCGCCAAAACCTAAACGTGGCAGTTGCCCACAAAGTGCTGGGCAACTGGTGCAAGCAAGATGGGCCAATCGTGGGAGCCTCTCTAGGCTCATGAACAAATATGCTTGTCCCTTTTTGGAGCCTCGCTGGGCTCTGAGTAAAGAAATGGGCCCACAAGCCTCTCTGGGCTCTGGAACAATGAACAGGGCACTCGAGCCTCTCTGGGCTCGTAAAACAAGAATGCCCCCTGAGCGTTGGAGTCCCCCCTCTGGGGACTCTGGATCGCAACCGGCCCTCTGTGGCCTCGGGGCTTCAGCAATATTGCCCCCTTGAGCCTCTGTGGCTCTGACAACAAACATGCCCCGGTCGTTGGAGCCTCTCTAGGGCTCAGGAACCGAAGCTGCCCCCAAGAGTCTCTTCAGGGCTCTCCGCACAAATGGGACACCTGGAGCCCCTCGGGGCTCCGAGCAATGATGCCCCCGTCACTGGCAGGGGACTCTGACTCACAATGGCCCCCGGAGCGTCCCCCTCGCCCGTTAACACTCACCGGGATGCGGGGGCTCCTCTCGCTGGGGCACCTCCTCCAAAGGCAGGGCTCTCTCTACCAAACCCCCCTCCTCCCGGGCAGCTCCACTCACCGGACTGCCTTCAGGAGGCGGCAGGGACGCTGGCTGTCTTCTTCCTCATTTTCCTCAGTGGCAGTGCTGGCCAATCACAGCGCGGCGGCGGGCGGGACTTCCTCCGGCAAACCGGAAGTCCCGCCCGCATCAGGCACCGTCGTGCCTGACTTCCTGTTTTGCGGCGCTCGGGCCGCGGCGGTGAATCTCGGGGGCATTTCAGAGGGGTGGCACCCTCGAGATTAAAAATAAACAGCGAGGTGGGCACTCGCTCGCTTTAAGTAAATAACGGGCAAAAGTAAAAATAAAGCGCTCCGAGCGCTAGGGACAAACACAAGCGCTTTCAAGCGCTAGGGGCAGAATAAAAGCGCTCCCATGCGCTATAAAGCAAATAAATCGCTCCTTGCGCTAGGCAACAGTCCCTCTGGCATCCAGGAGCGGGGCAGGGCAAAGAGGCCCCATGAGTCCAGAGACAAGCACAGCAGAGTAAAGTCCTCCAGGGCATCAGCAAGCCAGGGGCTGGGCAGAGCCCAGGGGAGGCAAGCCTTCCCCTGGGCCCAAGCAGCAGCACGCCCCTGGTAGATCCAAGTCAAAAACAAGAACATTTTCATGGGGTCACAGCCCCTCTTTTATACACCTTTTCCCTTTTGTCTGTGGGTGCAGGGTGGGGGCAGAACCAGTCGCAGCTGGTCTGGGAGTACCCTTGATGGCTCAACCACCCCTTTCATTCACCAGGCAGGCTAGGGTCATCAGTCGCACCACAGGGGGCGGAGCCAGCATTGTGTGGGGGAAACCCAGCCTCATTCAGGACACAGGCGCAGCCCCTCCCTCACATCAGCATGCTAATCTCTCCATTCACCACCGGGGCAGACCCACACAGACTTCCTGGAGCCTGGCATCCCAGCCAGCTCCAGCCAATCACACGCCAGCACCTTCACAGCACATACACAGTCATGTTTAGAAGTGGCGCTTCCGCACCAGACACAACCATGTCACATACATCGTTGCGAAGCATTCACTCTCCCGAGTTCGCACATACCAGACTTGACCATGCACGCCTCACGCATCAGGAACTACCAGGGACACAGACATTCCCCATGCATTCCTATGGGAGAGCAGGCCAATCTCACACACACACTCAGGGAGAGGACGCACTTTACACTGCGCCACAGTGTCAAAGTGCGCAAAGACCAGAAATCACTAGGCAAAAAGTTCAGGGGTGAACCTGCCAGAAGGGCCAAGTCCAACAACATATAAGTCCTAGTAAAGGGGTACTACATGTACCCATGGCCTGTATATTAAATACTACGAGTGGGCCTGCAGCACTGATTGTGCCACCCACCTAAGTAGCCCTTTAAACATGTTTCAGGCTGCCACTGCAGCCTGTGTGCAGTTTTAAACTGCTTTTGAGCATGGTAAAATAAACCTTTTGCCAGGCCCACACCTTTCTTTTTAATACATATATGTCATCCCTAGGCTAGACCCCAAACAGCCCACAGGGCAGGGTGCAATGTATATAAAAAGTAGGGCATGTAATGTTAGGTTTTACATGTCCTGGTAATGAAAAACTCTCACATTCATTGTTAGGTTGAGCCTAGCAGCAGCACGCATGCACTGTCACTCTGCGAGACTGCTGTAGTAGAGTATGTGAGAGAAGCCACGCCCACTCTCTGTCCATATTTTTCATTGCTTGTGTCATTGTCTTTCTTAAATGCTGCCTTCGGATTAGTTAATAGGCTTGTTAGTCCCACCTTAGTACGGCCTTGTCTTCATTTGTAACCTCCCATGGCTACTGGCCCCTTTACTTTGGTTGTTGCACAGACCTGGTATTTAGTCTGTAAGTACTATTTACTTTATTGAGTTTCCCTTACTGATGGCTGGACATGCGCTGCTTCAGCTGAAACCGCTTGTGCTTTTTTAAGCAGCAATGCCACCCCATAACATGGGCGTCTGCTTCAAATCACTTTAACCAGCAACCCCACCCAAGTAAAATGGATTTAGAAAAGATTAGCGAATTAAGAAAAGTGAATTCCAGGTAGCACATAATCGTGTGCGAATGGGCTGAAGCTCACAACAGCATATCTGTGCTACATGTCCTCTGCACTAAGCCACCTTATGGGTTGTTTTCAAAAGCCTGTTTTATTAACAACAACATCACCACCAATCCCACCACCATCAATACCACCACCTCCACCACGACCAATACAACAATCAATAAAACCAATACCACCACCACTAATTCCCCCAACACCAATACCGCCATCCATACCACTACCAATAACCTCACAACCATCCCCAATATCATCACCAATGCTACCACCACCAATCCAATAACACCACCACGAGTACCAATTCCACCACCAATACATTTACCACCAATACCAATACCACGACCACCAATACCACCATCATTAGAACCAGCACCAATACCACCAATACAACCACTACCAATACCACCAGCACCAATACCACCACCAATACCACAACCAGTATCACCACCACCACCAATACCACCACCACCAATATCACCACCACCAATATCACCACCACCAATACCACCACCACCACCAATACCACTACCTCCACCAATACCAAAACCAAAACCATCCCCACCATCAATACAACCGATGCCACAATGAATACCACCACCAATACCACCACCATCAATACCACCAATACCAAGACCACAACCAATGGCACCACCACCACCAATACCAATGCTACCACCACCAAAACCAATACCACCACCAAAACCACCACCACCATCAATACCAACAATGCCACCACCAATACCACCACCAACAATACCACCACCACCATCAATACCAACAATACCAAGACCACAACCAATACCACCACCACCACCACCAATACCACCACCAGAAATACTACAACCACCACCACCATTACCACCACCAATATCACCACCACCAATACCACCGCCACCAATACCACCGCCACCAATACCACCAAGACCACAACCAATGCCACCTCCAACACCAATACCACCACTACCAATACCAATGCTACCACCACCAATGCTGCCACCAAACCAATACCATCACCAATACCACCACCAAAACCACCACCATCAGTACCACCAATGCCACGACTAATACCACCACCAACAATACCACCATCACCACCAATACCACCACCACCAATACCACCACAACCAATACCACCACCACCACCAACACCACCACCACTATCAATACCACAACCAATACCACCAACAATACCACTACCACAACCAATACCAACAATGCCACCAACACCACCACCACCAATGCAGTGCCACCATCACCAATAACACCCCCATCAATCCCACCACCTCCATCACCACCAATATCACCTCCACAACCAATACCACCACCACCAATACCACCACCTTCAGTATCACCACCAATACCACTGCCACAAATACCATCACCAACAACAGTACCACCACCAATCCAATACCACCACCACCACCAATACAAATACCTATCCAATACCAATACTTCCACCACCATTACGACCAATACCAATACTACCATGACCAATACTATAACCAATACCACCACAAACACCACCACCTCCAATACTGCCACCAATACCACCAACACCACCAATATCACTGCCAACAATACCACCAACTCCAATACCACCACCAATTTGACCACACCAATACTAATACAACCACCACCAATTCCACCACCACCACCAATACAACCACCACCACCACTAATACCACCCCCACCAATACAATCACCAATATCACGACCACCAATACCACCACCAACAATACCACCACCACTACCACCACCAACACCACCAATACCACCACCAATCAAACCACCAGTACCACCACCATAAATATTACCAATACCAAGACCACAACCAATACCACTGCCACCAATGCAACCAATACTACCACCAATACCACAACCAATACCACCACCAATAAGACCACAAATACCACCACCACCACCAATATCACCACCACAACCAACACCACCAATATCAACACCACCCATACAGTACGACTAACACCATCAATGCTACTAATGCCACCACCATCACCAATACCACCACCAATACCACCACCACCACCAATACCACCACCTCAACCACCACCAACAATATCACCACCAGTACCACCACCACCATCAATACCACCAATACCAAGACCAAAACAAATACCACCACCACCTGCAATACCACCACCATCACCAATACCACCACCACAACCAATACCAACACCACCAATACAGTACGACCACCACCACCAACACTTCCAATGCCACCACCATCACCAATACCACCACCAATACCACCACCACCATCAATACCACCACCTCAACCACCGCCAACAATATCACCACCAGTACCACCACTGCCATCAATACCACCAATACCAAGACCAAAACAAATACCACCACCACCAGAGCCACCACCACCTGCAATACCACCACCACCAATACCCCACCACCAATACCACCACCACAACCGATATCACCAATACCACCACCACCAATACAGTATCACCACCACTAACACCACCAACACCACTACCACAATACCACCATCACCAGCAACACCACGACCACCATTACAACCATCACCATTACTAACACCACCATAAATATCATCACCACCACCACCAATAACACCACCTTCAATACCACCACCAATACCACCACCACTAATGCCACACACAATATCAATATCAATATCACCACAACCATTACCAACAATACCAATACTACCACAACCAATACTACCACCAATACCACAACCAATACCCCATCACCAATACCCCTACCAATACCACCACCACCAGCACCAATTCCACCAATAACAATACCACAACCAATATCACCACCAATACTACCACCACAAATACCAACACCACCAACACCACCACCACTACCACCACCACCACCAAAACCACCACCAGTACCACCACCACTATGAATATCACCAATACCAAGACCACAACCAATAACACTGCCACCAATGCCACCAATACCACCACCGATACCACAACCAATTCCACCACCAATGCCACTACAAATACCACCACCACCACGAATACCACGACCACAACCAATACCACCACCACCAATAAAGTACCACCACCACCACCACCAATACTACAATGCCACCCCATCACCAATACCACCACCACCACCAATACCATGACCACCATCAATACCATGACCTCCAACAAAGCCAACAATATTACCACCAATACCACCACAACCATCAATACCACCAATACCACAACCAAAACAAATACCGCCTCCACCAATGCCACCACCACCTGCAATACCAACACCAATACCACCACCGCAACCAATACCACCAATACCACCACCACCAATACAGTACCACCACCACTAACCCCACCAACACCACTACCACCAATACCACCATCACCACCAATACCACCACCACCATTATAACCACCACCATTACTACCACCACCAAAAATATCATCACCACCACCACCACCTTCAATACCACCACCAATACCACAACCACCAATACCACCACCACCACCACTACCACCACCAATATCAATACCAACAATACCAATATCACCACAGCCATTACCAGCAATACCAATACTACCACAACCAATACCACCACTAAAGCCACCACCTCCAATAACACCACCAATATCACTGTCACCAATAGCATCACCACCAATACCACAACCACCAATACCACCACCACCACCACTACCACCACCAATATCAATACCAACAATACCAATATCACCACAGCCATTACCAGCAATACCAATACTACCACAACCAATACCACTACCAATGCCACCACCTCCAATACCACCACCAATACTACCACTACCAATACCACCACCACCAATACCACTACCAATGCCACCACCACAACCAATACCACCAACACTACCAATATCACTGTCACCAATAGTATCACCACCAATACCACCACCACCAATACCACCATCCCCACCAATGCCACCAGAACCAGTACCACCACCAATAGCATCACCAATACCACCACCACCACCAAGACTGCTTCCACCACTAATACCACCTCTGCCAATACCGCCATCAATATCAATACCACCACCACCAATACCAATGCCACCATCAATACCAATACCACCACCAATACCAAAATCACCATCAATACCACCACCAATACCACCACCACCACCAATGCCACCACCATCACCAATACCATCACCAGTACCACCACCAAAACGGCACCACCAGTACACCACCACCAACACAACCAATATCACCACCACCAGTACCAAAACCACCACCAACAACAAAACCACCACCAATTCCACCACCTCCAATACCACCAATACCACCACCACCAATACCACCATCAATACCACTACCAATGCCACCACCACCACCAATATCACTGTCACCAATACCACCACCAACACCACTACCACAATACCACCATCACCACCAACACCACGACCACCATTACAACCACCACCATTACTACCTCCACCACCAATATCATCACCACCACCACCAATAACACCACCCTAAATACCACCACCAATACCACCACCACTAATACCACACACAATATCAATATCAATATCACCACAACCATTACCAACAATACCAATACTACCACAACCAATACTACCACCAATACCACAACCAATACCCCATCACCAATACCCCTACCAATACCACCACCACCACCAATACCACCACCAATACCACCACCAACACCAATTCCACCAATAACAATACCACATCCAATATCACCACCAATACTACCAACAATACCAATACTACCACAACCAATACCCCATCACCAATACCCCTACCAATACCACCACCACCACCAATACCACCACCAATACCACCACCAACAACAAAACCACCACCAATTCCACCACCTCCAATACCACCTCCAATACCACCAATACCACCACCACCAATACCACCATCAATACCACTACCAATGCCACCACCACCACCAATATCACTGTCACCAATACCACCACCAACACCACTACCACAATACCACCATCACCACCAACACCACGACCACCATTACAACCACCACCATTACTACCACCACCACCAATATCATCACCACCACCACCAATAACACCACCTTAAATACCACCACCAATACCACCACCACTAATACCACACACAATATCAATATCAATATCACCACAACCATTACCAACAATACCAATACTACCACAACCAATACTACCACCAATACCACAACCAATACCCCATCACCAATACCCCTACCAATACCACCACCACCACCAATACCACCACCAATACCACCACCAGCACCAATTCCACCAATAACAATACCACATCCAATATCACCACCAATACTACCACCACAAATACCACCACCACCAACACCACCACCACTACCACCACCGCCACCAAAACCACCACCAGTACCACCACCACCATGAATATCACCAATACCAAGACCACAACCAATAACACTGCCACCAATGCCACCAATACCACCGCCGATACCACAACCAATTCCACCACCAATACCACTACAAATACCACCTCCACCACGAATACCACGACCACAACCAATACCACCACCACCAATAAAGTACCACCACCACCACCAATACTACAATGCCACCCCATCACCAATACCACCACCACCACCAATACCATGACCACCATCAATACCATGACCTCCAACACCACCAACAATATCACCACCAATACCACCACAACCATCAATACCACCAATACCACAACCAAAACAAATACCGCCACCACCAATGCCACCACCACCTGCAATACCAACACCAATACCACCACCGCAACCAATACCACCAATACCACCACCACCAATACAGTACCACCACCACTAACCCCACCAACACCACTACCACCAATACCACCATCACCAACAATACCACCACCACCATTATAACCACCACCATTACTACCACCACCAAAAATATCATCACCACCACCACCACCTTCAATACCACCACCAATACCACAACCACCAATACCACCACCACCACCACTACCACCACCAATATCAATACCAACAATACCAATATCACCACAGCCATTACCAGCAATACCAATACTACCACAACCAATACCACCACTAAAGCCACCACCTCCAATAACACCACCAATATCACTGTCACCAATAGCATCACCACCAATACCACCACCACCAATACCACCATCACCACCAATGCCACCAGAACCAGTACCACCACCAATAGCACCACCACCAATACCACCACCACCACCAAGACTGCTTCCACCACTAATACCACCTCTGCCAATACCACCATCAATATCAATACCACCACCACTAATACCAATGCCACCAGGCTGTACCAATAGGTCATTTGAGGAGGATCTCCCAGAGTGTTTGAAGAATGTAGAACATCAGTGAACAGGGCTTCAGTAGTTCTGGTGTGTGGCAGTACTGCTCCAGTTGGGGGGGGTGCAGAAGTCCAGATGGAGGGGTGCGAGGGGGCTAGGTTCCCCAGTGGAAGAGCCAGTGGGTCAGGGGCCAGCCAGCAGGGTTGTGTCGCCAGGGAGTGACCATGGTGATGCCACTTCTGTCCTGAGTGTCAGGCAGACGTGTACACAATACATTAGTTGTGTCACCCTCAAGGAAGTCCTGGTGCACCAGGCATCTGACCAAAGAGGTACGTCCCTCAGTTGGGGAGCCAGTAGCCAGTGTGTCCGGATCTGGAAGTAAGGGCAACTGTACATAGTGTCCTGGAGATACAAGAAGGAACTCCTGCCTGAAGAGAAGGAACCGGGCAAGCTGTATGGGGGATTGACCTGCAGTGATTGCCTTGCTGCGGAAGGAGGAGAGAAAGTCTTAGATTTTTTTTTCAACTTGTAGAAGTCCTGGTGCACCAGGCATCTAACCAAAGGGTAGCGTCCCTAGGTTAGGTAGCCAGGTTCAGGTGTTTGCCTGTCCTGGACGGCAGGGCGACTGTAGCCAGTGTCCTGGCTGGTTTGTCTTCTACGGGTACCCCTGTGAACACAGGTGGGCCTCATCTTAAGTGAAGAGACCCTGTGTTTCCCAGAAGGGGTGGTACAGGCCTAGCCGGGATCTTTAGGGTTCTTGGCTGAGTGTTGTGGTACTACACTGAGAGCAGTTGGGGCCTACCTTAAGTGGAGGGACCCTGTTCTACAGTGGAAGGGTGCAGTTCTCTGGAAGGGGGTCGGAAGGAGTCTGACCCCTGTGCATCCGGTGAATTTGAATCCCAGGTGGGAAACCAGTTAAGGGAGCGGTGACCTATCCGTCATGACCACCCTGGTGTCCTGTAGACACCGCACTGAGCATCGTCCCCCTCGAGCAATGCCGCCTCTGCGCTCACCGACGTCGTCTCGACGCCGTCAACGAGCCATAGGCTGCACCGCAACTAGAGGGCACCGCAACAAGCAACGCCTCGCTATACCGTTCTTGTGGTGGTCTGACCGCGGTCACTGCTGCTGAGGGAGTAAGGTCCCAAACTGGTGGGAGAGTTGTGTTCTGGAGGGTGCTTCAGAAGTAGAGGGAGGGTGGGGCATTCTTGCCCGTGACCTCTGGTCGGCCTGAGGGTGCGGACCCTAGGTTGAAGGATCAGTGGTAGTTTGGAACTACACTGAGAAAGGAAGTGGAGAGTGGCTAGTGTAGGCCAGGTGTTACTATCCCCCACTCTGTAGATGGGCATGGACCAGTGGTATCTGGGTGGCCTAGGGCCTGGTCATAGCCGTGGACAACTAAGGAGTACCAGTGGGGTAGCCTGGTTGGGCCTGTTTTTTTTAAGTATGTGCTTGTCTTATGGATCAACGTGGCGTAGAACCAGAGGGTGTCCCTGCAGTGTGGGCCCGCGTCCGTGTTCTATCGCCCCAAGCAGGGAAGTCCATCACGGTGGTGATTGGTCTCCCCTGAGTTTTGGCTGGAAGGGGGTTGTGTTGGACTTGGCCCTTCTGGTAGGTTCAAAGCATAAGGGGTACCTCTAAAAAGACCTATATTGCTTTATCATAAGGAATTATCCAAAAACATTTGCATAAGGAAGGATCAGGAACAGATCGATAAAACCAACTAGGATATTTACAGATCGATAAAATCAATCAAGATATTAATTAGACTCAGAAATATGCCTAACATGCATCCGCTAAATGTTTATCCTTCTTAGATAGCATGCTGTCAATGTGAAAAAAAACACACGTAAACAGTCCTATCTTTATCTTCTTCCACCCACGCTGTTTGTACAGCAGTCCTACTTCCCTGTTTTCCATCAATCCAACTAGAGCCGGGTTATCCTGCAGTATTGGCATCAGTCCTACCTCTCTGTTCACCTATTAGAAACACCACAACCGGACTATTCAGCTGCACCTAATTAAACTTAGAGTCGGCGGGAATCTGCCTACTTAAAACGGCGTCTAAAGTTTCAGTGTCTCGTACTAGGTGCGGACACGCTCGGAACCCTCTGCCACAGCTATTTTCGTATTTGCGAAGGTAAGGAAACTGCTTAGAAAATTGAGCACAAACTGTTTTATTTTTAGCCTTTTTGCATAATTCTGAAGGGCTCTTGTCGTAAAATCTTTTAGCCCGCTAGCGCGTTGTTTCTTTGTAGGGGCAAGACACGCTTACATCAGCGCTAGCATTACTGCTGGGGGTGTGCTCTCCACTCAAAAGAATGTCCCGTGGAAATGTTTAAAACTTTGTACCAGTACATAATTCTCATGCGGTTAATTCTATCACCGTCAGTCACCCTTTAAAGTATTAGTCAGTTATGCACTCGAGCACTGCTAGACACGATATAGAATATGTGTGATCGCCTTTTTTCTAAATGATGTCCCCCATGGGTATGCTATCTGGGCCAACTAATTTTACGAAAATATGTCTAAATAATAGAGGGCATTTAGGCCCTTCATATAAACTTGCTATTATTAATCTTTTCTCATTTACCATGATTAATAAAGCCCTTTTCACTAACATCGTTAGTAATGAAAAAGTGCCCCACATTAAATTACATAATGTATAAACATGTTCCCTCAATACATTTTCCAGGTGGAGTGAAAATACCCTAATAAATATCTGGATCTTGAACAAAAAGACAAACATGCCCAGGTAAACTCAGAACTCTATGCTTACTGCTTTAAAAATGCTTAACAGCAATGATATATGGCTTGTAAAATCAGCTATTGAAACTTATTCATGCAGAACCATGTGAAGAAACTATTGCACAAAGCACTACTGCCAAAAGATACGCTCCTATCCAGACTACAATTAACTCCTGAATTTTTTCTCTTCAATATCAGCTAGTCTCTTTATTCAGGTAATCCCTCCTGACTCTCAGATAATCTCCAAAGGTTCTAGTTAAATAAAATAAAGCACCTTAATAAGCTTGACCACTTTTTCTAGATACCGCTTTACCTGTGGCAAAAAGATCATTTCCGAAACCCTTTCAGTGTATGAAATATGAACCCAAATGCACTGAAATAGGTCATCTCTCACAGTCTTATTTTAACTCTTACCCTTTTTTACGTCAATCTTACCATCTTCGGTATCTATACCTCACTCTTGGCTGTCTCTAGCACTATAATTACTTTCAATTTGTCATCACTGAGACCTCACCGGGTGTCTCTCTGCTCTACCATATAGGTTTGCTTGGCGCTAATAACAACTTTCCTCTTATGTTTACTATGTCTTTAGAAAGTACCCATTAGACCTTATACTATAGCAGTCTCCTTGCTCTGATATTTGTTAATAGATTGATCTAATAGACAATCGAATTAATAGGATGCTACATTGGAAAAATGTCTAGTTTTAAAAACTTTTTTGCAACATGTAAACTAATATAAAGAGTATAAATGTTCATAGATGCTTTCTCTTATTTTTCAGAATTTGAAAAAAACGCCCTGCCCCTTCTTTTAACTTCTGTATATTTGTCATAGTATATGTTAGTTTTCTGCTTGTTTATTTTGTCCTTGAAGAAGGTGATTCAACCATCTATCATCACCGAAACGTACGTAGGCCGTACACTCTAAAAAGACCTGGACAATGTACTGCTGATTGGTCAACAATGTACAGATCTATTAATGACTAACTGGTGGAACTCCCAATTTCATGTATCAACAGTGAGCCACCAGAGATATTTTCGGGTTATATATTCTTTATGTAAAGTCCTGTCTTCATGTTTATATGTATTTTTATAAAGAATAGAGAATGCAGATGTATGTAAGGTATGTGTGAGAGTATGTATGTTAGCAAGGTATGAGAAATTGTTAGGGGCACATTGTTTCAACTGCACTTTCTGAAACTTACAAAACTCATAGTGAATGTCCAACAATTCTTGATTATGATGTCATGAGATAAAATAAATTGTATGTATGTATAAATATCTAAAAAGCAAAACCAAAAAATAAGACAAAAGAAAGAAAAGAAAATAATGTCTTTGTAATAATTACAAGTCTTTGTTTCTGTCTATAGCATCCTTCCTTATGCAAATGTTTTTGGACAATTCCTTATGATAAAGCAATATAGGTCTTTTTAGAGGTACCCCTTATGCTTAGCTTAGTTTATTCTTTTCTCCCCCCTCTGGACCTAAAATTAATTGGGAGAACTCTTCTTTCTATATACCTTCTGGTAGGTTCACCCCTAAACTTTTTGCTTTTAATGGTGACCTGGTGGTAGTGATTTTTGGTTTCTGCGCACTTTCACTGTGTCCCAGTGGAAAGTGCGTGCACACTCTGAGTGAATGTGGTGAGATAGGCCTGCCCTCCCATAGGAATGCATGGGGAATGTATGTGTCCCTGGTAGTTCCTGAAGCGTGGGGTCTACAGGCTCGAGTCTGGTATGTGCGGACTCGTGTGATTGAATGCTGCTAAATGATGTATGCAGTGTGTATGTGTCTAGTGTGGAAGTGCCACTTATAGACATGGGTGTGCGTGTGTAGTGAGTGTGCTGACACGTGATTGGCTGGAGCCTGGCTCCAGGATGTCTGGATGGGTCTGCCCAGTGGTGAGTGTTGAGATTAGCATGCTGATGTGAGGGGAGGAGTGCACCTGGGTCCTGAATGGGGCTGGGTTTCCCCCACACAATGCTGTCTCCACCCCCTGTGGTGCGTCTAACGACCCTATCCCTGCCAATGAATGGAGTGAGGGGCTGAGCCAATCACAGTGCTCACAAACCAGCTGTGCCTGGTTTTGCCCCCACTCTGCACCTTTAGACAAAGGATTTGTCTGTATAAAAAGAGGCTGTGACCTCCTGAAAAATGTTCTTGTTCCCAACTTGAATCTTACCAGGGGCATGCTGCTGCTGGGGTCAGGGGGGAGGCTTGCCTCCCTGGGCCCTGCCCAGCCCCTGGATGCCAGAAGGACTTTGCTGAACTGTTGACTTCCCTAAACGCCTGGGAACGATTGTTCTTTGTCCTAGCGCTGATGAGCGCTGTATCTTGCCATTCACGCTTGGGAGCGCTGATTCATTGCCCTTCTAGCTCTTCGGAGCGCTTTATTTCCCATTAGCAACTGAGGACGTGCTTTATGTCCACAGCCGGTGCCCATCCGGCATTTGCCACTTTGTTTCATTATGCAATTAGCGAGGGAGCTCACCCCTCGTTAACCCGAGAAAATTACCGCCGCAGCCCGGAGGAAACACTGGAAGAAGATGTCCGGCCCGCCGCCTCGTTGTGGGCGGGGCCGGGAGGACATTTTTTACGCCTTCCCCTGCCTGGGGGTAGCCATTGCCTGCTTTGCCAGTCTCCCGTGCCCAGAGGGAGACCGAAGATGCTGCCCGCCTGGCGGGAGAAGAGAAGTCCGTATCCGGCGCCTTCCATGGGGCTCTCGGGAGTGAGGGAGATCCCCGTGGTGTCCGATGACGAGAAGCGGAGGAAGGTGCAGGCGGGGCTCCGTGTCTAGAGGAGACCCCCGCCGCCTGGGAGAGGGAGCCGCCGCCAAGCAACGCCAGACCCGGTGAGTGCACAGAAGGGGAGGGGGGCGTCGGGGCACATTGCCGGTGCCCGCCCCTCCCCTCCAGAGCGAGCGCCGGATAGCAGAGAGGCCTGTGAGGCCTCCAGTGATGCCGAGTCCCCCGAGAGGGACTCCGCCTACCCACTCCATGGTCTACCGAGCCTTAGAGGCTTCCCCGGTGCCCCAGTGGTCTCGAGTCCCCCGGGAGGGACTCCGACGAAAGAGCCCTATTTGTTTTAAAGGGCCCACGAGAGGCTCAAGGCGCCCTATTTGTTACCAGAGCCCCGAGAGGCTCAGAAGCACCACATTTGTTTTGAGAGCCCAGAGAGGTTCGTGGGGCCATTTCTTTACTCAGAGGGCTCCAAAAAGGGGAAAAGTATATGTTCAGAGCCTGCGAGGCTCCCCAGTTGCGCCCCCCCATTCTCTTCAACAGCTGCCCAGCACTTCGTGGGCAGCTGCTACGTTTAGGGTTTAGCGCAGTGGCGCAACCTGGACCCTGGACTTTTGATGTAAGTTCTGTGTTAATGTGATTTCTGCAAAGTGTTCTTTGCTGCACCTCTGAATGTGTTGCAGATGCATCATGTGCCTTGTTCCTTACACCTCTGAATGTGTTGATTTTGCATCATGTGTTCTCCTGTGCTGCACCTCTGAATGTGTTGTAGATGCATCATATGGCTTGTTCCTTACACCGCTGAATGTAGGTTCTGCATCATGTGTTTTCCTTCCCTACACCTCTGAATGTGTTGTGATACATCATGTGTGATATGCCTATACCCCTACAGGTATTGTGATACTTAGGTGGTTGTTTTCTTGCTAGTGCAGGTGTTGCTAGCGAATCCCAGGTTCCCTGTGTAATATTCTCCTAAGGTGGTTAGGGTTGCATAGGTGGTGCTTACCTGGTGTGTTTTATGTTCTATTTTATGCTACAGTGATTTTACATTCTATGTGCTATGTTCTAAGTGATATTCTAAGTGCTATTTCTAAAAGTGCCTATTCCTGACAGTGGTCCATGTGGCCCTGTCTTGTACATAGCCCCTGTAAATTCTGCCCGTGCCTGTTGGCACAGTGTAAAGTGTGCGTTTTTATCTAATGTGTTTTGGTATAATACAAAGGCTATTTTTATATCTAACCTTGTGTGGTGTTTCCTTTGTGGTGGGCCTTGGGTGTTGTTGCTGGGTGCACGCGCAAACACTTAACCTACATAGCCTCCAAGTTTAGCCTTGCGACTCACACCACGTTACCTAGAGGGTGAGCAGGGGTTATCTTGGCGTGTAACTCCCTTGCCCTGACTTAGGAGTGGTGGTCTCGGACTGACTTTGGCGCAAGCCCTGGTCAGCCAGTGATTCCATTTCTAACACAATGCTACCACCACCACCACCAATATCACTACCACCAATACCCCCACAACCAATACCACCACCACCAAAACCATCATCACCAACAATACCACCACAACCAGTACCACCACCAATACCACCACTACCACCAATACCACCACCACCAATACCACCACCAATACTGCCAACACCTCTAATACAACCACCACCAATACCACCATCAATATCAATACCACCACTACCAATACCACCACCAACCGATACCAATATCTCCATCAATACCAATACCACCATCAATGCCAATATCACCACCACCACCAATACCACCAATGCCATCACCATTACCAATACCACAAATACCACCACCAGTACTACCACCACCATCAATACCCCACCACCAGTACCACCACCGCCACCACCACCACCAATACAACCAATACCACCACCACCAGTACCAATACCACCACCAATATCAAACCCACCACCAATACCACCAACTCCAATACCACCTCCAATACCACCAACTATACAACCAGCACCAATACCACCATCACCAATACCACTACCAATGCCACCACCACCACTAACACCACCACGACCACCAATATCACTTCCATCAATACCACCACCACCAATACTACCACCATCATTACCACCAATACCACCATAACCACAACCACCACCAATACCACTACCACCAATACCACCACCAATACCACCACCAATACCACTACCACCAATACTACCACCACCACCAATACCACCGTCACCATCACCACCAATACCACTACCAATACCACCACCACCATCAATACCACCAATACCACAACCAATACCACCATCACCAATGCCACCAATACCACCACCAGCAATACCACCACTGATACCAATAACACCACCAGCAATACCACAACCAATACCACCACCAATACCACCACAAATACCACCACCAATATCACCACCACCACCAGTACCCCACCCCCAATACCACTACCTCAACGCATACCACTAATACTACCACCACCAATACAGTACTGAAAAACCGGGTTTTAGAACCCAGCAGCGCCAGGGATAACGCTCGATGTCTTCGGATTCCCCTGCCTCGGCAAACAGAGACACAGGATACTTCTTGATGACGTCAAAGACCAAGTTTATTGGCTGCAAACAGGAACAGAGGTCTACGAAGCACAACCAATACCACTACCAATGCCACCACCACCACTAACACCACCACGACCACCAATATCACTTCCACCAAAATCACCACCACCAATACTACCACCATCATTACCACCAATACCACCATAACCACAACCACCACCAATACCACTACCACCAATACCACCACTAATACCACCACCAATACCACTACCACCAATACTACCACCACCACCAATACCACCATCACCATCACCACCAATACCACTACCAATACCACAACCACCATCAATACCACCAATACCAAGACCACAACCAATACCACCATCACCAATGTCACCAATACCACCACTGATACCAATAACACCACCAGCAATACCACAACCAATACCACCACCACAAATACCACCACCAATATCACCACCACCACCAGTACCCCACCCCCAATACCACTACCTCAACTCATAGCGCTCGATGTCTTCGGATTCCCCTGCCTCTGCCAACAGACACGGGATACTTCTTGATGACGTCAAAGACCAAGTTTATTGGCTGCAACCAGGAACAGAGGTCTACGAAGCACAACACGGGTGGTTCGCTAGAGACTGCACAAATTCAATAAAAGGAGCTTGGTCTTTTATGCCTAAAATCACATTCCAGGCTAGCATCGATTACATACAAACTGACCAATAAGATCGTGACATTTCAAACATATCGCATGACGACAATCCCACTTTCCGTTGTCCAGCCCACCAGAAATGACCAAGCACATTCCAATATCCTGTTCGATCAGGCTGGACAAACACATCATAAAGACCTTAACCCAAATCAGTGATTAGGTCATAAAGGAAGGAACAGAAACAGATGAGAAGCAAGATAAAAGGGTGGGTGCAATGTACCATAAATTCAGCAATGTTCTACTCTTTGATCTTTATCTGACCAGCTGTTTAACAAGGAACTGGCTCAGCGAGGTCAGCCTCGGGCAAGGGAGTCAGTTCGGCCAAGTCACACAAGAGTCAGCTAAGGTGTACGTGTCCCAAGGACTCGTTCGGCCATAGTCATCGGCCTATGTGAGGGCAACCACACAAAATGGCTGCCGCACACAAAATGGAACCCGAGGGTTCAAACGAGATCCCTGAATACGTAGTGTTCTCATTGATCGATTATGACGAAAACACTCATACACACCGCATTCGTGATTTGCGGTCCGCTAATACCAAAATCGTCTATATCCGATGACCTTCATTGCACAGGTTCAGAATCTACGAACCACGGACCCTCAAACTACGGAACTACAGTACCACCACCACCAGTACCACAACACCAATACTACCAATGCCACCACCATCACCAATTCCAACAATACCACCAATACCACCACCACCAATACCACCACCACCATCAATACCACCACCGCCACCAATACCACCGCCACCATCAATTCTACCAATACCAACACCACAACCAATACCACCACCACCAATGCCTCCAATACCACCACCACTAATACCACCTCTAACACACAACCAGCAATTCTACAACCAATACCACCACAAATACCACCGCCAATACCACAACCACCACCAATACCCCACCACCAATACCACCACCACAACCAATACCACCACCACTAATACAGTATCACCAATACCACCACCACCAACACCACTAGCACACATACCACCACCAAAACCAATACCAACACCACCATTACCACCACCACCATTATCACCACCAGTATCACCACCACCACCACCAATACCACCACCAATACCACCAATACCACCTCCACCAATACCACCCCAATACCAATACCACCATCACCATTACCACCAATACCAATAATACCACAACCAAAACTACCACCAATACCACCACCAATACCACCACCACCACCAATATCACTGCCACCAATACCACCAGCACCAATACCAGCACCACCAATACCACCACCACCAATACCACCATCATCATCAATACCACCACAACCAGTACCATCACCACCAATACTACCACCATCAATACCGCCACCACCACCAATGCCACCACCGCCAATACCACTATCAATAGCAATACCACTGCCACCAATACTACCACCACCAATTCCAATACCACCATCAATACCAATGCCACCACCAACATCAATATCACCACTACCACCAATACCACCACCATTACCAATACCACCACCATTACCAATACAACCACCAGTACCACCACCAGTACCACCACCAATAACCCACCACCAGTACCACCACCAATGCCACCAACACCAGTACCAATACCACCACCAATACCAAAACAATTACTAATACCAATACTAATACTGCCACCAATACCGCCACCACCAATACCACCACCACCCAGGCCACCAGTACCACAACCACCAATACCACCTATTCCAGCACCACCAATACCACCACCACCAATGCCACCAATACCACCACCACCAATACCACCACTAACACACAACCAGCAATTCTACAACCAATACTACCACAAATACCACCACCAATACCACAACCACCACCAATACCCCACCACCAATACCACCACCACAACCAATACCACCACCACTAATACAGTATCACCAATACCACCACCACCAACACCACTAGCACACATACCACCACCAAAACCAATACCAACACCACCATTACCACCACCACCATTATCACTACCAGTATCACCACCACCACCACCACCAATACCACCACCAATACCACCAATACCACCTCCACCAATATCACCCCAATACCAATACCACCATCACCATTACCACCAATACCAATAATACCACAACCAAAACTACCACCAATACCACCACCAATACCACCACCACCACCAATATCACTGCCACCAATACCACCAGCACCAATACCAGCACCACCAATACCACCACCACCAATACCACCATCATCATCAATACCACCACAACCAGTACCATCACCACCAATACTACCACCATCAATACCGCCACCACCACCAATGCCACCACCGCCAATACCACTATCAATAGCAATACCACTGCCACCAATACTACCACCACCAATTCCAATACCACCATCAATACCAATGCCACCACCAACATCAATATCACCACTACCACCAATACCACCACCATTACCAATACCACCACCATTACCAATACAACCACCAGTACCACCACCAGTACCACCACCAATAACCCACCACCAGTACCACCACCAATGCCACCAACACCAGTACCAATACCACCACCAATACCAAAACAATTACTAATACCAATACTAATACTGCCACGGTGCCACCAATACCGCCACCACCAATACCACCACCACCCAGGCCACCAGTACCACAACCACCAATACCACCTATTCCAGCACCACCAATACCACTGCCATCAATTACCAATGCCATCACCACCACCACCAATACCACCATTACCAATACCACCATTACCAATACCACCACCACCAATACCACCATCACCAATACCACCATTAATACCAATACCACGACCACCAATACCACTACCACCAATACCACTACCACCAATACCACCATCAAAACCAATACTACCACCAATACCAATACCACCACTAATACCAATATCACCACCACCTCCAATACCACCACCATTACCAATACCACCACCAGTACCACCACCACCAATACCCTACCACCAGTACCACCACTACCACCAGTACCAATACCACAGACAATACCAAAACTACCACTAATACCAATACCAAAACTGGCACCAACACCACCACCAATACCACCAATGCCATCACCACCACCAATACCACCAATTGCAGCACCACCAATACAACCACCACCAATTACCAATACCATCACCACCAATATCACCAATACCCATACCGCCAATACCAATGCCACCATCTTAGCAACTCTCACTTACTATTAATAGCAAGGGCACTGTGCGAGGCCAGAGCTGCAGCTGAAACCATCCCTCCCTCCTTCCATGCCTGTATATAAAGCACAGCCTGCCCTGCACCAGGAGGTGAAGCTAGTGCCCTACTACAGCTGGACTGTTTTTTATTAGGCCAAAGATAGCAATAACATTACGCAATGCCACACTGCACACTCAAATGACAGAGAGGGCAGAATATGGCCCCACTCCCGCTCTTCCACCTGATACGCGACAGTGTAATCACAGAGCGAAAGGTGCTGGAGCTCTTTGTTAGTATTTATAGCTCATATCATATGTAACTCTCACTTCACACTTTGTGTCTGTGTAATTTATAACACTTACACATCTTCTACACCGCACTATTTATCACTACTTTGAAGACGTTGCAGGCTGGTCCCTTCCTCTGATATTTACAATCTAACAAGTGGTCGAGGAGGCCCTTTATTGCAATCCAATAGGTCTAGCATTTGTGAGTGTTTCAACTGTTAGTATTGTAAATGACAATGCCTTTTATTTATGTTTTAAAACCCAAACCATAAATAAAAGGCAATGTCATTTACAATGCCAATAGCCCAAACTCGCATGAATGCCAGACCTATTGCTTTGCAAATGCTTGTTTATTACGATGACGCCTGCTTCTCCCATAGGATCACATTGGAGTTACCTTATTACATTTAGTAAGCTATAACTTCCAAATGGAAACAGGTAAGCAGTTTATGTTTGGTGTTTTTAGAATTGTAATGAAAAATCCTCTTTTTTTGTGAAGTCGGAATTTGGTTATAATATTTCAAATTTAGAAAGTTGGCATTTTACTCCCTTAGCCAATTATTGCCTGTAGCTTCTCTCTGGGTCACATGTCTGGTTGTAATTGGCAGTTGGTCTTTGTGTATTCCTCATAGGCAGCACACATGATAGTGAGATTAGGTGTGCCTGGATGGGCCATCACTGGCAGGATGGAGCGAAGCACAGCCTCACTTATACTTAAATAGGCTGTGTCTTGCCTTTGCACAAATCTTTTCATACCCCCTGTAGTTAGTCTCGTGCCAGAGAAGGGGAGGCAGGAAACCTGTGGCCTTCAAAGGGATACCTCTAGAAGCTTCTCCCACTTCAAATGAGGCAGCAGGTATAAATATTGGACCAAAGGCAACAACTCTTCCGTAGACGTATGAGCTTGTGGGAGACTCTCCCAAGAGAAGGAATGCTGTGCTGCTGCAAGGACTGCTACTCTGCTCTACTGTCGCTCTTATGGATGGCCTGCCCTGCGGTGCTAGCCTGCTGTCCTGCTGCCCTGCTGCCCTCATGCCTGAGTGAGAAGGACTGGACCTGCAAACTGTACCCAGAACTGCCAGAATCCAAGGGCAAGGTCTTGTGTAGCGAGCACATGGACTGTGCAACTGTGAGTCCTATCCCTCCAGTGGTGCAACCCCGTCATGGACCATTGGAAGTGGACTGCGCGGTGCACCGTAAGCCCATCTGTGGATCTAGCAGTATCAACACATCTCTTCTGCTACGCTGTGCACACCCAAGCAGAACTGATACATCTCCTCTGCTGCGTGGATATTTCCCAGTGCCAGGACTCCATATCACAGCCTTGCAGCTCTTCAAAACTGATGCATCTCTTCTGCTGTGCAACACATCCACAATGCCGGAGTTTGCATTGTAAGCCCTAGTTGACGGGGCAATCAACACCAACCAGGACCTCACATCGCAGCCCTCATCAAAAGGACTCTTGACAATGATGCAGGACCTCACATCACAACAGTGCAGCTCCTCAGAACTGACGCATCGCCAAAGCTGCATGATGCATCCTCAGTGCGGGACCTCGCAAAGCTCCACAACCAGGATTGAAGGAACTCTTGTTCAACTGGACTAACTGGGTCTTTGTAGCAGGCCTGCGCTCCTTCATGTTGAGTCTGAATTTGTGACTTTGTCCTGGTCCAGTGCAACCACATATCAACAGTTGGCGCTTAGCGCTTATTAGTGCAATTTAAAAAAAAAAAATATAGCATTGTATAACTGTGGTTCTACTGATTGGATTTTTGTGGTTTTGGTCTTTTTTTTCATTTATTAAATGTACTCTTTTTTTATTTGATGTGGGATTTTTCTTGTGGTGTGTTTTCACTTTATTACTGTTTGAAGGGCGGCATATATACTTTACACATTGCCTCTAAGTTAAGTCTGACTGCTCTCCGCCAAGCTACCAGAGGGCTGAGTACAGGCTAATTTCTGGTTTGCTTGGACTTCACCCTGACAAGGATTGATGTTACTGCCTGAGTAGGGTTCCCCCCAACCAGTGCCCCAGTTTCTTACCTAATGAATCAAATGCTTCATAAGATCTTGAAAAAAATGTACAATGGTTTGATATGCAAGCTAATTTTTCATACTCTTTATTAAACTTTTATAGCATTAGTGTAGGAATGTTCTACTTATGATGCAATGTAGAATGTGGGAGCAGAGAGAATTCTCATGGCTGGCAGTTGGAAGAGCTGTGGGCTAACTGGAGATCCTTGAGTCTTGAAGGAATAAACAAGATTGAACCTGCTCTTGTGTATGAAGATCACTACATATTTTGGCGACGAGCGTCCGTGCAGGGGACTGATACATTATCTAGAGATCTCCACCCCTGGAAAACCTGATATAAAAGAGGGGCGGAGCAGAGCTGTAGGGGATTTGATGGAAATGATGGAAATGAAAGGTGCCGCTGTGTATTTGCATATGGAGTAATTAAATTGAAATTGGACTGAATGGCAATTGAAACTTAACTAAATTTATGAGTTCAGTGTGATTTCAGGAGGCGAACTGTAAAGTATTTGGAAGTTGTGAAGGAATGCACAAGTTATTTTGAACTTATCAAGCGCTCAGTCAAGTGCAAGAATCAGGCCAAAGCGTTTGTTTCTTATTGCAGGAGCACAAGGAGCAGCCTAATTCTCCTGGACACCTACAGTGGGAGGCCGGAGCTGAGCATAAACTTGCCCATCTGACGTGTATACAGTACGCATCAAGTGCGTGTTGAAAATAACTTTATTTTAGTAAACATTTGGCAAACTTGGATTGCCAGCAATGACTAATAAAAAGCACCTACAAAAATGAAGAAGATTAAGAAACTTTCCGTAATGGTGTAATAGGGCGCTGTCTTACAATAATGGAAGGACAAATACAAGCGATTGCAACAAACATAGGACTACTTCATGCTAAACAGCTACTTTCAATAGCTGTGGAAACAAAGAAAGGACTATAATCACCTTTAGTAGTGTTAGTATTTTAAAATGTTATGTTAGCTGGTTATGTTAATTTGTTATATTAGTTACTTATTTTAATGATTTATTTTAGTTTATTGTGTTGCTATATATTTTACAGAATGGCTGAGCAAAGTATCATGGCACCACCTACCTATTTCCCAACACCTGGTGAACCAGCAATTCCGTGGCAAAGATGAAAAAATATGTTCTTCACTTATATGTTGGAACTAGGAGGTGACAAGTATAGACCGATAAGAAAGCAGGCTAATCTGTTACCCCATTTGGGAGCAGAAGGAAGTAGGCTGTGAAGATCTTCCTGAAGTGTAGCCGGGTGTTGGAGATGGTCAAGCTGCAAATGTATATAACATGTCACTATTAATGCTGGATAAACATTTCATACCCAAGGAAAATATTGCTTTTGAATGGCGCACGTTCTTCTTTTGCATCCAAAAAGAAGATAAAGATATATTGACTTATGTGGCTACAATAAGAGGGTTAGCCATTATATGTCAATTTCAGGATTTAGCAGAGTTTTTGATTCAAGATTAAATTGTACAGTGTACAAATAATAAACGGGTCAAAGAGAAGTTATTAATAGGTGAGTCAAATTTAGAAGAGACAATTAAAATGACAAGAAGCATGGAGGATGCTGCAATGTGGCTTAATAGAATAGATGCCGGTAGTGAAAGTGTGATAGAAGTCAAGAAGAAGTTGAAGTTAAAGAAGAAATTAGACAAAAAAAACAGATTAAGAGTTATGGAACAAAGAGTCATTATTTGGTATTGATGTGGATGGCCAGGGCATACAAGCTCAAGAACAATGTGGGGCGCTAGAAATGTGATTTATAGAAGTTGTAGCAAGACGGATCATCTAGCTAGACTATGTAGAATGAAGGATAAGTTACAGAGTGCAAGGCTTGTGGAGAATGTATGTGAAAACTTTAGAGAAGTTTTATTAACAGTGAAGCAAACAGTAGAGGTAGTTCAAGAAATGGGTTGTCCTACTGGAAATGCAAAGAATATTAGGGGAGTAAAATATGGATAGCAAAGGCAAGTTGGAGAAGCCACATTGAGATATGAACCTGGATAGACCTGGTGGAGTAACGATCATGGTCTTAGTTGGTTCGGGGAGCTTATTCCCCCTCATTGGGAAAAAGACTCATGAAAAACAGTTCAAAGGAAAATGTACTATTTTCAATGACCAGATATGAAAGTAGTAGGTTATGGTGGGAAGAGGCTAGAGATCATAGGCATGCAGTAAATGGATATTGCATTCAAGGACAATGAAGTACGAGGAAGGGTATATATAACCAAGGAAGAGTCAGATATTTTAGTGTGGCACAACCAGAAAGACCTGAGCATTATTTTAAACCCTAATGCCGATGAACCTATCATGATAATAGAAGCTGTCAATGGACAGGAGAAGGATGGAATTGAAAACTATCAGGGATGTAAGAGTATAATACAAAAGTTTCCTCATGTTTTTTCAGAAAAAGTAGGATTGTTGAAGAGATTCACCCATAAAATAATTCTGAAAGAAAAAAGCTGTACCAGTAGTGCATAAATTAAGACCTGCGCCATACTTAATGAGGCAGCCACTGCAAAAAGATGGACAAATTACTTTCAGATGGAATTATAGAACCTATTGAGTCCTCTGAGTGGCTATCTCCTGTTGTGGTGGGGGTGGCTCCGAAAGAAGGTGGAAAGATTTGCTGATACATTGACTTGCAAGAACTGAATAAGAACATATGGGTGGGAAGACAGCCATTGGCAAATATTACTGAGATTTTAGCTTTAGGTGTCTTTTGATGTCAGAGAAAGACATTTGGCCTGACCTCAGAATCTGCAGTTTTTCAAAGAATGATGCAAAGAATTTTCGATGCCATGAAATAAAGTCTTATGTTTCCAAGATGATAATTTGGTGGTAGATACATCTGAAAGGGAGAATGATGGGGTATTGATAGAAGTTTTATCAAGAATTGAGAAATAGGGACTGACCATAAAAAAAAGAAAAGTGTCAGCTCAAAAAAACAAAGTGGATTATGAGATTTCTGCAACAGGAATCAAGCCAAATAAAGGTTTTTAAGAGCTGTGGTGCCTAAACTGCTGAATGAGGACAATTGAAATCTTTCCTCAGACTGGCGCAATATTGTTCTAAATTTATATGCTGAAAATGTTGAACCAATGTGAGTTTTTTTTTGTCTTTATTTGTGCAATAACTCAGAAGAAATCAGGGGTCCCATATTCTCTCTGTGCTTACAATGGGTCCCCTAGCTTCCTGTACCAATAGTTCAAGGTAAAAATAGGTCTGGGGTCACTAGAATCCCTTCCTTGTTTGTGTGTTATTGCTGCAGTGCATAATCATTGGACATCAATGCCCTATTAGAATCCCTTAAATTTCAGAATTTAATTTCAAATATCTCAGAATCCAGACCTCTTACTCTGTACTCTATTATGGTCCAATTTCCTAATCTTTTAGACCAAGACCAGCCACTCCAATTGTGTGGGAGGACTATGGGTTATCCATTTGATACAAATCTCACGTCTAGCCAGCAATATTAATACAAAAAGCTGATAGTTTTGTTTGTTGCTTAGCTTAGCCCTCATTCCATCTCCACTTGCAACTCCAAACATAACTAAGCCTGTACTTACCACAACCTCTTGACACAGCACCTCCGAGAGGACCTTACCCACGTCTTGTCAAAATGTCTAGAGGCGGAGACACTGCCTAAATGTATGGATGTCATTTGCCTCTTCTTCTTGTCATTAGGGGCAGCACTCCAACACTTGAATTCAAATTTTTCATCAGCTTTTTCGGCGTCCAATATGATCTGTGCACTGTGAATAAATGTGTTCTGTGTGGTGCTAAACTAATAGTATACCACAAAAAAGACATTGATACTTGCCAGAGATATTGTACATCCAACGTCAGCAGATCTTTCCCTCAGACCTCTATAGGCAAAGCGAACTCTTCTCACTCAGCAAGTGTTAACATCCAATACCAATATAAGACCTCCTTCTTTTGTACTAAACTCCCTTGTAACTTTGTTTCAAGTTAGTGATTTCCTTGTCCATCCTTCTCCAGCGTCTTCACCAAACTTGCCAGCTGGTAATATTTGAATCTAGATAAGTTATCATTGGTAATTATTGACATATGCTCCCAGTGTACTAGGGTATTCTCCACGAGTAGCTGACCTCATTTTGTTACACTCCCATCGCTCAGAGGATTTGAGAGCTTGTCTTTAAACATTCTGGGGTTCCTGAGGAGACCCATATAAGGGTGTGGTCACTGAAGTATGGAATTTTTAAGGTTGTTCTGAATTGGTACCAAAGTTTATATGCCAATAGAAATGTCTTCAGTTTCACCTTTAAAAAAAAACTTTGGATGCCCAAACTGATAGAGGAAAAAGTTACCCTCCATCCGTGTCTTGGCTTGAAGATGTGGGGCATATGCTGGACGTTCTTTGAAAAGTGATCTTATATTCTTAAACTGAAATGCTCTAAAATACTGAAAAAAGTTTGGTCTAGCTATCCCTCCGTGCTCTTTTTTCCTTTTGAGTTTTTTCCACAATATTCGTGTTGCTTTTGAGGCCCAGATAAAGCTGTTTAATTCTCCTTGTAATTTTCCTAAACCAATCATGTTTACATTCTAAAGGTATTCTATTAAAAATATAGGTACATTTTGGTTTTATTAACATATTTAAGATATTAGCTCGGTCCGAAAATGAAAGTAGGAGGCCTATTCATACTTTTAGGAACGTCCTAGTCTAGGTCACCACTTTATTAAAGTTCAAGTGTTCTACTGCATCAATGTCTTTTATTACTGTAACACCAAAATATCTCTCTTCTCTTTTATTAAAGGGTTATTACTTTGGGAGTTCCATTCCATAATTTCAGTTTTTTGTCGGTTAACTGGATAACTTGAGATTTTCCCACACTGGTCTAAAATATCTGATATTATTTGGAATAAGGATAGTAGATTATTTGTGAAAATCATTAAGTAATTTGCATATAGGCAACTTTCTTCTTCCAGCCCTGATACTCAAAAGGGATGATGTATTGGTTAGTCCTGATTACACTGGCTAATGGTTTGATGTAGAGATCAAAGAGCAGCAGGGAAAGTTGGCAGCTTGGATGTGGACCCCTGGTGATGACTATCTTCCCTGTGAGATTGCCATTAAGCAATTTGTTGGTGGTTGGCTTCTTGCCCAACGATAATATTGAGCCTAGCAACACCTCTCCTACTCCATACTGCTCTATGACTCTATACAGAAAGGGCCAGCTCACCCTCTCAAAGACCTTTGCTGCATCAAAACTAAGTGCAGACAGAGGAAACTGTTCTTGTGTGGCCAACACTATTGTCCCAAACAACTAATGTGTCAACTAAATAATTTGCCTTCCTTTGATAAAACCTTTTTGATCGTGATGTATCAATTGATCTGCCACTCCTACATGTCTCCCATCCAGGATCTGGTTGTATATTTTGTGATCCTATTTAATAATGAGGTGGGCCTATAAGACTCACAACATTTTGGGTCCTTCCCTGGTTTCAACATTATGCAAATAGTTGCTCCCTCCCATGTCTTTGGTAAATCTTGCCCTTCTCAGAAGGCTGAATTCAATAGTCCTGTAAAAAATGAGGCAATCTGGTCCTTTAACACCTTGGCTGCTAGGTGTTTTCCCCTCCTATGCTGACTCATCGTCAAGTCCATTGTTCATGACGAGCTCAGCTCGTCATCAGCACAGCTCAACCGTGCATCATAACGAGCTGAGCTCGTCATGAGCATGGAAAGGGTTAAGGACATATAAATCTCATTTGGTAATGAATCTGGGCCAGATGCTTTCCCTTTTTTTGGTTTCACTATCCCACTTAACACCTCCTCAATTGTTATCTCTGAGTATAACTTCTCCTTATTGGTCATACGACAAAGGTGAGATTACAGCTCTCTCAAGATAGGAGTTAATATGATCTTTTGTTGTCATTGTGTCCTCTGTGTAGAGATCCTAAAAAATCTTCGCAAAGGTGTTCTCAATCTATGTGTCATCGGTGATGGGAGTTCTCTGGCCCGCTATCCTGACTGCTGGGATCCTGATTTGATTTTGTTCTGTTTTATGTTTCCAGGCTAATAGTTTCCTGCATCCTTCTCCATATTCATAATATGAAAGTTTGCTCACCTCCCATTTATTTCTAACTATTGTGTCTAAGATATTGGTTAGTTCTTCCCTTTTCTCTTTTATTTCCAAGTCCATCTTACTTAAGTCTTGAGGATTATTTATTTGCAGATGTGTCCAACTGGCGTAATTTAGTTTCTGAAAGACTAATTTTACTCCTAATATTTTGGGTTTAAATGCCACTAAGCTGATCATCTTTCCCCTAATAACTGCCTTATATGCGTCCTAGGTGGGTTGGATGGATGTTCCAGATTCATTTGGAAAGAAATATTCCTTAGATTCCTTCTTAAGCTTTGCCACTACTTGCTAATCTAAGAGTAAAGTTCGGTCCAATATCCTCCTTGTGGAGGCGCATGCCTAATCTATTATTAGTTCCATTCGGACCGCTGAATGGTCTGACAAATATGCCTGCAGATGTTTCACTTTCCTAACCTTTTTGCTTACTCCATCATCTGCAAAAAATTCTGGGGCATATTACCAACAACTAGCGATAATTATCGCTATGTTGGTTTAGCCGCGATATTTTTATCGCTGAGCTGCGGCGCTTTTTCTAGCTATTATCAAGGTTTATCTCCTAAGAGATCAAAATCGGCCGAAATGCATGAATAACGCTGTAAAGTCAGCAATATTCATGCATTAACGAGCTAATGCTCTTAGCCATGTTATCCGCCCACCATTGGATAACATGGCTAAGAACTGCTCAGGGGCAGGTGTTCGCTTTTGGAGATATTCGCGCTTAGAGCAAAAATCTCCAAAAGTTAGTAATAGGAGATAGCGATGTTAGCGACTGTTTCCAGTCGCTAACATCTTGGGACGCCCACTTTGCATGTTATTAGTGATAAATATCACTGACATGCAAAGCGGGGCCCAAAATGGTCGCTATCTACTACTAGCTGTCGCTAACTGGTGTTAGCGACAGCTAGGTAATAGGGAGATAATTTTATCTCCGCTTTCTTGGCTTTTAAAGCCTCAAAAGCGGAGATAAACCGCCTTGATAATATGCCCCTCTCTCCTGGATGCATGCCTATGTCTTTTATTTCTAAAGGTAGACTTATGCTCTCTCACACCTTTTACTTTCTAGATATCCACCAACCCCAGATCTTCCATACAACATTTCAACCACAACATTTTCTTGGGTAAATTGGACTCTATAGGTGTTTTCCTGATGGGTAACTTATCTTCCTTTTGATCTAATTACAAATTAAAGTCTCCACCCATAATTATTGGGGCTGTGGAGTCCAGGAGCTGACTACATAAAGACTGCAAGGGGGAAGGATCATCTACTTTTGGGGTATAATACCCTGCCAACACATACACTTTCATGGAGATCCATCTACCTTTGGGGTCCCTGGATACCTCTTCTACTGATATTTTGATGAACTTCTTAAATAACATAGCCAACCCCTTGACACAAGAGGCCTGATTAGTGCAGACATAAGTATCTATCCAGCTTTGTTTCGTCATTATCTCCCAATATTCTGTCATTAATAAATGTGTGTCTTGAAGGATAATGATTTCACTGTTGACCATTCTTAGAATACTCTAATCTTTTGCCTCCTACTTCTGACTCTAAGGCCATTCACGTTCCAAGGTTGTTTGTGTTGGGCCTGATCGTCCCCTTTAGCATTCTGGGTCTGAGCTTCTCTATTTTCCCAATTTGTTTTCCAAAATGCTTCCACACCCTGGGTGAATATAATGCTAGTTTTGTTAAAGAATAAGCATGTGTTTGAATGGAGGGTGGAATGCGAAAATGCCTTTTAGGAAGTCAAACAATCAATTATCAAGTCACCATTGCTAAGTCATTTTGATGTGAACAAGAAAACACTGACAACAACTGATGACAGTAACAATGGTCTGGGAGCTGTTTTGTCTCAGAAAGTAGATGGGCAGGAGAGTATAATGGGGTTGCTACCCGAAGGGAGGCATTGACATGCTGTTGGGGGATGAACCATTTTAATTATTACTTCTGGGATTTTCCCTTTCTGGCCCGTACTGACAACATACACATATTCTAGTGTGGCAGGGGACTGAAAGGCAGTGACACACCAAGAATAATGCAATGATTATTAACAGTGATGGAATTTAATTTCATTGCGCCAAAGTCCGGGATCCGCGGCAATCTTGAGGTCAGTCACGGCGGCTGTGAGGCAGCGCCGTCCGATGCATTGCCGCGTGGAAAAGCCGAGAGGGCCTATTGCTATTTGCGCTGGTGGCCAGCTCACCTCCGGTGCAAGGGTAGGCACAGGGGAGCTCGAGACAGGAGGCGGTGTAAAATGCTAGCAGCTGCGGGTAGGTGTTCAAGTCCAAGTAGCAGCCACTCCAAGATGGCTGATATAGGAGTAGGATGTAGAATGTCCCCTTAACTGCCCAGCAGAGACTAGAGTTAAGGGGCTGGGGGTGTCTTCATAAGGTCAGCAGTAGTGGGGCTACGTGGTGGCTAATGAGTGGGGGGTGGTGAAAACAAAAACAGAAAGGCTCAGTGTTCAATGATGGCAGCAGAGTGGGCAGAGCTGGCCGTCTAGAGCTCCAGAGGCGATCGAATTCTAGCTCGTCCGCCTCAGCATCGATTGGTCTGCTTGTCCGGCACGGCCGCCATTTTGTGCCTCGCCAGTCGGGTTCAATTGATTACAAGAATTCGGCAATACCCACAGGCCCCAATTGCACGGATTGTGGATCGCCTGGGTAGAGCCTCCCTTTAGCTTTCAAATGCGCATGTGCGAGAGCACGAGCATGTGCAGTTTTCTCAAGGATTACCCAGACAGCGAGGAAGAGGAGGAAGGCAGCCCAGGGACGCCGCAGTACAGGTAAATGGTTTTTTAATTTACTTTTAATTAGTGTAGAATTAATTGCTAATAGGGGGGTAAAGACGGGGTGGAGGCAGGTGGCGGAGCGGAGTTCCACAGAGTTTGTTCGCAACTCGGTGGACTTCTGGGTAGCCCTGCTACACCCACTACACCCAGGGTTACTCTATTGTATAATAAAAATAGTGGTTGTGTGATATTAGCAGCTTTAGAGGTGGTAAAAACTTTATGACAAAGTTTGTCACATCTTTGAACCACACGGGTCAATGAAAGGTTTAATTCCCAAGTTAATTCAATTGATGTTTTTGGTCTTTCAAAATTAGGAGAAGATAGCAGTTCATATATGAGGAAGGCTTTCAAGTTAGAGTCAGGAGAAGGGAGTATAAGGGAATCAAGCGGGAAAAAGGAGTGACATTGGGTAGAAAATGTTTGTTTGATAAAAATACTCAGAGTTCCTGTGATAGTTGGGAATTTTGGGGTAAACAAGAGGACGGTTAATCATAACGTTCTTGTAATATGTTAAAAGGAATAACAGAGTTTTGAGAAACAAGGTGATTTACATACATATTATTCTACTCTTTCCAGTGTTTGAAGTAGAAATATTTATGGCGAATCTTAATAAATGTATTATACCAGATAGAAGAGGCAAGAAAAGCTTGGTGGAAGTTGGAGACATTTGTAAACAATGAGTGTATCAGGTGTTGTGAGTATTTTAAAATAGGATGCTTAGCTATAAAGGTGCAATTGGTCATAAAGCAGGTATAATAGAAAGAGAATTTGTGTAATAGAGAGCGTTCAAGATTGATCCAGGAGGGTTCGGATCATCATGCTACTGCTTGGTCAATGCAAAACCTTTTCTGATTAAAAATGAAGTGTGATATAATTTAAAATTAGGATATTGTTCACCCCCTTTGTTTTTTGGTTTCAATAATTTGGATAATGCGATACGGGCAAGTTTGTTGTTCCAAAGAAATTTAGAGCAAAGGGAGTTAATTTGAAGTAATAATTGGGGATCTTAAAGGTTAACATGGACAGTAAGAATAGAATAAGTGGTACAATCATTATTTTTATGGTGTCCAATCTACCCCACCAGGATAAATAGAGGGGAGACCATGAGGAAGGTGAGTTTTGGATCTTAGTTGTTAATGTAGTGACATTGTGGGTAAGAGTTTAGGTATGGTAGGAGAAAACCAAACACCTTTAATTTTAGAGGGACGCCATATGAAATTAGTGTTGGAAAACATGAATTGATAGCACGTAGAGTTTAAAGGTAAAATCTCAGTTTTTGAGAAATTTAACTTATATCCAGATACTTTAGAATACAAGTCAATTTCCTGTAAGAGGGTAGGTAAAGAGGTTAGAGGTTTCGAAAGGTAGATTAAAATGTTGTCTGCATAGGCCGATAAATTAATTTCATGGGATTTGTGTTGGAAACCCGATATCAAAGGATTATGGCAAATGCGTTCAAGAAAGTGTTTGAGGGACAGGGGGCAACATTGTCTAGTGCCCCTGTGTAAGTTAAAATAAGAGGTTAAAAAACCATTTACAGAGACACACGCACAAGGTGCAGACTATAATAATTTAATAAATAAAATGGATTTAGGGCCGAATCCAAACTAGTGAAGACTTTTGAACATGAATTGCCAATTTATACGATCAAAAGCTTTTTCAGCATCGAGGGATAGAGCTGTTAGGGGATCAGGGGATCATTTTGACATGGCAAGAATATTAGAAAACATCCTAGCATTATCTGAGGTGAGTCCGCCCTTAATGAAGCCAGATTGGTCAGATTTTATAAGTAAGGATATGACATCTTCTAGTCTAAAGGCTAGTATTTTAGCAAACTGTGTAATATTTAACACTGCAGCTTTAATAGAATTTTAAGGATGTCATTAGCTATGTCAAGTTATGTTGTCATGGGAATGTTCTAATTTCAGTCAGTTGATGTCTGCTGGCATTGTATGTGGATGGGATCTTTTATTCCTGGATTAAACTTCATCTTATGAACCATATTCTATCTTGGACTTATTAATGAGAATACTTCACTGCCTTAGTCGGCATTGGAACTCATTGGAATTAACAGGAGAATTAACTTTCAAGTGAAGATCCCAAGTCTTTGTGAGGAGAAGTATCAACTTTATTCTTGGCAAGAAGAAAAGCCAACCCTCACAAGATTATGGCACCTGAAAATAAAACTGAACTTATGAAGCTTTTAGGCATGATAGAATATTATGCAAAATTTGTCAAAGGCTTTGCCAATTTAACAGTAAACATGAGGTGTTTGTTGAGGAAAGGTGTAGAATTTCATTGGTCTGATCTATGTGAGAATGAGTTTATTGAAATTAAACAAAGGTTGAACAGTGCTCCTGTGTTAAAAAGCTTCAACCCCAAGATCAAGTCCATTCTACTTACTGATGCAAGTGAGAAAGGGTTAGGTGCTGTATTGAAGCAAAATGGTCCAGAAGGCATGCAAACCATAATGTTTCTGTCTACAAGTTTGAGAGATGCTGAAACTCGTTATTCCGTTGTAGAGAGGGAAGCTTTGGCAGTGTTTTGGGCGGTGAGAAAGCTAAAGAAATTTCTTTGGGGTCTGGTCTTTGATGTCCATACTGATCATAAACCCTTAGTGGAAATTTTTAGTAAGAAAGGTTTGGATCTTGTATCTGGAAGGAAATCAAAATGGGTTATTGGCCTACAAGAATATAGCTTTAATGTGCAATACATTCCGGGTGTTGATAATGGTGTAGCGGATGTTCTCTCACATTTAGTTTCTAATAGAGATTTGGAGGATGATCATTTTGAATTAGATGATGAATTGGTTTGTGCTGTGGATTACGAATTTCTATCTGAAAAGAAAAGGTCTGAAGAATTGGGAAATGATGATACTTTACGTGAAGTTATGTCTTTGATGAAAAATGGTTGGATCAAAAGCAAAGATGGTTCTGCTTTGACTAAGCCTTTTTGGACGGTACGCAGTGAATTATCTGTTGATAATGATTTGTTGTTTCGTGGGATAAGGTTGATTCCTCCATCAAGTCTCCGGAAAGATTTGATAGATTTGGTTCATGTTGCTCATTCAGGTTTATCCAAAATTAAGGAGAGGCTGCGCATGTCATATTGGTGGCCGGGCATGGATAGAATGGTTGAAAGGGTAATTAGAGATTGTGTCCACTGCAATGTTAGTGACTAGTCTTATAGTACGCATACGCAACCTATGTTTTTAGGAAGAAGACCTAATGGGCCTTGGCAGGACATAGCCCTGGATTTAGTGGGTCCCATAAAACACAGAGATTCTCAGGTTTTCATACTGGTGGTCATTGATATGTACTCAAGATGGTCAGAGGTGGTTTTTTTTGTCAGGAATTGATTCGAGTAAAATTAGTCAATGCTTGGGTGAGTTATTTTCTAAAGAAGGTTTTCCTGCAACCATTTTGTCAGATAATGGTGTTCAATTTGTTTCCAAGGAAATGGAACATTATTTATCCTGTAAGGGTATTACACATAAGACTTGTTCTCTTTACCACCCTGAGGCCGATGGTATGATCGAGAGATTTAATAAAGTAATCAAGGACACTATAGTTTAGCTAAAAACTTGTCATCTGATTGGAAAAAATTTGTTTTGGCAAAAATAGAAGAATACCGATATACTCCCCATACTACAACTGGGAAGACTCCATTTTTGTTGTTTCGTGGGAGAATTCCCAACACACATGTTGAACCTTTTTGGGTTAATAAGTATGAAGTGTTGAAGGGTAAAGAATGTGTGTGCAACAATGATGAAGTTGTTAAAAATGAGAAGGATAAAGCTGAGCGTAGAAAAGCATATTTTGATGTTAAAAAAAGTGTCAAAAAAACTGTTGTCTGTGTTGGCGATATGGTCATGGTCAGACGACCTGGCATGGTGGGTTGTTCAGAAACAAAGTTCATGAAGCCTATCAAAGTGATCAAAATCTTTAACAATGCAGTACAGACTCAAGATCATCGCATTTGGAATTTAAATAGAATTGTCATTGTTAGAAGGAAATTGCAAGGAGGAGAAAATTTTGTTTCCAAGGAAAAGGAAAATGTGGATTTGGAAAATAGTAAAGGAATTGATTCTGGAAATATTAGGTCTTCTACACGTGTGTCCAGAAGGCCTAGTTATCTTACTGATTTTGTTTAGTTTGTTTATCTTGATAATATTGCGGAATTTGTATAACTTATTTTTTGTGTTTTTTTGGAGGGAAGGAGATGTGTAATATTTAAGACTACAGCTTTAATAGAATTTTAAGGATGTCATTAGCTATGTCAAGTTATGTTGTCATAGGAATGTTCTAATTTCAGTCAGTTGATGTCTGCTGGCATTGTATGTGGATGGGATCTTTTATTCCTGGATTAAACTTCATCTTATGAACCATATTCTATCTTGGATTTATTAATGAGAATACTTCACAAACATTTTACAATCATAATTAATTAATGACATTGGGTGGTAGCTTTGACAAAGGGAGTGGTATTTATCATGTTTCGGGATGATTACAATGAGGTAATCAAGAAAAGAACCTTCAGGTTTGGGATGTAATAGAAAAGAGGTGAAGAGATTGAGTAATTGCAGGGCAAAAATATGAGAGAACGGAGAGATGAGTTCAATGGAGAAACCATCGGGACCAGGGGACTTAGCTCTTTTTAGGGATCTAAATGCATCTAAAATTTCCTGATGTGATATATCTTTTTACAAGAGAGCCATAGCATCCGGTATAGAACAGGGGGGAGGGAGACCATCAAAAAATGACCGAATATCATTAACAACCAGATTAGTATCATCTATATATAATGAGTGATAGTAAGACTGAAATGCATTGACAATGTCTGAGTCAGAGTGCACTAAGGTATTAATGAGATTATTATGTATAGGTCCCAACAGTTTTCCTTTCCGATTTATCTTTTAAGCAGTTATCCAACATTTTGCCTGCCTATTTGTATTTTATTTTGAGTAAGATATTACAGGCATCAATTGTAGCTAGTTAGTTTAAATTGGATTTGGCCTTAGTAAGGTATGATAGATGAACAGAAGATTTCGATGTATAGTAAATGTGTTCAAGGGTCTTAATCAGTTTGAGGGTGGAGAGATATTGGGAGTTTAATGATTTTTTTTTTTGGTAGTATAGGAGATATTGAATGCTCTTAAGGAGGCTTTAAAGGCATCTCAGTAGTTATGTGCAGAGGTATTGCTTTATTTGTTAAGTTGGAAAAATTCATTTATAAAGCAAGTAGCCTCAGAGATGTAGGTTTGATCTAGCATGTTTAGGCGTAACAAGGGATAAACCAAAATTAACTGAAACAGGGGCATGATCAGAAATAAAAATAGAGCCAATCTTAGAAGATTGGAGTGAGGGGAGTAAGGATTTTGAGGTCAAAATTTAATCAATACGAAACATGGTATGATGTACATTTGAAAAAAATGTGAACTCTTGTTTGTCAGGATTACAAGTTTTCAAAACATCAAAGAGTGGCTGAGAGGCCATAGCAGTTTGAAATCCTTCATGAGATTTATAAGGTTTGAACTTACATTCCGATTTTCTATTGGAAAAGGGGTTAAGCCAATTGTTGAAATCACCAGCAACAATAATATTGGGATTAGTGATTGAGGATAGTTTTAATTTAAGAGTTTGCCAAAAATCTGGATCTAATTTGATAGGTCCATAAATATTTAAAAAGGTGATCTGCTTATTATGGACCATGGCATTGAGTATTACCCATCGTCCACTTGCATCATTTTCAGTAGATAAAATTTGTTATTTCAAAGATTTATGACAGATAATGGCAAAATCACCCCTACGATTAACAGCTGACCCACCCATTGACGTTTGAGTTTAAGTGATTCAACATCATTATAGCGGGTTTCTTGCAAAAAAAGCAAAATGACAATTAATATTCGATAGGTGAGAAAATACCTTTTGACGTTTGATGGGGTGGCCCAGATCATGAATGTTCCACAAAACAACATTAAAAATGGTTATGTTTAGGAACTAGGGGTGCAGGTACAATGATGACGAACTGCAAAGGTAACAATGGGAACAAAAAGAGACAACACTCGTCAAAATTCAGGTAACATGAAGGAAATAATAATCACATAAGGAAGTAAAATAAATATACACTCATGTAAGTATGAGAGTAGGAGGCAAGAGGTAGGAATAAAAGGGGGAGGAAGAGGAGGAAAGCATAGGTAGAAAGAACAGAGAAAAGAAGAAACAGATCAAGGACATAACGCCGGATCTGAAACAAGAGAAGAGGGAAACATAAGTTGGGCATGTCCGCACTCGAAGGCAAGAACAGCAAATGAGATAAAGGAAATTAGGAGAGGTAGAATTAAAGATATAAGGCCATGTAAATCATCGTTGTGGAGTAGAGAGAGGATATTACGATAGAAATAAAGAAAAAAAAGAGGTAACAATCTAACAGTTTATTGACATTTAAGTATTTGTGTCTATAGGTGACTTAGTTATGGATTTCCGGAATAGCCTTAGTTTAGACGGGTCTTCAAATGAGCGAGAGACACCTTCATAAGTAATTTTGCACAAACAAGGATCTAGAATGCCATAACGGATGTTTATGGATCCCAGTTGTTGACGAAGAGCTAGAAATTCTTTACGCCTAGCATTGGTAGTGTTGTAGAGGTCTTGTGAGATGAAGATATTGTGTCCAGACCAAAAAAGACAGTGTTTTTCTCTAGCAACTTTTAACACGTGCATTAGGTCAGTAAATTCTAGAAAGAGCATTATAATACCACGTGGTTTGCTAGAATGAGGCTAAAGGTGTTCAAGGTGATGGGATATTGAGAGGTGTGGAAGATTGAAGATTAAGATGGTCTAACGAGAATTTCTTTAAAAAAGAAAGAAGATCTGGGCCTTCTATATTTTCAGTAGGCCATGTGAGCGAAGATTGTTCCTTTTTGTTACGATTTTCGAGATCTTCGGTATGCAATTTCAGTTCATAAATTTCCTGTTCCAGCACTTGTACTTTGCTGGCCATATCCTGTAGATTACTTATATGTTGTTCCATCTTAAACATTTTACCTTCCATGTTAATCCAACTGTCTTCAATCAACTGTAGTTTTTCATTGGTGGTATTCATGAATGGTTTTAATGCACCCAAATCCTCTAAAATTGAGTCCAAGACTGGGTTAGAAGATGACTGAACTGGAGACTGAGGGTCATTTTTGACTCTTTCTGATTTGGTGCCAGATAAATATGTTTTCGTAAGTTTAAGAGGGTTGCTAGCCCTTTTGACGATATGAACTTGTTGATAAGACTGTCTTTTAATAAAAGAGAGCCTGCCCATACACTAAGTTAAAAATAAAAAAATTGTAGAAAGTTGTAAACTGGTGGAGGCACAGTAGAAGGCAGATACAACAATCAAATCACAAGTAATAGGATTATAAAAGCATAACAGGCAAACAAAATAATAAAGATACCAACAGATTAGCAAACATGTAAGAGAAGCAGGATTTAAATATCATTTAAAGTAAACACCTCACTGCATGTATATAATTTAACACATCCCCTCATACATAGAGTTGTATAGACTAGTAAAGCCAGATAATAATACCGTTATGACATATAAACAGAGAGTCTATACATATTTTGGTATAAATGATAAGGACATTAGGCGGCATTGGAGATGGCTTCCAGGATATCTGAAAAGAGACAATATAAAGGGCATGGTAACAAAATGGCACCATTATCCATAAATTTTCAAAGATATCTCAGGTAACAATGCATGATATCTCAGTCAACAATGCATGCAAATGAAGAAAATGAAAAATGGGGACAGCAGCACCCCTTGTCTTTCTCATTAAAAAAAATCCCATCTGGCAAAGATGTATTCAAGAACATTATTGGGCAGAGCTTATATTATTCATGCTGGTAATAAGAATGAAGGTAGTCCTTGGAAAAGACAACTTGCCAGTATTGAATAAGGATATTTAAAGCAGTATATATCTACTATTCCTCTGAAGCCTTTCATATATTTGCTTCAATAATGCGAAGAAAGCTCACCCAAACGAAAAATGACACTTTAGGACTCCCAGGGAAGACTATTTTACTGCCGCTGCATAGACAAAATGGCGGCGTTCGTATCTGTGGAGCGGTGTCGGCTCTGCAGTATTCAGGAGAAAAGGAAAGTTGTGGCTCACCGTTGGGTCACATAAGTGCATCATTCAGCGGAAGGTCAATCCAGACTGGAAAGCTTGAAACAAGCATTAAATGCAACCAAAAATCATTTCATTAGCTCCATGAACGAAAGGAGCTTAGTGGACCTCCCCCATTTTGCTTTAGCGCGTAAGCCTTGGAATGCATTCTTGCTTCTGACCCTTTACAGGGTTCTGCTGCCTTTTGGCTAGGTTTGTGCTGCACTGACATCACATATGTGAACTGTTCTGTGTGCTCACATATCTCTTGTGTGCTTGTAGGCTAGGTTGTACTGGGACACAAATAGGCTTGGGTACCGAAATAAAAGTGGCCCACGTTAGCAAACCAGATAGCTAAAAAATTGACCCGCATTTGCAAGTTAGGCTAGTTTTGAACTTGTACACACACTGAATGAGTATTTTGCAAGGTATGGGAGGCTGCATGCACTTGTGTTTGCTGCAGTCAATTTTTCGTTTAATATCAGAGAAATTAACAGTAAAAACTGGCCCTTCTATCTATAAAACAGGCCCACAAACGGCTAAAAAAAAACAACCCACTGATGATCTGTGTGACCAGTCCATGAGGCCCATCGGGCATTGCCTGATTGCTCAATAGGTCAGTCCAACATTGTGTTCTCACTGTAATACATTCAAAACTATTAGCTTTGCCAGTGCTTATCATTTTCATAGTTGCAATAGATTTGTGTTGTTTTTTTTTTAAAAAAAAATCGTTGCTTCAAAACTAAGCTATGCACCGTATGCGTTGCTATATATCCCTTATAATCTGCTTAACGTCTGCTAAAACATGCAGTGCAAAATGCAGCGCGGAAGAAAACGTGCCTGGGGGATGAATAGTCGGCAAATATTGGAGCACCTGACATAAATAAAAAATCCTGCATTGAACAATGTGGCCTTGTGTAAAAGATCTCTCGCACCTGCAAGGTCCCAGCTGTGTGGGATGCCCAAGGCTTACTTGCCCGAGACACGTCTTTTTCCCCATAATCCTCCTTGGCTAAGGGTTTTGTCAGTCTAATGAGACCGCTTGTCTCCATCTGCAAAGATATTGTATCTATTTGGTTAGGAGGATAAGCATTCCCTGGCTCTGCCCTCGAGGCGGACGAATTCCCAGCTGACAGACGTGCACCACGCGGCGAGTCGCGCCACGTATCCCCCAGGTTAGGCTCCCCCGTAGCTCCGTCAAGTGGCCAGGCAGCCGGAGCAGCCTTAGTTAACCCTGGTCCGTCTATAGGAACGGGTTATACAGGTGAGGTCTGTGCATGGCCCGTAAACGTTTGTAGCAAACATCTCTTTCAGCTTTAGAAATGAAACACCACTATGCTACGATAAACAAAAAAAGAATACAATCAATGCTACAGCAAGAAAAAAAATCCGAAAGAATGCATTCAAACCATGTTACATCAAAAAAAGAAACCCTAAAAAGCATGGAATAAATTCTTTTTTGCAGAGCATTCCGCGAGAGTGCCACGAACTAATGTTTCTGATGGAAGCACAGTAATTAACTCACTGCCTGGGAAGATAAGTACATACTGGCAGCTTTTACATTCACAGTCCCAGTAACCGGGAACGATAATAACATGGTGGTTATTTTGACAGGACTAGAGGAGACAGAGCAGTGACTAACCTATTTCTAGCAGACAGGGTAAACAAGTACTGTGGAATTGCGGAACAGCTATAGGTTTTTGGGCGTGCCTTTTTAACAAGAGAACAGCATGTATGCTCGCAATGAAATGTATATTTTTTTCAAGACACCGATAAACAATGTTAGACTCAACAATGCAGAGATCAGGATCTCAACCGGTACCAAGGCGGAAACCTCGTTACAACTAATTGTAGGCTGTCAGACGTCTCAGAAATTAGTTACTAAAAATCCTCTCACGGACTCAAATACTTTCTAGAATAAATGTGATTGTTTAAAACGATTGTAGTGAAAGGGTAAGTGTCGAGGATGCACACAGCGTTATCATTTCGTGAGACTGCCTTACACCCAAGCAAATAACCAGAAAAATATGATACCCCCACACACTTTGAACTATATGGCTGACCTGAGTAGTTAGTGATTCGTTTGATCCCGACTCTTAAGGGAGATTCCCATATATTGTTTCCTTCCTTTTTCATTCTCTTCTCTTTTCCTCTCTCCATCTTTCATTCCCCTGCTCCATTTTTGTTTTGTTCCTTACAACCTTCTTTCCCTTCTCTTTCTCCTTCAGTCTGTCTTTCCCTCTTTGTATTCTCCTTTCCTCTCCTCATTCGCACTCTGAGTGCTTCGCTACGCTCTTGCTTACACCAGCAAAAATGCTTAATATAGGCAAATGCCATTTACACCAGATTCATGAAGTATCAAAGAGTGTAAATGCAAGTGATTAAGCACTACATAAACTTCTGCATCCTAGTAGACAAGGCACATTTCTGCCCCCTGCTTCACACAACACAGTTCAGCAAGTTCCACTTCGGCGTTGCGTGAAACTTTAATAAATATGGCCCTAAGCACGGTGCAATCAAATCAGTCATGGAGTTGTGGCATAAGAGTGCATCAAGGGCATAAACGCCTCCAAATTCATTCTCGTTTCCTTGCGATTCCACCAAAAAATCAAAAATCTCAGGTTTCCCTGTGAAGTCAAAGCCTTCCTTAAAATATTTGAATCAAGGCATGTGTAATGCTATAATCAAGCAGGTTCTCTGGGTATGTCATTTGCCCACTCCTCCTCACTCTGCTTCATCAGGGGTATACAAATCACACACACACATATGTAAGCCTTCACTGAATGCACATTTGTCATTCGTAAGTAATGATTTAGGAGGGTTCTCCAGTCTCTCTAAGAAGTAGTATGCAACATCAACCATGCAACGTGGCTTACATAAGGACATTGACTCTGAACTAAGGCCTCAACCATGCGCCCTAAGGGGACTTCAGATCAGAGATCAGGGTCTGTGCATGTGTATGTGTGAACAACAACTCCTCTGATGTTTCACCTGAGCTGCTAGTTTCGTTGCTGCAGCCCAATGGTTATACAATGCTGAATGTTAGGCTATGAACCATCCACTCATACCACCCGAGACACCATAATCACACCATTATGATGCTACCAACAAACTTGCAAATCTAAATTTAGTGGGAATGTGTACAGACAGCATTCACGTGTTCATCAACACGTTAGATCAAACTTCTAAATACATCATTCTCCCACACCTTTCCTATCCCATCAGATCAAGAAACACTAGTGTGTACTGTGTGGGGGAAATAGCTAATACATGTAGTATTGCCCTTCACAGCATACTTTACACATTGCACACCTACATAAAAAAGATTCTTTACCAATGGAAACTGTAGTGTGGTACCACCAGGATACCATTCATCCCAGGTATATTGTCCCCTTTATTTAACCTTAGTTTCTACGTCGACCAGGCATAAAATTATGTTGCAGAAGTGGATTTCTCCACCTCTACCCCATAAACAGAGAACTTCCAGTCAGTGATTGGCTGCTATATAGGAGAGGCAAAGTATTCCACCAATGGTACCAAATAGGGAGTTGCATACTGGAAGGAAGGCCATTCGTGAGCCATCATATCACAACAGCACACTCTTTTTTTCACCCTGCTGCGATGTGTGCAGTAATTGCTGCTATCACACATAGCATCATTATGGGTTTTGTGATAAATACAGTAAGATCACACCAACTGATATTTATCAGGAGGAATATGCCAGGTATTGACTAGGACATGGAGGTGTTGGTGTGGAAAGCACCAAAATCCACATGTACTGCAGTCCAGTGGTTGTTTTGTGGACCTGGGAGCAAGGCAGCGGCCCAGAAGACACCGCTTTATTACTCAGGTTCTGGTTTCCTCTGAACCGGTGTGCTCAAGAGACATTTATTTATAACTTGAAGCCTCGCCCAGCAACAAGCTCCATGGATGCATATGTGTGGGTGCATACCTACTGGGTGGTTCCCCATGTTCCTACACAACACACTTTATTTAAACGCAACATGAATTAACCCTTTTACTGCTGAGCTTTTCCTTCTCCAGTCTGAGCCAATTTTGTGATGTTCAATGCATTTTGTGCTTATGCCTTTATACCTCTTTTCCACAAAATGTATGCAAGCTAAATTTGCTTCCTTTTTAGGTTTCGCCCGCACAGCACCTGCGCTGTGCTTGTGATATTAATTGTATTTAATATATCTTAAAATGGGCTTCACTTATCGGTTCTTAAGGCCAAAGTACTCATCCAAATCCACTTTAGTGGGTGGAACTTTTTTCTTACATTAACCCCTTCACTGCAGCGGCTATTCCGCCGCAGTGCTAAGGGAGCGGGGCAGCCGCGCGGCGGGCGCGTGCTGGTGACGGAACCGCTCCATCACCAGCCTCGGTTGCGCTCTGCTCATGACGGAGCGGTTCCGTCACGGCCCCGCCCGCTCAATGGAACGCTCAGCGCAGGCGCGGAATCCGCGCTGCGCAGGTGTGCCGAGCGGGCTGTGACAGGACCGCTCCGTCATCAGCACAACGCGACCGTGGCTGATGACGGAGTGGTTCCGTCACCAGCAGGGGAGGGGTTAAAGCTGCACAGCATGTACTGTTTACAGATACTTATCTTCCCCTGGTGGCATGCATTTACAGTACTTATCTTGTAATTTGTAATTTGTAATTTGTAACTGGGTTTTGTATCGCACCAACTCACCGACAGGTCTCAAAGCGCTACTGACCAAGTACAGCAACAAGAAACAAAATGAGAGTATAGAAGTGTCTAAAGCTAGTAACCGACTACTGGAATGTAAATGCGTCTTTAAAGAGTAAGGTCTTCAGGGACTTCCTAAAGTGGAGAAGGTTGGATTCTCTACGAAGCGCCTCCGGTAGCTTATTCCAGATGGTAGGAGCCTGAACTGAAAAGGATCTGCCTCCTTTTGTTGTCAGCTTGAAACGTGGGCAGGATAGCAGAAAAGAACCGGACGATCGCAGGGCGCGCTTAGGTTCATATATTTCAAGCCTATCTTTTATATAGGCTGGCGCCTGTCCGTGGATTGCTTTGTGGCAGATGCACATACTCTTGAATTCGACTCTTTGTACTATAGGCAGCCAATGTAGCCTTTAGAGCAAAGGGGAGGCATGAGTCCGCCTCGGCATTCCAAATATCAGACGAGCTGCGTCATTCAGGATGACCTGAAGACGGTTGATGGAATTTTTTGGGAGGCCAAGGTATAACGCATTGCCGTAGTCTATTCTAGACACTATTGTGGCTGAGACAATGGTTCGAAGCATATTCCTTGAGAGTAGGGGGACGAGTTTACGTAGTTGCCTGATCAAATTGGTGCAAGAACCAACTACAGCGGACACTTGGTTAGCCATCGAGAGTTCCTGATCGATTTTCATACCGAGGCTCTTAACACTAGGGCACGGTTTTGGAGTAGGTCCAAGTTCTTGTGGCCACAACAAATCATTCCAGGGGGAAGTGGAAGTTGAAACTACGAGGACTTCCGTTTTATCTGGATTGATTTTCAATAAATTGGACGACATCCAGTTTACTGTAAATCGTAATATATCTTGGGCCATGGACTGAGCCGATGGTGTGTTGTTGATACTCAGCAGCAGCTGAGTGTCGTCGGCATAGTTAAAAACTTTACAGTTCATGTTTGCCAGGGACTCTATCAATGGTTGTAAATAACGATTAAATAAAAGCAGAGAAAGCGCAGACCCCTGCGGGACTCCACAGGCTAAGCTGCCCACGTCGGAGACCTGATCTGCTAACTGGATCCTCTGCGTCCTTCCTGATAGGAAGGCTGTTAACCATTTGAGGGCGTGCTCTCCTATCCCAAACCTAGCCAATCTGTCCAGGAGCAGTGCATGGCTGACAGTATCAAACGCCGCTGAAAGATCTAGTAATATCAGGGCGCTTGGCTTTTTACTGTCAGCCATGCATCTGAGCTCATCTAGTACCGACAGCATTACTAGTTCTGTGCTATGGTGGGCACGAAAACCAGCTTGCCGCTCCTGGAGAAGGTGGTGAGATTCCAGGAGGGATGACAGGGATTTTAGCACGTGCTGTTCTAGTACTTTTGACAGAAATGGCAGCTGGGAGATTGGCCAGTAATTCTTCAGGCTGGTTGGATCTGCCCCAGGCTTTTTTATCAGGGGTCTGACGCGTGCCTCTTTAAAGGTAGATGGTAATGATCCAGTGGCTAGTGAGGTGTTTAGGAGGTCTAAAATCTGATCCTCTAGGATCGGTATTGCTAGCCGAAGGATGTCGGGCGGGCAGGGATCGGCGGGGGAGCCTGACTTGGTGGATGCTACAAGTTGTCTCAGGGTGGTAGAGTCGATTTCGGGGAAACTGGTGAAGATAGGGATTGAGGAGTTTGAAAGAGGCAGTTGTTCGGTGTGTAAGACTGGATTGTCCTTCTTGATATCAGACAAGATGGTCGCTACTTTTTCAAGGAAATATTCTTGAAAGGTATCACAGTCGATCAATATGTCTGCCTTTTCCTCCTTCTTACTCAGCTCTTTCAGGATTTGGAAGGTTTCTCTCTGAATGTTTGTAGCGTTGTTAATGCGTGTCTCGTAATAATCCTTCTTGGCTGATACAATAAGCTTTTTATATAATTGAAACGATGTTCTATATGATTCCCTATCTGTATCCTTTTTGGATTTCCTCCAGCATCTTTCAAGGTAGCGGAGCTTTCTTTTTTGTTCACGTAGACTTTGGGTGAACCAAGGGGCTCCTTTCTCTGCACCCTTTACTTTTTGTGTCTTTTCGGGGGCTAACTCATCGATTGATTGCCTAAGGGTAGTTATTATCGTATCATACTTTGAGTCAAGGTCAGTACCATCTGAAGGGGTTATGAAATTCTGTTTGTATTTGGGCAGGACTTTGGCCAGGGTATCAGAATTCACTTTTTTCCATTGGCGCACTTTTTTTGTTTTTAACGGGAGTTTAGACTGGGAATTATTTTGCGGTATGTCATACAGGATTAGATAGTGATCCGACCAGATACAGGGTGAAATACTTGTGATGACCGCCTTTGGCATAGAGGACCAGATGAGATCTAGGATATGGCCTTTTATGTGGGTTGGAGCTTCCACAAGTTGTGCCAATCCAAGAGTGGTCCGAGTGGACTGTAGTTTCTGGACTAGTGGATCTTGATCACTTTTATCCCAGTGGACATTAAAATCACCAGTTACCAGGATGTTTTTGTAGCGTGTGCATAAGTCTGATATTATAGGAAAAAAGAGATCGTTGAACATTGAGGTACTTTGAGGTGGGCAATACACTGTTAAGATAATAAGACAGGAGTTATTCATAGTGATTTTTATCCCTAGTAGGTCGACGGTATTTGTGGTCTCCGATAAGATTTTGGTTACCGTAAGCTGCTTTTTAAAGATCGTTGCTACACCCCCACCTCGGGCCCCCTCTGGTCGGTTATGCCAGATCATATCATACCCGCTAGGAAGGGCAGCGATGATATCGGGAGAAGAGGTATCGCTCAACCAGGTTTCGGTGAGTGTCAGGATATCGATAGTCTCGTCCTGTAGGAGGGTGAAGATTTCCAGGTGGTGTTTCTGCAATGACCTGGTATTAAGGGTAGCTAGCTTTAGGGGGGGTGGAAGACTAAAGTTCTTACAGCTAGGAATGTGCAAGATGTTATTTTCCTTGAGAGCAGCACATGTAATAGTGGATAGAGTATACCTGTCAGATTTCAGTGCTAGGAGATCCGCTGAAGTATAGCAGGAACGTGTGCCAGAGTCCCTAAGCCCAGAGCCCGGTCGAGCGCGGACGGGCGCAGACGGGCAGGACTCTGGCACGACTCCGGCGCAGGTCCGGCGCGTCCGCTGATCGCGTCCGCTGCGCGGAGCCATCGCTGACCGTTTTTATAGCGCTGTCCGCCGCATCACCAGCCCAACCCGACCCAAGATGGCTGCCAAAACCGTCTCCCTGCCCTCGGCATCAACACTCAGCCGAGAGCAGGACCGGAGCTGCAGGGAGGGGGTGAAAAAGAATGATTCCAAAGCGCTACTAAGCGCAGGGGGTGTCAGAGGGTCTGAGCACACCTTTTACTCAGGTGTTCAAACGAAGTTCCAACAAAATACAGTGCAATTAAAATACGGCAATTAAAAGCAAGGGATAGATGGAGGACCGCCCGGCTTCCGCCTCAGGAGGGGGAGAGTGCGTGTAATGTCAGAAATTACCAGCCCCTCGCCTCAGGCACCTTTTGTAGCGCTGTCCGCCGCGTCACCAGCCCAACCCGACCCAAGATGGCCGCCAAAACCGGCTCCCTGCCCTCGGCGTCAACACTCAGCCGAGAGCAGGACCGGAGCTGCAGGGAGGGGGTGAAAAAGAATGATTCCAAAGCGCTACTAAGCGCAGGGGGTGTCAGAGGGTCTGAGCACACCTTTTACTCAGGTGTTCAAACGAAGTTCCAACAAAATACAGTGCAATTAAAATACGGCAATTAAAAGCAAGGGATAGATGGAGGACCTCCCGGCTTCCGCCTCAGGAGGGGGAGAGTGCGTGTAATGTCAGAAATTACCAGCCCCTCGCCTCAGGCGCCTTTTGTAGCGCTGTCCGCCGCGTCACCAGCCCAACCCGACCCAAGATGGCCGCCAAAACCAGCTCCCTGCCCTCGGCGTCAACACTCAGCCGAGAGCAGGACCGGAGCTGCAGGGAGGGGGTGAAAAAGAATGATTCCAAAGCGCTACTAAGTGCAGGGGGTGTCGGAGGGTCTGAGCACACCTTTTACTCAGGTGTTCAAACGAAGTTCCAACAAAATACAGTGCAATTAAAATACGGCAATTAAAAGCAAGGGATAGATGGAGGACCTCCCGGCTTCCGCCTCAGGAGGGGGAGAGTGCGTGTAATGTCAGAAATTACCAGCCCCTCGCCTCAGGCGCCTTTTGTAGCGCTGTCCGCCGCGTCACCAGCCCAACCCGACCCAAGATGGCCGCCAAAACCGGCTCCCTGCCCTCGGCGTCAACACTCAGCCGAGAGCAGGACCGGAGCTGCAGGGAGGGGGTGAAAAAGAATGATTCCAAAGCGCTACTAAGCGCAGGGGGTGTCAGAGGGTCTGAGCACACCTTTTACTCAGGTGTTCAAACGAAGTTCCAACAAAATACAGTGCAATTAAAATACGGCAATTAAAAGCAAGGGATAGATGGAGGACCTCCCGGCTTCCGCCTCAGGAGGGGGAGAGTGCGTGTAATGTCAGAAATTACCAGCCCCTCGCCTCAGGCGCCTTTTGTAGCGCTGTCCGCCGCGTCACCAGCCCAACCCGACCCAAGATGGCCGCCAAAACCGTCTCCCTGCCCTCGGCGTCAACACTCAGCCGAGAGCAGGACCGGAGCTGCAGGGAGGGGGTGAAAAAGAATGATTCCAAAGCGCTACTAAGCGCAGGGGGTGTCAGAGGGTCTGAGCACACCTTTTACTCAGGTGTTCAAACGAAGTTCCAACAAAATACAGTGCAATTAAAATACGGCAATTAAAAGCAAGGGATAGATGGAGGACCTCCCGGCTTCCGCCTCAGGAGGGGGAGAGTGCGTGTAATGTCAGAAATTACCAGCCCCTCGCCTCAGGCACCTTTTGTAGCGCTGTCCGCCGCGTCACCAGCCCAACCCGACCCAAGATGGCCGCCAAAACCGGCTCCCTGCCCTCGGAGTCAACACTCAGCCGAGAGCAGGACCGGAGCTGCAGGGAGGGGGTGAAAAAGAATGATTCCAAAGCGCTACTAAGCGCAGGGGGTGTCAGAGGGTCTGAGCACACCTTTTACTCAGGTGTTCAAATGAAGTTCCAACAAAATACAGTGCAATTAAAATACGGCAATTAAAAGCAAGGGATAGATGGAGGACCTCCCGGCTTCCGCCTCAGGAGGGGGAGAGTGCGTGTAATGTCAGAAAAATTATTATGCCATCCTTACACTGTGTTATTTATTTTAGCTTTTTGTGCTGGGGTGCTTTCTTTGACATTCCACCAGAGCATTTGGATTGCTTGGGTTCTCTGCGTTGCCCTGACCTATTTGGTCTTCCTACCCAGGTGTCTTCAAAGTAGTCAAGCAAGGGTGTTAGTTTTGCTTTTTTGGCTTGGTAGAAAGGACTTTCAATAGGTATATTATAGTGGTTGGCTACTTCTGTTGGTGGTACATAGGCCAGGGCTATTTGTTTTTTTATTTGGTAAGCAAAGTTGCTCTTTGTGGCATAATCTATACTTAGGGTATATTTTGGAGACGTCTCCTGATATTTTGGTTGAAAAGATAATAACAACCTTGTATTGCACTATGTGGATATATTTTTTTTAATTGACTGAATCATTGCTTGCTCAAAATCTATTATTATTATTTGTGGGAAGTAGTTTTCTGTCAGTTGCCTAATTATTGTAAAGAGTTCTATGTAGGTAGTATTGTGTTTGTTGGGGAGTAGTGCGTATTTGAAGAGGAAGTTAGTTTCTTCATATTCACAGTGGATGGCATAGAGTTGATAAAAAGGCTTAGGACAAAATTTAAATGTACCATCCATCATCCATGTTTCACATTGTTTTAAACATGTGAATGTTGGTATCGGTGACAAAGATGATAATTCTTTTCACATGACTAATATTGTGATAAAGAATGAATTTTTCATCTTTGATCTTTTTGTGTGTGACCGTATTCTTGTAAAATTATGATTCCTACAAAGGTTTAAGGGGTGGTTGAGCAGGAGATATTTTAGTTCTGGCAATGAGGACTTTTAGAGTTGGGATAGAATGTAATAGTCCTGTTACATGTTCAGAAACCCTAGTTAGTAAGTTTCTTAATATTTGGGTAGTGGTTTGTTGTGAGATGGGTCTTGCTTCTTTGATGGTTTCTAAAGCATCTCTCACCTCAATTTCTGTGACGTTGGGGTTATGGTTGTGTTCCCTAACATTAATAGCATTTGTTTCAATTGTTGTTGCTCTCCCATAGCAAGAATTGTAGTAGTATTTACTAGATTTCCAATGGATTTTATTTTCGGTTATTTTCTCTTGTGTATAAGTATAGCCCATGTAGCACAGAAGTCGTTTTCCTTGTTGTGAGGAAATGAACTTTGCCCCTTCTTTCATTTTCTTCGTATATCTGTGAATGTATTTAGATATATATATTTGGTAATTATTAATTATTGAAGAGAAAATACGTATATATAATTATTAAATTTTAAAATATACTTACATATTTCTTGTTTTTCTTTTCTTGTTGGATACTTTTTCGAAGGTTATTCATTGGTTTCTTTTTTAACTTTTGGCCAAAAAATAAAATGTTGCATTTAGTTTGTTAGTTTCTTTGTTGTTGTTTTGTAGTAGTCTTTAAAAGCAAGTCAAATAAAAGTGTTTGTTAGTTATGTTTTGCTTTTTTATATACATGTCTTAGTTTTAATAAGTTAACTCTATTAGCTACAATATATACTTACTTTGTTTTATATTTTTTGTTAATGTTGATTTTGTAGTTGTTTTGGAAGGAAATCGTTGTTTTGAGTTTTCTACGTAGAGTTTTAGTTAGGTTTAGTATGTGAAATATGAAGGAAAACATGTTATATTTTAAGTTACTTTGTTTATATTTGTTTGTTTTAATCTAATTGTATTTATATATTTAAAATGTTTTGTACTTACCTTTAATGAGAGCTTCTCTGTTTAGTTGTATGTGTAGATCGCTTTTGTTCTGTTTTCTGTCTCGCAAAGATTTGTCCTTCTGCAGTGTTTGTCTGTTTCACGGTAAATTTTGTGTTAATTATTTGATTGCTTTAATAGTGTTTATTTAATTATTTAGAGTTTTCTATTGGTTTGTATTGGTGGCAGTTAACAATATTAATTTGTTTAATGATAATTATGTTTATTTAATGTTCCTTTTAATTTTGTTTAGTAATATAATTAAAATGTGTGTTTTAATAAATGTAATCTTTTCTATATATGTAATATATATTTGTTTATTTTTGACAGTGGTGATATTTTTCTGTTGTAGTGTTTGTTAATTTATTTGATTTTGATTTTTAAGTATATTTGTTTGTGTTTTAGTTTTATTAGTATGGAATTTTTTTGTTACTGTTTGTTTTTAATGTTTGAAATATGTTATTCGTTTATATTATGAAAATAGTTTATTTTTATGTTTAAATGTTATTTTTTAAATAGTTTGTATGCTTTTTATCGATGTTCGTTTTGTCGAAATTATGCATTTTGATATTTTTGATGTAATATATGTTATTTCACTTTTATTGATATTCATGTGTTATTTTTTGATAATATGTTTGTACTCAATATTGTTTTCTGACAATATTTTTTTAGCAATATTTGTTTTATTTTCATTTTGTGCATTGGGTGTTGATATTTCTGTATAAGATAGTGACTCGATAATTCTGTAGGTCGATATTATAGGAGTCGATGTTGTTTCAGTGATCAGCCGGTCCCTACTTCTGATTTGCCACTGTGAGCAAGTTTCAATGGTAGGGGGTTGACACTCTGCTGTAGGCGGTTCAATGGTTTTTGTGCTGCAGAGATTAAACGTTGCTATTTCTGTTAATGTATATGTCCCCTTTGTCCCTTCTTAAGGAAAAAAAAGAATATGTATGAATGCACAACATATATATGCCGCGTTGTGTTATGATATGCCAGCTATGCATGCATGTGCCTTATGTCCAGCTTTTCGGTGCTAGCTGCAAGATGTATACATCTAGCAGCTAGATGGTTACTCCATGAATAGCAATGTCAACTTTGTTCACAGGATCTCTATTCTGTGATGCTTGTTTGTGGTAAAGACCCAGAGAACTGAACCCTGGATGGTAAAATAACCTCCAATGTCTAGCTTTCTTAAAGAGGGCATGTTGGGACTGAAGGTTTATGACAGAGCTAAACTGTTGTGAGATTTTGTTGTAGTAGCCTTTGGTTTCCATATACTGGCGTTCTTTTGATTAAAGTTGTGCAAACCAGAAATGGTCTTTTCCACATAAACCCAATAGAACAACATCAATGCAAATGGGCTTTTAGCAAACAATCAGGTTGCCACATTCTGAATTCTCTTCAGTGTGGGGTTTTCAAGTCTTAGAATGGTAATGTTTGCATAGGAAATGGCTGATAAAACTAGTGCCATCACGGTTTGGACCTAGTGTTGTTGTTCCACTTATGGGAGGGAAGAGGTGGCTAATAACTTTAAGGTGCTGGATGCCCTGGAGGGATGGGCAGAATTAATGCGTTCTAGGTTTTGTCTGTAGGTTTTTACTAATTGTGCTTTTATTGTTGAAACGGGCACATTTGAAATATAACTTTGTGTTCTTAATAGTTCCCCGTTGTTTCTAGGATAAAAGCTCCACTAATTCTCTTTTCTTTCTTTTTTTTCTAGTATCCTTGAGGGATCACCACCAACATTTCTCAGAAAAGGAAGGAATGACCTAGGTAATTAGGTGTTTATTATATGCATGTTTTTTCTTCACTATTATTTGACTGCTATCCCACCCACCCTCTCTTACTCCAGAAAAACTGTGATAACACAGACTGGGGGTTAATCAAAACTAAAATCAAAATCCAGTTTTGAAAAGAGCAAGTGGTACCCACCAAGATACCTCATAAAGCTGCACACCAGGGACAAGATAAAATTAAATGAAGGGTGGAGGAGCCAGAAAAAAAATAAGTATTCTGGGGGAGTGCATTCCTCTTCTTTATCTACCCACATATTCTTTCTTTATGCTACCCTTCTGTTCTCAACCACTTCAAGTTTACAACCTTTATCTAGCTTCACCTTTCTTCAGTTCTCATTGATGTTGGAAAGTATCATATCACAAGAGCGCAACCAAATTAGTGAAATTTACCTTTCTAAAATACCCAATATGTGCAAATAATAATAACACACACCAAGAAAAAAATCAAGTGCTCAGTTTTTGCATGTGAGTTATTATTGTGGCTTATCTGGATATACCTAGTGGGCCACAACACTCCTGGGTTCTGGTGGGAGGTAAGGCACCCATCTGGTGACCTCCACCAATCCTCTTTCCACATCTCTCCCTCTCTGCCCTCTCTCTACTTTGGTAAGGTCCAAGCTGGCTCCCAAAGTGGTCCGCTGTCTTCTTTCTGTTCCTCTGTAACCTTCCTTCTCCTCTCCATGCTCCAGACTCCTCTCATCTTTTTCTGTTCTTGTCTCTTCCTCTTTCCTGGTTTTTCTTTCTCTTGCTCCCCCTATTCCTGCCAGAACAAGTCCCTTTTCTGTTTCTCTCTCTTTCTGTGTGTTGTCTCTGCCTTCCTTCATGCCACTGTCTGTTTACTTATCTTTTTTCTCTTTTTCTGGGACCAGCATCATGGAACAACTAGTGTCGCCTCCATGCACATTTTCTTGTTCTTCTGCTAGTGATTTTGCACAGGTGCCAGTTTTAACTACATATAGGACTTGTAATACTGCCGGAGCAGAAAACAGAGGAAAATCACAGTTTACCAGCATCAGGCTTAACCCCTCTGCCACTCGATGGATCCTTGCCATTGTCTTAGATAAAATAAGGAGCTCTGCATCACATAAATCATTATCACAACCACTAATCTATTTTAAGTCACTAAAAATATTTTGGTATTTGTTGAAGTGCTATTTAGTTAAAATCTTTCAGTAAACTGTATTTATTTAGATGATAAGTTAATTCACATTAATTTCAATCACCAATATATGTGAAAAGAAATTGGAAATTGATATTAGTTAATCAAATCATGTAATAAATGCATTAAAGCGTTTTCCATAAAGGAAAGAATGCCTATTCTAAGAATCAATTGAAAATGGAATCAGTCAGAACCCATAGCGAGTTCCAATTCGAGAGAGTGAGAAAAGCATGAACCTTTAACACTAAAGTCAGCTCAAATAGATCAAAAATATCAAAGCAGAACGTCCCATAAAGAGAGGTTCATGAAACTCAGTGGAGACTCAGAGCAAGTGGCATACGGTCTGAATAAAATGGAGAAGTCGCAATGGCAAGTGGAAAGTGTCTTGGTGTACTCTAGGAACACACACTAATATAGACAACACATTTTATCAATGTTGCATCTTTTGGTCTTCCTCCTTCAACCAGCCAATCAGCGTTTAATGCTTTCAAGGGAACAGGATACATTCTCTTCATCTCACAGGAATTCAGTAGTCTAAAGACAGCAATTTTAGGCTTGTAACTAAGTTGTATTCAATCTAAATTGATGTGGCTCATTCTCCCATTCATGTCTATTGTCCCATTTATAAAGTTATACATTTCTGACCTTCTACTATATCACGTTTTTTAACAATGGTATATACAGAAATTGAAATTCCAGTATAACAAAAAAGAAAAAATTAACTCAATATCCATTCATGTTCTTTAAAAAATACTGCATCTTCAAATATGAACTCCATTATCCCGTTAAAAGGCTGATATCTAATCATTTGTTAACAGTGATTTTTGCATATGTAGAAACATTCTGTGGAAATATATGAAAACATTTTTACAAATCTTATTTATCAAGAAAAGCGTGTTCCTGGAAAGGTTAAGAAATATACATTTTATGTACATTTCACTTTTCTAGTCAAGTCAGCTTGTGAGGCGATGTTGCTGTAGCCATTCGAGGTCTAGTATGAATAAATGTGATTGCCTACTACTTTTTATGCATTTTAAAACCTAATTTTCCTTCAAGCTTGCACATTCAATCTTCACATTATTATATAAACTGTATTATTTTAAAACACACCTACAATACTAAGGGTAACTCAAAGTCAATAAATTCTCTTAAGTTATTTCCTGCTTCTTTTGGCACTTCACCATTGCTCAGACAGTGCTTAGAGTGTCTAATGCACCCCAAGATAATCCCTGCTTCTGATAAGGATTCTCTGTTTATGAATTTGCATTTCATCCATGGAAGTGACAAAAGTGAAATAAAGCCAATTAGGAGATAAAGGGTAAAAGCATAGAGCTGCTACTTATGTATTTTGGGACTTTCTTTTGCTGACCATTACGGGTGATGGTGAGTGTCCATTGACTGAACGATAAGATTTGGCCGAAATTATAAAAGACGATCGCCTATAGATGAGCATTATTGACCATACAGTTTTTTATGGTGTCGAGCTTTGTAAGACTTTTAATAATTTGGTTGTGAATGCACTAATTTTATGGAGGATGGGTAATCCTGAAAGATATTTTACACCCTGCATGGCACTATTTTATACTTCATGTTTTTTAGTCTATTTTACTGTATTTTTCTATGCACTTTTGTGCATTTTTAATGCAAAATAAAGGTTCAAATTGAATTGAATTGAAAAAAGAGAATCTGAACAAAATATAATTGCCCAAGTACAAAAGTAAATATATAACAACTCTGGCTACAGCTCTGAACCATGTGCTAATCCACGTATTAGATACTGTGCGAGGAGAAAGTTGGTGGAGTATTCAATTTGGTTCATAACATGACTACATTTATTACATCATCTATTTGGTGGCACTTCACCAGGTGGTTCAGGTCTTTGATGGTATCCATTGTTGCTTAAGAGCACATTATGGGAAGCATCCAATGGTTTTTCTAACTTTCACAGAGATGTTTACCATAACCGGGTCAAGATGAAAACCAACCAGCTGTGGATTGACACTTTCATGAGATTCAAAAAGGTCCTGGTGCTGGATAAGAAGAATGTCTTTTATGTGTTATGGTGAAAATCTTGCCTCACCTCTAAAACAGAGAGATCATTTCCTGGGTTGATCAGTTACAAGGATCGCTCTATTGGTACTGTGATATTTGTTGCCTTGTTCTTTGCTACTGTCATGTCTCCAGGTTGTAAGGTTGGGCTAACAAGTGATGCCATAAAATGCATCATTCTATGGTACAGGATTGGTGGTTTGAATTTTTTTGGTGGTAGTAGATTGTCTGGGTGTCTTTTGTTTTTTCCTATCTTTGAAAGAGTTTAAAAACGTATGGTGGGGTGCATCATATTATCTGAGGACCCCAGCATCACCTACAGGATTTGTGAGAAATCTCATGATGGGGCCATAGGAAATGTTCTTGCAGTACTGTATCCATTTATGCTGCAGGGAGATCAAGTAGGGTAGAGGGATGTGCCAAAAAGCTAAGTAGGTCAGAAAAAGGCTCCAGATAAGTCTATAGACCAGAAAGGTACCAGAATGACTTCAAAGAACAGATGAGGGGGACATGCCAAAAACATGAACAGAGACAAGAAGACCAGCTCTTCTACTGAGGGATGGACCCATCTTTGCAGGCTAGAACTCTGAGGCTCTGGTGTGTACCATATTCCCTCCATCATTTTAGGTTTCATCCTTATCTAAGTGAGACAGATAAATGTTAGGAGTAATGTCATGACCAGAACTTTGCCACTTCCTTATGAGGCACAGCAGACGTTAGCTATACGTTACAGACAAATATAAAAAGACTGCATAATGATGCTAGTAAATTTAAACTTCCATTGACTCCTAAAGCTAATAACTTCCTTTAATTACATACCCTTGTAAATCAGAATAGAGCGTGGAAGAGGAATATCCTATACTAGTCCAAAATAGGTGATGCTCACGTCCTTCTTTTTGAGGAACCATCAAGTTGACGAATGTGAAGAAAGACTTATTTGTGCTCGATGAAAGAAACTACAAAGGGTTAGGAAAATATGTAAACCTACCTTTGACTGATTAAGGTACTCTTGTAAAGACAGCAAGACTACCAAAGTACCTAGGCAATCCACCTAGTGATTTCTACTAGTTCTACTTGTCTATGATACAGAACTGCATTTGAACAGGAGATAAACCCTGTCAGAGTATTTTTAAAACCCACAGGATATGATTACTTGCTAAACAGAAAACGGCAGATAGAATCAAAGGGCTTGTGGAGTAGAACTTGGGTGTTTGTCTGCTTTTTTTTTATTACAAAGCTTTCGGGAGGGTTATTGTAGATTCAAAAACTTTGTACATTTCACTTTTTTGACAATTTGTGGATCTATTGCAGAGGATCAGCAGATCCAGCCACAATCTGATTGGTTGGCTGTGACTGTTGCAAATATATCTTGGAATCCATGAGTGTGGGATCCCATTGGTTGGCCGCAACCTGAGAAAAATGTTGCAGCACCCATCTTAGTACTTAGGACTCAGTTCCAGATCCCTAGAAACGTTTTTGAAAGAGAATATAAGGAGTTGGGGTAAGGGAAATCTGAACCCCTGGCCATATGGTGGGGCAGGGTTCATCTTTCCGTAGATCTGCTGGTCCACCACGGCACGCACTGTGGCTCTGAGGTGGAGGGGTGCCTGTAGTGAGTGGGGCACAGGCTTGGCTGTATTCAAGGGCCTGCTGCCAATGCCACTCCATCCATGGCCAAAGGCCTTGCATGGGGTACGGTAAGGCACCAATGTGGGGGGGCGAGCACAAGCCCTGGCTTCAGGGACTACTCCCAGCCCCACGCTGCAAACAGCGATGAACATCTTACTTCAAGTAAAAAAAATCATAGAAATTCTCAGAAAAAACCCTACAGTTAAGGTCACAGTTATAGTTATGTATTTAAAAAAACCTTAGAGATTCACTGAAAAAAACTAAAGTTAAAGGCAAGTTACAATTAGGTGACACTGTTAGTTAAAAGCTACTGTTTTAAACAAACAAACCCACTGAAATTCACCAGTTATAATTATCTCAGATTGCTATAATTTGTGCCCTAAATTAACTATCACTCAAACCCTCTCCATGCACTCCTAATTACCTTACATATTTCATCACTCATGACATGTTCAATGGCATCAGTGATAACATGACTGCAACATCTAAAATGAGATCATTCAAGACAGCAAGGCGGAGTAGCATATTACACTATATGCATCTGCATATATACTATGAACATTATTTCATATGTCGCCACTGGGTAGTTATTGTTGTTTCTGCATTTCCATAGGAAAAGTATTCTTTATTTTCCTGATAACATTGACAACATTTAACGAATTTCCACAAAACATTTCAGCAAAAAACTCATTCTCTTCATCTATTTTTTCAAAAGTTTTGGGATGATCTTTCAAGTCAGAATCCCAAAATGCGATTTCCACATTCACATTTCCATAGGGAAATTGAACAGTGATATTGCAAAAACTGAATTACACCAAATTTGGCAGAAAGCTAGATCTTGGTCTAGAAAGTGGGATTTCTTTTTGTGATTTGATTTACATACATACAGCAGTTTTGCTAAATTAAGGTTCAAAAGGTATGTATGTATCAATCCAAGGAGGAAATGTGGAGCTGACAGACAAGATCTGATTAGCTGCCACCTCATCAGCAAAGATGTTGTGGCAGACATTTTAGGACTCTGGGACTCAATCCCTTGTCCTAGAAAAACAATTAAAAATACATATAGGGAGGTAGGAGAAGGATACCATGACCTCCTAGAGCTGGTGGTGTGGCCCAAAAAGTACTTTTTTAAATGGTACTACAGATCTGTGGAGGTTAGCACAGTTGCTTTCTTTTGGTATGGAGGAGCTCCCCCTTCAAGCTGTTTTTAGGCACCAGAAACACCATCTCCTAAGAATTGTTCAATACTTTATGGGAAGGGGGAATGTGGCCTCCCTTCTGAAGCCTCTTTAAGGCCCTGGGGATCCCTTCCTCAGGTCAAACCAATAGTTTTGGGTACTCAACATTGCACTGTTTCCGGGTGCCTTTAACAGACCCTATCAAAGAATGCCAATAATAATGAATAGCTAGTCATTTGGTGATTCCACGTTACTCTTGTAACATGGAATTACGGATACATTCTCCAATCTGCCTAGTGGCGGAATTTCTTTCCTCTGAGGCTCAAGAAATGGGAACTGGCAAGCCCGGCCCAGATTTGGAGTCCCCTAGTGTGCTTTTCTAATGTAGGCTGTCAAGGGCGGTCGCAGTCCAAGGACTCCTTCTCAAATAGATTTGCTGCAGCTTTAGTACTGCATGGTGCCCTTTGTGTGGATTTTTCAGCACTATGGGGGTCATTATGATGAAGGATTTTCCGCATCCTCCGGGCCGGCGGAAGCCACCGCCGGCCCGGAGGATGCAGAAAATCCTCTGCGGACCCACCAGGACCCACCGCCACATTAGGATGGCTGGTGGGTCATGGTTTAGGTCCACAGCTTTTCCGCCGCGGCTGGCTTACAACCGCGGCGGAAAAGCACTAAAATGGCGAAGGTGTCTCTTAGACACCGTCAGCCAGATTAGGATGCGCTTGGGAACATGCTTTTCCGCGGCGGCTTTTCCGCCGTGGAAAAGCATGTGTAACTGCACTGCAGGGGCCCGTTGCGGGCCCCTAGGTGTAGTGGGGGGTGCACATGGGGGGTACCTATGGTACCCCCCTGCATTTGCGTGCACAATGCAGCAGGCACCGCGCGGTGCCTGCCGCTTTGTGCACGCAAATGCTGTGCGTGCATTTTTAACATTGCTGCGGGTGCAGCTTGAAGCTCCACCCGCCGCAATGTTAAAATAGAGGATGTGACCGCCACCCTGGCGGTCACATCCTAATCTGCACAGAGGGAACGCCGCAGCCCATGCGGACGTTCCCTCATGCTCTGGGGTCGCGGACGGACTCAAGTCCGTCCGCGATCCTAATGACCCCCTATATGTGCTACCTGTGCCAAATTGGAGCACAAGCTGTGCAAATGCATACTTTCTGCTCATTGGTGGAACTCCGCAGAATATCATGTGGAGTGATACTCTGTTCCGCACACCCCTGATCAGCTCCCACTTTGTGAATATGATTGTGTTTTAGTCATGTTGATTCTGTTTGTAGCAGTCACCATGTAATAGTTTGAATTTAGAATTTCTCAAATTCTGGCAGTTTGTTCATCACTCAAGCACTGTGGCCTACAGTGCTCTCTATAGCTGCACAAGGCAGTCATCCTTACAGACACTTACAGATGCACACACCGACTGGTCATGTTACCGTGGGCACTACAGTCTGCTCAATGGCTTAGAAAGCATTCCGAAGGTGCATTGCATCTGTGCAGTGTACACATATGTGTGTGAAGGTGAGCTACAAGAGTTCTCTTGCCGTTCTTTATATTAGAAAGGTTCATCCCAGGAAAATAAAGGTCACACACCAACTGCCGTCCCAGAACACACACACCAAGGCAGTGTACTCTTTCATGAAACAGCCGAACAATTATGAAAAAAAGCAAGTGAAAGGTGCAACAATTAATAGAGCAGGAAGAGCAGGAAAGAATGGAAGCAACAACTCAGGCATGGGTGGGAGCAACGAGGTAACAAGCTATAAAAGAGGAAGCAGATGGCAGAGAAACAACAATAAAGTGCCTCTATCTGAGTGAGAGCAGTGGAAGGACATCAATAAGGACATTAACTAATACTTGGTCTGTGCTTCATCAAAGGGACAAACACACAAAGATGAAGTAAAGTCTGCATGTGCTGCCAAAGAGAAGGAAGGAATTGAGAGTGAGGATGAAGCCAACAAATGGCTAGTAATGGGTGGGCTAAAAGGCACTTTTTAGAGTTTTTTTGTTTGTTTTAGAAGCAATAGATTGTCACAAGTGACAGCATATGCAGGCTCCATTAAGGCAAGACCGAATAAGGAGGGGTCCTAAAATGTATTTTTCTCATGCGATATATTAAGCAACGCTCATAACTTTTTCTAGATTGTATCCTTTCCCATCCATGGAGCCTTAAAACAACTCTCAAAGCCCATACTACCATGTACCTTTATCCATCCCTTAACCTTAAAAATCCCTTTATTAACACATACCCTTATGCATCTCTGAATCCTAAAAACCTATTACTAACCTGTACCCTTACTGATCCATGATCCCTAAAAACTCATTTAAGACCCTTACTACCCTGAACCCTTACCCATCCCATAGTGCTTGCATTCCCTTTTTTAAAATGACGTAATAATTGTGTATTTTAAAAAAATCACACCTGCTTGATAAAGTACTGTGTACCATAAAAGGCCTGCGTGGTATTTACCTGTGTGTAAAGGCTTGCATGGAAATATCCTGTGGGGTGTACAACGTGCAAAATAAAGGCTGCTTATCCTCTACACTGCATTTTTTGGGGCATTTCCCGTTGTGAGTGATAGGGCCACACACACAAGAGAGGTACCGCTTTTATTGGGAGAAGTATGAGTATGCTGGGATGTAGGACCATAGTGGATCTCAACATATTTTGGAACTTTCACAGAAATGTGCAGAAAATATGTGATTTTAGCTAAAGTTTGTAGTAACTTTTGGGTAAGTTAAAGTAGTTGGATTCACACAAGTTACACTGCCATGGATTCACAGGGCTATCTAGTTTTCAGAGCTGTCTGAGTTTGGTAGTATTTCTATATGTAGAAGCCAAGCCAGGGCCCATAAACCCCAGCTACCCACATTGATAAACTGGGTCAATTTGCGTGACAAATATTTTGTTTCCAATTTGCATTTTGGGCCTTTTCTGTCAAGGACAATAGGTCCACCCACACTCTTGGGGTGCTGTTTCTATTGCGAGAAGTGTGGAAACATTGAATAGTAGTAATGATGTGAATCTTCAGTGACTCTCCACATTCTCTCACTAAAATGTGAGAAAAATGAGTAATGTTAGACAAAGTTTGAGATTTTCAGGAAATTGTAGGTAAGAAAAGGTAGTGGGATCAACACATAATACACCTTTCTGGTTTCTCTAGGTGGTGACCATATCTCCAAATGTGTTTTTTGTCATGACGGATGTTTTGGTGCCTTTCTTGCTGTGGACAATAGGTAGAGTACTTGCTTTTCTTGGGAGAAGTTTGGAAATGCCAGGTGCCAGGAATTGTGTGTCCCACTGCGTATTCCAGAAATTTCCCTCATATAAATAGAAGGAAAATGTGTGCTGATTGACAGAGTTTGAGTTTGTCGACAGGCCCACTCAAGTAACTGATTGCAAGAAGTGTAGGATGCAGAATAGTCAACACTTAGTTTTATCAATTAGATTGCTTTCTATTTTTGCCTTCCAAATGTAAACCATAACCCATTTTGCATAATGGCCAGTGGATCACAATATTATGAGTATATGTATTGGGTACGTTTAAAAAAAAGCGTGGGTTTCCTTCTTACCCAGTTTTTATTCATTATATTTTACCATATGATTTGCAGTACACACTGAAAAATCATTATAAGCTGCATCTCAATTGTTGGCTCTAGGAATTGAATGTTTTTGGACCGCCAGCATACCCTATATATCCTTGCGGTGAGATGTGATTGACGGTGAAATTGTATATTACTTTGGAAATTAACTATTACAGAAAGAAAGAATTACAGATAAAAACATTGTCACAAATTGTTATTATTTAATGCTTATTTTCATTATGTCATTGTATTTTATTTCAAAAATTATTTTCATTGGAAAACCATGAGTTTTCTACATAAATGGCCCCTTGTTACATTCAGATTTGTGTCTAGTTTTCAGAAATAGATAGCTTTCTGGGTTCACCCATGTATTTCACACCAGTTCCTAACACAAACTGCAAGTAGGTTGACACCAGATAAAATAGTAAAATGGACTACCACTTAGAAGAATGCAAAAACTGTGGTAAAAAATGTTTGTTTTTCTTGGTTCATTCCTGAAAGCTGGGAAGATCTTAATCTTATCACAGTATACCTTTTGTTGATGCCATTTCTTTTTTTTGTTTTTTTTTTATTTCAAAATTTTTATTGCAACCAAAATCAGATGCATAATTCACATTGAAAAGAGAGATATCATAACATAGCCAATGGGAAATAGAGATTAAGACACAAAAAATAAGGTATATTACAGTTCACCATATACTCATATCTTAAAAAAAGCAGAATAAAAAAACCTGTTTAGTAAATACAATAAACAGAAGGAATTCAAACAATATAAAAATAAGAAAGTTAATTTCATAATTCTTTCTGTATCCATTGATATATCGGATCCCAGATTTTCTCCCCCATTAATTTTTTAGCACGGCCTTTCACAGCATATACTTTGCTAATAGCCGAGCCCTCCAAATATGAAATTGTAGCGGATCTGGCCTAATCCATTCTCGAGTAATACAAGCACGATAAACCGACATACATATAAATAATAGTTTTTTTTGATCTTCAGAGATGTTGATAGAAGAGGTACCTAGCATAACAATCTCAGCTGTGAGAATAATGTTACATTTGAAGATTAAAGATAGAAAAATCTGTATCTGGTTTAATACTGACGTGAGCATCGGGCAGAAAAAGAACATATGGGTTGCATCCGCAGCTTCTAATGTACATCGTTTGCATGCGGTACCTGTGGATGCTCCCCATTTAGAGATTTTCTCAGTCATAAAGAACCATATAATGTTGAGTTCGAGATCTACCCGTGAGTAGACTAGAATTAGCCAGATGAATAGAATCTTCTATCAAGACATTTGTCACTGCCCAGGTTTTCTGCCCAACGATCCTGAACTACAGATAAGTCATCTAAGTATGATGAAATCAATAAATTATACAGAAAGCCTATCTTACTTTCAATATATAAATCTTCAATCAAAGGTACTTTCTGTAGCCCTAAACGTTGTTCTGAAGATAAGGTATTGAAATAGCTGTGTATTTGAAAGTATTTATAATAATCTAAAGGCAGAATGTTAAACTTAGCTTGACGATTCGGGCAAGAAATAAATTCATTATTATACCATAAATCATTATTAGAATTAATTCCTTGTTTACTCCATTTTACCATAGTTTGATCTCTACATATTTCAGGCAATAGTTGTTTAAATGCCAGGGGGGTATATCTAAGGATTTTCGGGATCCCTAAATGTCGCTTAATAATCTTCCATGCCCGATATATGCTTCAATTACAGTCTTGAATTTAACTTTCTTGAAATAGCTAGGTTCGATATTTTTTAAAAAGCAGCCACGAGCTTCTGACCCTAAAGAAAATTCATAAATGGAGGGGAAATGTGGTTCATAAATTGGTGCTTTTATGCCAATAATTAATGGTTTGATGAACTGCAATATTGATGCTAAATAATAAAATAAGAAATGTGGTGTACTCCAACCTCCTCTGTTCTTAGGGAGAGTCAACTTTTTAAAGGCTCTACGGTGGTGTTTATATCCCCATAAGAATCTTCCGGCCATTCTCTCAAGCTGTTTAAAAAAATCTATAGGAAACTCAAGAGGGCGAAATGTGGCTAGTTGTTCCGCCAATTTAGCTGAAAATATTTCATAAACCTTAGCTTTGTGTATGTCTAGTGTGGTTTTAATTTGATCAGTATCCTGATGTTTGAAGATAGCTTTAGCAAGTTTCTCCTCCCATTCTCATACTCAAATAAAGTTCTGTTCTATTTTTTCCTTAATAATTTTTTGTTTTTTAATTGAATATGAGAGTGTTTCCCCCCGTACCCCGGCTTTAAAAGCATCCCAAATTATCTGAGTAGAGGTACTACCTCTATTAACACGAAAAAAGTATTTGATCCATCCAGTCATTATTTCTAAATATGATGGGTCCACAAATAGTTTCCAATCAAATGACCAGGATCTGAGGGTTGCCGACACAGCAGTCATTGTCGGGATTTCTATTAGTATTGGGTTATGATCAGAAATTATACGGGGAAATATTTTAAAAGATGTACTGGTAATTAAACCACTATTCACAAAGAAATAATCTATACGTACATATTTCTGATGGGGATTAGAAAAAAAAGTTGATCCAGGTGAATCCCACGTCTTTTAAGCCATATTCTGTTATCAGCCCTTTAACAGCATTGTATGTCTTTCTTTTTTTTAGACCTGGGCATGTACTGTCAGTAGATATATCAAACCCATCTGCAAGATGTAAATTCAGATCTCCACAAAAAGATAGTCTAAAATCTCAGGATCATCTGAGTTTGGGGCATATACAGTGCATATTGTCCATGATTTAGCATTTATCTCGAGCTCAATATTGCCCATCTTCCATACTGGTCTACTTTTGTACGTTTTAAGAGCCCTCTTCCATATCGCATAAGAATTGCCACACCCTTTGTAGTAGAGCCTTGTTTAGTACATGTTAGCAATTGCAGACCCAGATCCTTAAACATATTCCTGTCATTCCACCTGATATGTGTCTCTTTCAGACATAATATATCTATATTCATGCTTTGTATAATCTGAATACATATCCCCCTTTTTTTTCTATTATTCAATCCACAGACGTTCCAAGAACAGATTCTAAATTTACCCATCATCAACAATTAAACAGTTTTCTTCCTTATCTATCTGTATACTTCCAGGATGTCTGGACCATTGATTATTTAATTACGTATTCATATTTTTATATTAGCCCCTCTCAAGAAAACCATTAAAAGAAAACAATGATAGAACAACAATCCATTAGCTTAGCAATTTTTTTTGTTGCTGATTTTGCTTGTACTCACCACCCACCCTCATGACCCCAGCTCCCGCCCCCCCTCTTCGCTTCCCCCTTCCCCTTCCCCTTGACCCCATCCCAATTTGGGCATAAGGACTATTAGTCCCTAGTATGTATTGATTGAGAAGCATCTAGTGTCTCGCAGCCCCTCCTACACACCCTTCTGTCTTAAACTTTCATTATGAGCCATTTTCCAATGAGTTTTCTGCTATTTCCATCAATAAAGCAATATAACTATATGTCTATTAATACAAAAAGAAGAAATCCACCATATGTGCAGAATTTACAGTCACATTGAAGCCAAAAGCTCTTTAGCTGCCCCCTCAGAAGTCAAATAATACGATTTCTCTTTGAAAACTATTTTAAGTTTAGAGGGATTCAAAAGAAAAGCCTGAGCACCTTTGGCTTGAAAAGCTGGTATTAGTTGACGAAATTGCCAACGTTGTTCTACTGTGGCATGGCAATAGTCAGGCCGAACAAAGAATTCAACACCTCTACCTCTTCTTTTCCTATCTGGCCTAGCCAAATTATAAAGAGCCTCTCTTGCCAAAAAATTGTTCAGGTAAATCAAAATTGCTCTGGGCTTTGCATTAGTAGTTTGTCTAGTGTTTTTTTGGAATGGAAAACGATGTGCTCGTTGAATTTCCAGATCCCACTTCTATTGTATGAGTTCTGGGAAGGCTTCTGAAAAAAGGTCAATCACATATTGTCTAATGTTGCCACCTTCATTTCCTTCCGGAATAACCAGGATGCAGAGATTATTTCTTCATGATCTGTTATCCAAATCCACCAGTTTCCAGTTTATTTCATCTCTCAATCCTACCAATGATGAGATTTGGGTTTGTTGATTTGTCATTGTGTCTTCAATCGCCGATATCCTCCACTCAGCCTCCGTTACTCTCACAGATCTTTCATTACAAGATTTAGCGACTTTTCTAAGATTCTTTTGAAGCCGTCGGATAGCACACTGCGTGCGGAGATTTTCTGCCCTTGTCTCTTCCCGATGCTGAATCATAAGTTGACAAAGCATATCTAGTGTAGTGCCGGTCGGTTGTGATTGCCCGGGGGCCTGGGGCTGCTGATTTTGTGATGCAGTCAAATTTGAATTACTGGAGAGAGAGTCTGTGTTTGCTGTAATGGATATAAGATCATTAACAGCGCCTTCCAGTCTCTGTTGAGGAGGATCCTCATCCTGATCCTCAGACTGTTCCAAATCTTCCTCTTCATCACCCTCCTCCCATCCCAATGACTCGAATGAATCATGCTGTGAACTCAGACTTTTAGCACTCACATCATCTCTCCACCCATCATCTGCCGCCTGGATATCGGACTCTAATGCCACCGACAAGTCAGTCATAGAATAAAAGTTACCTGCAGAGTCTAATGATTCGGCATCTTCCCCGGCCGGTAAAATTTCTTCTGGTACATCCGATATCAACTGCGTAATATCAAGTGTCTGTTGAGATGGAGGGATTGGATTTTGACTTTCCTTTAATCCAGTTTTTGAAGCACCTTTATCAACTTTACCATTCCCAGTACCAGTTACTTTGTTACGACCAGTGTCAGAAACAGTCTTTACCCTCTCACTTCCAGTTAGGTGAGGTTTCCCCGTGGTGTTGTTTATGCCAGTATTTCCCGGATCTTGTGTCTTAGTGCTATTTTCTGTCTGAGCAAACATGTCCGGAATTTTAGGAATTGCTCCCTGCCTACAAATCCCAGAATCCCCCATTATTACACGGGTAGTGTTAGTAGTAATATCTTCAACAGATACAGAGCCAGACTCAATATTCTGAGTTACCTGTTGAGGGTTCTGGAGAGAAAGGTTTGATGGAGTATTGTTGATGCCATTTTCAGTTAAATAAATGTGTGTGCTTTCTTGCAAAGCAATTTTTCCAATTTTTCCAAACAAACCACAAAGTTTACTCTATTTTAGCTAGTTTCTCATTTCCATTCAGCATAACTTACAAAACCTGTTAGCATCTCCACTGATTAGTAGACAAGCATTGGTAAATGCATTAGGTTTTGCATATCTGATTAATAATAAGCTGTCTTGTAATTGTAGCTTGCTGAGTTTTTGTACAATAATAGTTACAGAAAGTCTGTTAAAGTGTTATGACTTGTTTATGTACAACAAGGCAATATATTTTGCTGTTACTAGAGGTTTGGTGCAGGTAAGTAAAAGCAATAGTTTGACAAATTAAATTGATGAGGGAAATAATAAAATGAATCAATGTAATAGCAATATTATGTGTTTAGAAGCTTTCTGATTACTTTTAAGCTCTGTGCCACTACATCTGCTGCAACATCAAATCATGCACCTAGTGCCTGCCAGATAATTGCATATGTGACTGCCCGTTTAGTAGTAAAATATAACAATATTTGGTGTTTCGAGGAGTTATGACAACTTTTGGCCCAGGTTCCACTGCATCTACTACACCAATCAAATCATGACTCTATTACCTGTAAGATAACTGCCCGTGGGACTGCCTGTTTAGTAATTAATTATTACTATGTTTGGTGTTTAGTGGGGTTCCTAGAGCTTGGGGCCCCGGTGTCAATGCACCCTTTACACCACTGAAATCATGACCCCAGTGCCAGCAAGTGAACTGCACTTGTGACTGCCTGTTCAGTAGTTAAATATAGCAATATTTGGTTTTTAGTGGAGTTATGATAACCTTTGGCCCTGGTGCCACTGCCCCTGTTGCACCATTCAAATCATAAACCTGTTGTCTACAAGGTAACTGCTCTTGTGTCTGCCTGTTTAGTAGTAGAATATAGCAATATTAGGTGTTTAGTGGAGTGGCTAAAGCTTTTGGTCCTGGAGTCACTGAACCCGTTGCATCATTGAAATGATGACCCTATTGCCTGCAAGAAAGGTTCACTTGTGACTGTGTTGTTTAGTAGTAAGATTTAGCAATAATCTGTGTTTAGTGGGGTCCCTAGAGCTTTTGATCCCAGTTCCACTGCACCTGGTACACCATTTAAATGATGCCCCTTTTAATGGCAAGGTGAATGAAATTGTGACAGCCTGTTTATTAGAAAATATACCAATATTTGGTGTTTAGAGTAGTTCTGACAACTTTTTGGCGCGGTGCCACTACACCTGCTGTACCATTGCAACAATGATCCTGTAGCCTGCAAGATAACTTCACTTGCGACTGACTATTTAGTTGTAAGATATAGCAATAATTGGTGTTTAGTGGGGTGCCTAGATCTTTTGGTTCCAATACTACTGCACTTGCTGCTGCATTATTGAAGGCATGCCCCAAAATCCTGCTAGATAACAGCACTCATGAATGCCTGTTTAGTAGTAAAATAAAGCACTATTGGAGTTTGGTGGAGTTATGTCAACTTTTGGCCCCGGTGCCACTGCACCTGCTGCACCATTTAAATCAAGCCCCTTTTAACTGCAATTGTGGCTGCCTGAATAGTATTAAAATGGATTTGATAATGCCTACAATTAGCAAACAAAGGTACTGATGCATGAATAGGAAATGCCACAAACGTTCTAACGCTAAAGCATCTGCTTAGTAGAAGATGCCTTCTAAGCCAAAATAGGAAGAGGACAACCAACTTTCCACAAACTAATAGAAGCCATCAAAAAAGAACAAAGTTATCAAGATCTAAGGCTAGACCAATCCCTCACTAAAATAGGTCCTAAACTTAGTAAGCAAACAAAAACAATGTGCGAATACCTACAGCACAAAACTAGACTCTACCCAAACACCAAAGGACTAGAATACCTAGACACAGTAGCCAAATCTGCACTTTAAACATAAGACAAAAGCAAACACCATGCAGCATTTAAAAATTACAAAACAATTAAACAACATATTTCTACTTTTTTTAAATTAATAATTAGAATGTCATTTAAAAATTAAAAACATACATAAAAATATATGACATAATTATTAAAATAAAAAAGAAACAAGCTAAGAAAATTTTAATCAAAAACATTTCCCACCCATAACAATTAAAAATAACTTACAGTATTGTTTCAGTAGATGGTCCTAAATAACAAACAAACCCACGGTATTTAAAACTAAATACAAATCCATTAAAAAGAAATGCCCCAAAAAAATGAAAAAATACAACTGAAGAAAAATGACTCTAATGATGCAATCCTCACAATAACGCAATGCAAAAAAAAAAATTAGTTTGTAAAAAAAAGCTACAAAAAAAGACCCAAAAAATAAAAGGAAATGTAAAAAACGTAATTTGCTTCAAAGAAACAAAATACGTTTTCTTTTTCCTAAAAAAACTGCATCTTCAGCACCATAGCTTATGGAAACAGTAAACCTACCCTCCCAAATTAACACATACAAGCCCATTTACATTAATTACAACATTAAATGCAACATAACATAATTAAACATCACATACCACTCTTCAAAACTGTGTCAAACAGATCAAACACTAAACTACCAAAACAACACTAAGCTACACTAAAAATGAACTTTTAACACTCTAACAAGTCTAACTACACTACCAATACCTTCCTCTGCCCTGAAATTATGTTAAAAATAAATTAAATCAAACTTACCTTAAGCGACGAAATGCACCTCCCAACCAGCTTGAGGTTCCATCTTCCAAAATGACGTAAAAACAAAATAGATGGATGGAAAAGTGAGCAAATGGAGAAAAAAAAATCTGCGTAATAAAAATAAAAAAAAGACTACCTCCCCATAGACAAAAATAGAGACATTTTAAAATTCTCAAATATATATATATATTTTTACATTTTAAAAAACAAATATATTAATATACATAAAATGTACACAAATTGTAAAATATATATTAAATAATATATTAACACAAAACATAAAACATAATATTTTATATATGTTAAAATATATATTCCTTTGATGTACTTACTTCCAACATATAAAATTACAATAAAAATATTGTGAATGTGCAAACAATATTACAGTGTTTAGGTAAAAGAAATATGATACAAAAATATATTTTTTGATTTTTTTGAATTATTTAATATATTAAGTATTGTTTTATAAAACATAGTATTATTTAAAATAGAAAATATTAAATAAATACAAACTAAAACAATGTAAAATACATATTACATAATTTTATTACAAAAATAAAATTATCTAAAATGTATTAAAAAATATATGAAAGCAAATGTATTAAAATGTTTCCTTTTCTTTAAAGTAAATGAAAAATAACAAAAATCAAAATGTCTATAATGAAACTCCCAAAAATATACTTATTTTACTACTGCATAATTGTGCTTGCATAAAAATGAAAACAAATTCAAAACAGTAAAACAAATATATATTTATAAATACATTTGTAATGTAAATGTACATTAAAATATGTTAAAATGATTTATGCTTCATAATGTCTTCCTATTTATGTCGAAATGCGTTAATCTTGTTTTTTGAGTGGGTAAGTCAGTGTTGCATGGGTTAGTGAGTGTATTTGTGAGGGGCTGTGTGGGTGACTGAGTGTGTGTATGGATGTGTTGGTGAGTGAATGGATGTGTCAGTGGTATATGGGTGAATAACTTTCTCCTTTTATCTCCAGTAAGACTCACACAGGTAGATTGCTGAGAGGTTGTCAGAAGCCATGCCCCCTTCCTCCTCCACTCTGCAAAAGCACCTCCTGGCACACTACTCATTCGTGGAAAAAATTCACTTTAGTTCTGAGGCACTAAGGAGGCAAGGGGACCTCATGCCCCCACCAACAGTGCGCTGAGAGGCCTGTTTGCAGAGTCGTGGAGAAAGGGGGCATGGCCTCTGACCACCTCTCAACAATCCCACTGTGTGGGGCTTACTGGAGGTGATGAGAGGCCTTGTGGGTCCTAAGGACCTCAGCAGCCAGTGGGACTTATCCCCCAACCAGCAGCACACACACACCAAAAATCTTGTTTACAGAGTAGTGGAGAAAAGGGATGGTGCCTCTGGTGAGTTGCCGGCTTTTTTGTAATTTTGGTTTTGCTATTGTTTAAGAAAGGCGGCCGCATGGCCCTGGACTGTTTTGCGCCCGGGGACCCCTTCCCCTGGGGTCTGCCTACTGTGTTTGTATCTAGGAACCTGAATCATTATTGCTATTTTATGCCCTTGTACGGCTATAATCAATAATATGTAATGTAATGTGTCTTGTAAAGCGCACTGCTGCCCTGGGGCGTCGTGGCGCTGTAGACCGCTGGGGAACCCGTCCTGGCTATCCCTGTGAGATGGTCCCTACTGGGTATCTCCAAGGTGAAACCAGGCACCCCGGCGAATGTGGGGGGCCGTTGTAGAGATGAGGCAAGCTAATGCCCAGAGTTGCCGAGTGTGATCCCTGGTTAGAGTAGGCACCGAGGCGAGAATTATCGAGTCCGCTGACCCTGGTCCACGACCCTGCTGCGTCGGGAATTGAACCCTGGTCCCAGGCCGTTCTCTGCTTCCGGGTCTGCCGCCTCTAACCAGTGAGCCACACCACTCTACTCCTTACATATCCCTACAATGGCATAAGAATTAGATCCATATTTAAGTAAATAGCCCTTGCAGTCCAAAGCACGGCAGAAGCTACTTCCTTGGATTCCTAGAAAGCACAACAAGTTCTTTCGACACACCAAACCTCCAGCAACCTTGGAAATCCCCATTTGCTTTTGTTTTGATTTGTCATTAAAACTCCTGCAAACACTAAAAGAACAGTCAGTTCTTAGTGACATCTTTATTGACGTCTTATGTCCACCCTTACGTCAAACCCGGCACCTTTCAGGTATAAATATACCAACGTTGCCTTAAGCAAACACACGGTGGTGGTTTTGGAGCAGAGCAGCTATCTACTTGCCCGAGAGCCCAGCTGATGCGAGAGCCCATGGACGCTGCTCCTCCTTTTGACGCACTGAGAGAGACGCTGTCTTTTTCTCCTGCCGAGAAAATCCAGCTCTGGTGTTCTCAGCCGCCTTCACGGGCTGCTGGGATATCGAGTCCTGAAAGAGAGATACCAGACCTCCTGCATTCTATTACCTAGGTACGGAGCGTACTAAACCTTTAAAGAGAATTTTTGAATCAGATTCTTGGCAAAACCAACTTAACTTAAACTGCTACTTACTTACTCCTTCCCACGTATTAGGCTTAGGTCAGGTAGGCGTATTTTAGAAGCACCAGTTGAGTACGTTAGTCAATGTATATATGTATGTATATATTTTATCAATTTTTAAGTATCTTATGGCTAAGAAACCATATCAATGCTTTTATAGTATTATTTCATAATACTCCTTTTACTGTACGCACTTTACTTTATATTAAGTATTGCAATCATGGCAATTCATTTCTCTTGCATGAGAAAGAAGACTGTTCAATAGATAACACCTTTTTATTGAAAACGCCCATCTCTCTCTTCTCTGCACTCTGGTGAAACTAAGTATGCACAAATGACTGAGTGAAATAGCTGTCTATTGTTTTCACACGATTCTAGAGATACACTCTTATTCTGAGGGAGCAAAGTTGTCATGTTATATGGTTGTCAGAAGCTAATCCCTTCTTGTTTATCCAGGGAGGTTAAACTCCTCCTCGTTTATTCGAGAAAGTTTCTAGTGACCTCTGAGCTAGCTGGGAAACCTTAAGTTTAATATAGTCAGTAGAGACCTAGTCGACCTCAGTCCTACGTCTACACTGCTGAGTATATTATTCCAATGCGCAGATCCTATTGGGAATATAGGAACTACACTACATGCCCTTTCTGAAATAATTTCTTATTAAAAAAACAGGGGGGGGGGGCAATTTCTACCCCAGGGACCCGATCCCCTGGGGCACATCCTTTCTTTTTAAATTGTTTTCTTTTTTTTTAATGAAGGAAGGGGGGCCCTTTCCTGGGTCATTTTCAGCCCCGGGGACCCCATCTCTGGCCATTTATGGACCCAGGGACCCCATCCCCCCAGGCAAGGCATTTATATACTTTTTTTAAATGGGGATATGGGCCTGTGTGACCCCCTCTTTGGGCCAATGTCATCCCAAGAACCCCATCCCCTGGACCTACACACTTCGTTGGGGCATTCTTTCCTTTATGGAAAACGCTTTAATGCATTTATTACATGATTTGATTAACTAATATCAATTTCCAATTTCTTTTCACATATATTGGTGATTGAAATTAAATGTGAATTAACTTGCCATCTAAATAAATACAGATTACTAAAAGATTTAACTAAATAGCACTTCAACAAATACCAAAATATTTTTAGTGACTGAAAAGAGATAAGTGGTTGTGATAATGATTTATGTGATGCAGAGCTCCTTATTTTATCTAAAACAATGGCAAGGATCCATCGAGTGGCGGAGGGGTTAACCCTGATGCTGGTAAACTGTGATTTTTAATCCCTCTGTTTTCCGCTCCGTCTAAAACTGAACTCGGACAAAACGGAAGTCCTTATCTTAGGCACACCCTCTTCCGCCTGGGACGACTCTTGGTGGCCAACGGCCCTAGGAAAAGCCCCCATACCGACGGACCACGCACGGAACCTGGGCATCATCCTGGACTCCTCACTCTCGATGACCAGACAAGTCAACGCCGTCTCATCATCATGCTTCAACATCCTACGCATGCTCAAAAAAACATTTTGCTGGATCCCCCGCGAAACAAGAAAAACGGTCACCCACGCACTGGTTACAAGCCGTCTGGACTACGGAAACACCCTTTACGCCGGTACCACCGCAAAACTGCAGAAAAAACTCCAACGCATCCAAAATGCTTCAGCCAGACTCATACTAGACATCCCCCGCACAGACCACATTTCCGTTCACCTGAAAGACCTTCACTGGCTCCCCGTCAACAAGAGGATAATGTTCCGTCTCCTCACCCAGGCACACAAAGCCCTATACGAACTTGGACCTGATTGTCTCAACACCCGCTTTCCTTTTACACCCCCACCCACCAGCTGCGTTCGTCCAACCAAGCCCTCGCCGCTGTGCCGCGCATCCACAAAGCCACCATGGGGGGAAGATCCTTCTCCTACTTAGCGGCCAAAACCTGGAATTCCCTTCCCACCCACCTCCGCCTTACTCAAAACCACCTAGCCTTCAGAATACAGCTGAAAACCTGGATATTCGATAAGTAAACCTCCCCCCCCTTCCTCAAGCGCCTTGAGACCCTCTGGGTATGTAGTGCGCTATATAAATTTTGACTTGACTTCACTTGACTTGGTTAAAACTGGCACCTGTGCAAAATCACTAGCAGAAGAACAAGAAAATGTACATGGAAGCTTACAGAGGAACAGAAAGATGACAGCGGACCACTTTGGGAGCCAGCTTGGACCTTACCAAAGTAGAGGGAGGGAAGAGAGGGAGAGATGTGGAAAGAGGATTGGTGGAGGTCACCAGATGGGTGCCTTACCTCCCACCAGAACCCAGGAGTGTTGTGGCCCACTAGGTAAATCCAGATAAGCCACAATAATAACTCACATGCAAAAACTGAGCACTTGATTTTTTTCTTGGTGTGTGTTATTATTTTTTGCACATATCGGGTATTTTAGAAAGGTAAATTTCACTCATTTGGTTGCGTTCTTGTGATGTGATACTTTCCAACATCAATAAGAACTGAAGGAAGGTGAAGCAAAAAAAAGGTTGTAAACTTGAAGTGGTTGAGAACACAAGGGTAGCATAAAGAATGAGCATGGGCGGAAAATCCGTTCCGCTCGCGGATTTTGCGGATTTTCAGTAAATTCGCAATCCACGAACTCTCGCAAATTTACCGAAAATCCGCAAATTCGCACGCAGCGGATTTTTTTGCTTGGTGATACAATATTGCGGCGTTCGGCGTTCACTTAAAGTCATTCAGCGTTTACCGAGTTGTTTTTCTCAATATTTTGCGAGTGCTGCGCCATTTTGGATCTTGCTGCGGGACATTGCGGGAGTTTGGCGACGCATCGCGAGAGTTCGCAATTGCGAACATGTAGATGCGGCGGGCAGCAACAATCTCGCACTCACGAAATTACAAAATTTGCAATTCTGCACAAGAAATTCACCAGCAAGCAGCATAAACCTTCTGAAAATTATGATTTTTATCAGAATAACTCCTTAGGTTGAAATTTGCCTGCACTTTTTTTTGCAAGGAGTCCATTTTGGGGGTGGGGGCGGGGTGGGAGGAAGGAAGTGCCCCACAGAAAAACAAGTTTTGCAAAACTGAAAGCACTCAGCAGGTGCAAAAGTTCAAACTCATCATTAGTAACCATTCCCTGTAGTGCTTCCTGAGGGGCCCCTCCAGGGTTCAGTTGCCTACTTGCAACTATTCTATGACCCTGCTCTGACCCTCACAGCAGGCTCATAGAATAGCTACAAGTAGGCCACAAAGGTCCTGGGGAAAAAATTGCACTGCAACAGAAAGCAAATTACAGATAAGGAAGCAGGTGCCAGACAGGAAGTTTAAATTCAGTGACACATTAATCAACCCCAAATTAATTGATGTCAGTTGAAGCAGGGCAGGTGTGCTTGCTTCCCCCCCCATAATCTACAGTGATGAACCAGAAATGAATTCATGTCAGTTGAAGCAGGGCAGGTGTGCTTGCTTTCCCCCCCCCCATAATCTACAGTGATGAATCAGAGGGTAGCAGTGATGTACCAGAGGGTGGCATGGGTGAACCAGAGGGTGGCAGTGGTGAAACAGAGGGTGCTCTGAACCTGTGATGATGAACCAGACGTAGAAACAACAAAGTCGCGACCGTTGCGAGACGACAAGTAAGTTTGCAAATGCGAACTGGTACAAAACCCTTGCGAACTGGCGGAAACCCTAGCGAACACAAAAAAAAATCCACAAATTCGCGAGAGTTCACGGATTTTGCAGATTGCGAATTCACAAATACGCAAATTCGCGAACGCCAGATTGGCAAAATTCGCACATGCTTAATAAAGAAAGAATATGTCTGTAGATAAAGAAGAGGAATGCACTCCCCCAGAATACTTTTTTTTTTATGGCTCCTCCACCCTTCATTTCATTTTGTCTTGTCCCTGGTGTGCATCTTTATGAGGTATCTTGGTGGGTACCACTTGCTCTTTTCTAAACTGGATTTGTTTTTAGTTTTGATTAACCCCCAGTCTGTATTATCACAGTTTTTCTGGAGTAAGAGAGGGTGGGTGGGATAGCAGTCAAATAATAGTGAAGAAAAAACATGCATATAATAAACACCTAATTACCTAGGTCATTCTTTCCTTTTCTGAGAAATGTTGGTGGTGATCCCTCAAGGATACTAGAAAAGAAAGAAAGAAAAGAGAATTAGTGGAGCTTTTATCCTAGAAACAACGGGGAACTATTAAGAACACGAAGTTATATTTCAAATGTGCCCTTTTCAACAATAAAAGCACAATTAGTAAAAACCGACACACAAAACCTAGAAAGCAATTATTCTGCCCATCCCTCCAGGGCATCCAGCACCTTAAAGTTATTAGCCAACTCTTCCCTCCCATAAGTAGAACAACAACACAAGGTCCAAACCGTGATGGCACTAGTTTTATCAGCTATTTCCTATGCAAACATTACTATTCTAAGACTTAAAAACCCCACACTGAAGAGACTGCAGAATGTGGCAGCCTGCTTGTTAGCTAAAAGCCCATTTGCATTGATGTTGTTCTATTGGGTTTATGTGGAAAAGACCATTTCTGGTTTGCACAACTTTAATCAAAAGGACACCAGTATATGGAAACCAAAGGCTACTACAACAAAATCTCACAACAGTTTAGCTCTGTCATAAACCTTCAGTCCCAACATGCCCTCTTTAAGAAAGATAGACATTGGAGGTTATTTTACCATCCAGGGTTCAGTTCTCTGGTCCTTTACCACAAACAAGCATCACAGAATAGAGATCATGTGAACAAAGTTGGCATTGCTATTCATGGAGTAACCTTCTAGCTGCTAGATGTATACATCTTGCAGCTAGCACCGAAAAGCTGGACATAAGGCACATGCATGCATAGCTGGCATATCATAACACAACGCAACATATATATGTTGTGCATTCATACATATTCTTTTTTTTCCTTAAGAAGGGACAAAGGGGACATATACATTAACAGAAATAGCAACGTTTAATCTCTGCAGCACAAAAACCATTGAACCGCCTACAGCAGAGTGTCAACCCCCTACCATTGAAACTTGCTCACAGTGGCAAATCAGAAGTAGCAGCCGGCTGATCACTGAAACAACATCGACTCCTATAATATCGACCTACAAAATTATCGAGTCACTAATATCTTATACACAAAATGAAAATAAAAAAATATTTCTAAAAAAATATTGTCAGAAAAAATATTGAGTCCAAACATATCAACAAAAAAACACATGAATATCAATAAAAGTGAAATAACATATATTACATCAAAAATATCAATATGCATAATTTCGACAAAACGAACATCGATAAAAAGCATATAAACTATTTAGAAAAATAACATTTAAACATAAAAATAAACTATTTTCATAATATAAACAAATAACATATTTCAAACATTAAAAACAAACACTGACAAAAACATTCCATACTAATAAAACTAAAACACAAACAAATATACTTAAAAATCAAAAACAATAAATTAATAAACACTACAACAGAAAAATATCACCACTGTCAAAAATAAACAAATATATATTACATAAATAGAAAAGATTACATTTATTAACACATACATTTTAATTATATTACTAAACAAAATTAAAAGGAACATTAAATAAACATAATTATCATTAAACAAATTAAATTTTTTAACTGCCACCAATACAAACCAATAGAAAACTCTAACTAATTAAATAAGCACTATTAAAGCAATCAAATAATTAACACAAGATTTACTATGAAACAGACAAACACTGCAGAAGGACAAATCTTTGCGAGACAGAAAACAGAACAAAAAAGATCTGCACATACAACTAAACAGAAAAGCTTTCATTAAAGGTAAGTACAAAACTTTTTAAATATATAAATTAGATTAAAACAAACAAATATAAACAAAGTAACTTAAAATATAACATGTTTTCCTTCATATTTCACAGACTAAACCTAACTAAAACTCTACGTAGAAAACTCAAAACAACGATTTCCTTCCAAAACAACTACAAAATCAACATTAACAAAAAATATAAAACAAAGTATATGTCTTAACTAATAGAGTTAACTTATTAAAACTAAGACATTTATATAAAAAAGCAAAACATAACTAACAAACACTTTTATTTGACTTGCATTTAAAGACTACCACAAAACAACAACAACGAAATAATCTACATCAACTAAAAATAATAAATATTTTTCTTAGAATAAAAACAACTAAATAAAAATAGGAACGAAATAAACTAAACTAACAAACTAAATGCAACACTTCAATAAAAACAACATTTTATTTTTTGGCCAGCAGTAAAAAAAGAAACCAGTGAATAACCTACAAACTTCAAAAAGTATCCAACAAGAAAAGAAAAACAAGAAATATGTAGGTATATTTTAAAATTTAATAATTATATATACATATTTACTCTTCAATAATTAATAATTACCAAATATATATATCTAAATACATTCACAGAGATACGAAGAAAATGACAGAAGGGGCAAAGTTCATTTCCTCACAACAAGGAAAAAGACTTCTGTGCTACAGGGGCTATACTTATACACAAGAGAAAATAACCGGAAAAAAAATCCATTGGAAACCTAGTAAATACTACTACAATTCTTGCTATGGGAGAGCAACAATAGAAACAAATGTTATTTATGTTAGGGAACACAACCATAACCCCAACGTCACAGAAATTGAGGTGAGAGATGCTGTAGAAGAAGCAAGCACCAGCTCACAACAAACCACTACCCAAATATTAAAAAACTTACTAACTAGGGTTTCTGAACATGTAACAGGACTATTACATTCTATCCCAACTCTAAAAGTCCTCATTGCCAGAACTAAAATATCTCCTGCTCAACCACCCCTCAAACCTTTGTAGGAATCATAATTTTACAAGAATACAGTCACACACAAAGATGAAAAATTCATTCTTTATCACAATATTAGTCATGTGAACAGAATTATCATCTTTGCCACCGATACCAACATTCACATGTTTAAAACAATGTGAAACATGGATGATGGATGGTACATTTAAAGTTTGTCCTAAGCCTTTTTATCAACTCTATGCCATCCACTGTGAATATGAAGAAACTAACTTCCTCTTCAAATACGCACTACTCCCCAACAAACACAATACTACCTACATAGAACTCTTTACAATAATTAAGCAACAGACAGAAAACTACTTCCCACAAAAAATAATAATAGATTTTGAGCAAGCAATGATTCAGTCAATTTAAAAAAATATATCCACATAGTGCAATACAAGGTTGCTATTATCGTTTCAACCAAAATATCAGGAAACGTCTCCAAAATATACCCTAAGTATAGATTATGCCACAAAGAGCAACTTTGCTTACCAAATAAAAAAAATTTATAGCCCTGGCCTATGTACCACCAACAGAAGTAGCCAACCACTATAATATACCTATTGAAAGTCCTTTCTACCAAACCAAAAAAGCAAAACTAACACCCTTGCTTGACTACTTTGAAGACACCTGGGTAGGAAGACCAAATAGGTCAGGGCAACGCAGACAACCCAAAAAATCCATATGGCCGAGATACCCGCCACCCCCTCTCAACACAATCCCCAAAAGGAGTGAAACCGGAAACAGTTCTTGAAGTTTTTGGAAGTGGGATGGAGTGACCATCCCGGCCGTATTTATTAAAACAAAATTATAACATTAAACGTTTCATGTTATGTACAATTTCATTACCATATTGCGATGTTTGGCTAACCTTAACAGATTCTCTAATACAGAGGTTCTCCTAGCCGAACTAGCAACCTACAAAACATTTCTTGACATATTGAAATTGTACAACCTAACGTTTAAGGGCCAACGGCAAGGTCATAACCGGTGTCAAGATCCCTAACCAGACTTACCCCTCCCACTTGGGATGGGCGACAGCACGGAGGCGTACCTCAAGTGCAACTACTACCAATTTCCCTTGACTTGACGGGGGCACCTAAAACTCGACGCCAGTTAAAGGTCGTTCGAATACTCGTGTGAGGTATCTAGAAGGTATCGTGGCCCTTATCCCAACCCCACACAACTTACCGCATCTGCCGTCGCAGATGTCACTGGCCCCGGGAAATTCCCCAGGAGGGGGCTGTAACCCCTCCTACAAAGGAAGGGGCCTTGACCGCCTTTCCTTTACTTCCGGCGACCCATCCTTAGAAGGGACCGCCTCCCCATTGAGGGGCCAATGGCCACCTCTCCCGAGCGCTCCCATCCGTGTTGGGTGACGCCCACTCATAGGGATCTACTAATTAGTGCTCACCGATCATGACCTTACCGCCTACCAAAATAAATACGACAGTGCAAATTAACCTAAGAATACCTTGGCCACTATGACCGAAAGAGCATACATCAAAATTCAACACTAAACTGAATATCTTTAATGGCAAACGTACTCAACAACGACCATTCTTTATTAACTCAAAATCAACATGGCACTACAACCTGTAAACGCAAACAAACAAAATTAATCAACTTTATTATACACAACTGGCTGTCTTCAGGGGCTGGTGGGTGGGTCAAAATTGGCTCTTCGTTCTGTCCCGAGCTCACGTGCAGCGAGGAGGTGCAGCTTCAGAGCACAAGAACAAGAGGATGTCTTCTGGTCTTGCGTCCCTTTTTATCCGTCTTCAGGGCGGGCGTATACCCGCCCCTGCCTGCCCCTGAGGGCGTGGCTGGCTGCGTCGGTGTCTAGGCCAGCCCACTCTAGGGCGGGAACGAGCGCGCCCCAGCTACGCCGCTTCGGGCATACCAGCTGAGACGCGCCTCCCGCCCAAAATGGCTTCCCGGGGGGATCGAGGCACTCGGCCATACGTTCGGGGGGACCGATTCGGTCGCCCCTTTCCATATGGCCGAGATACCCGCCACCCCCTCTCAACACAATCCCCAAAAGGAGTGAAACCGGAAACAGTTCTTGAAGTTTTTGGAAGTGGGATGGAGTGACCATCCCGGCCGTATTTATTAAAACAAAATTATAACATTAAACGTTTCATGTTATGTACAATTTCATTACCATATTGCGATGTTTGGCTAACCTTAACAGATTCTCTAATACAGAGGTTCTCCTAGCCGAACTAGCAACCTACAAAACATTTCTTGACATATTGAAATTGTACAACCTAACGTTTAAGGGCCAACGGCAAGGTCATAACCGGTGTCAAGATCCCTAACCAGACTTACCCCTCCCACTTGGGATGGGCGACAGCACGGAGGCGTACCTCAAGTGCAACTACTACCAATTTCCCTTGACTTGACGGGGGCACCTAAAACTCGACGCCAGTTAAAGGTCGTTCGAATACTCGTGTGAGGTATCTAGAAGGTATCGTGGCCCTTATCCCAACCCCACACAACTTACCGCATCTGCCGTCGCAGATGTCACTGGCCCCGGGAAATTCCCCAGGAGGGGGCTGTAACCCCTCCTACAAAGGAAGGGGCCTTGACCGCCTTTCCTTTACTTCCGGCGACCCATCCTTAGAAGGGACCGCCTCCCCATTGAGGGGCCAATGGCCACCTCTCCCGAGCGCTCCCATCCGTGTTGGGTGACGCCCACTCATAGGGATCTACTAATTAGTGCTCACCGATCATGACCTTACCGCCACAGGCCCGGATAGTTGACCGGCTATCCGGGCCCCCCACAAAACTCCTAGCTAAAGGTCATGTTCCAACGTTTTTAACCATGCTAAGAAGTCTCCTATGAGTAACTCATTTCCCACCCGAGACAAATGCACACCATCCCCCAGATACATACTGTCATCATTAATACAACCGTGCGAGATAGAATGCAATGTCCTGGAACGGAACAACCTACCCATTTTGTTATTAAGTTTCCTAACAGAATGGTTCAAAGCAGGGATCGAAATAGCCCCCCGCCACACTTTTCGTGGGATCATATGAGACCACGCAATTATGCACCCCGGAACTTTCCTCGCCAACCAACTTACAGTGGAAAGCATTGCCTCCAGGAGAAGTCGTCTACCGGTGGTGACCAAATCATTGCCCCCTAAATGTACTATGACTATAGACGGCGGTGACCTCATCCGCCCTAACAAACCCTCAAAGTAAGCCTGAAACTGGTCAATACAGAGACCGCCCCTTCCGTAGAAGGACATCCTGTACCCGTATTCCCCAGCTACGTGAATCATGTCACCTGCTTCGAATACGTCTGCGGCACGCCTCACGTATGAGTGGCCCACGACCCACACCTCCTTTCTCACAGCCGGTGATGTCTGACCGCTGGCCCGGTGTTGGGTCGACTGCATAGTCCGCCCCGCCTCGAAGGCTTGCGTAACTGAAAACCAAACAAAAGACAAGAAGCGTGAGTACATTATTACAGCTTCACAACATGTGCAACCGCACATACCTCTTATAACAATTGGAGGACCAACGCCCCACTCGTTTTACTTGTTCCACATTAAGACCCCTGGCTGCAGCTTCAGTGGCAGCCCCTATCCGAAAGGAATGGGTCCCAAACTCACCCGGGTCCAAGCCCGCTGCGGTAATCGACATCGCGAGCACCCGCTGAAACTGAAACTTTGTCAGTGGGGTGGCGTCCGCGTGTCTCAACATTGTCCCCCCCCATGATGCCACCCTTCGTGCTAGGTAATCCTCTAAACACCTCACCGGACACATGGAAGACCCTGGAATCCTGCGAATGACTATGCAGTCTCCCACCCCACTTTGATCGGTTTTTGACTTGACAAAGGATACCGTCATAGTCTCACCCCTGATCTGAACGTGTTCCCGGCACAAACCCCCCGCCACATCCCGCTTGCTCCTTGCCACCAGCTCACTTATCCTCATAGCCCCGTGAAACGCAAGCGTAAAAGCGGCTCGGAACAAACAGGCCTCGAACTGAGACGAGCATATGTCGGGGAGTGTGGCCAGCAACTGGGACAACCTATCCAGACCTATCGGGCGCCTCTCATCTACTCTGCGACCCTCAAGGCGTTGCCACCCACGCAGCGCTTTCTGTACAGCAAAAGACGCTGTCGGGTCCTGGATATTATGAGCCCTGGCAACAAAGGAGATGGCAGCACGATGCCTCTGGGCTGTAGCCACCGACTTCCCAGCCTTACGCAAGGACATCAGAAAATGTACTACCCAATCCTCATGCCCCCAAAGTCCCCCTCTCTCAGTCCCCAAAAAGGCCAAATAAGCCCGAAACGCCCCTTCGTATGCCTTCCTCGTCCTTGGTGCTAGACTCTCTCCCACGAGGTAACGAAGTTCGGGGCACCGAGAGACCAGAGAGCTTCGGGAAAGGGTGCTGGCTCGGGGTCCGCTGAGGGAAGGAAACCCGAGAAAGCCTGCATTTGAAAACGAGACAGTGCATCAGCAGCCTGATTCATCACCCCCGGGACATGTTTTGCTCTGAATACCACGTTCAGTTGCATACACAGTAAGACAATTTCTTTAAGCAGCCTCAAAATCATTTTACAACGTGCTGCCTGACTATTGATGCATTCTACAACGGTCATATTGTCAGACCAAAATATGACAGAATGATTTTTGAATCCATCGGGCCAGGATCTGAGGGCCACCAAAATAGGAAACAGCTCAAGGAAAGCAATATTACTCGTCAGCCCCTCATCGTGCCACCATGTTGGCCACTTTTGTGCCGACCATTTTGTGCCGAAGATGGCGCCGAAACCCATGCTTCCCGCTGAATCCGTCCATAGACCAAGCTCTTCAGAGGACAAGGCCGGTTTGTTCCAGACGACTCGACCATTGAAATCCGCCAAAAATGCTAACCAAATACGCATGTCTTGGCGGACCTCGGCCGATAACCTCGTGCGATGGTGACCCTCCTTTAGGCCGACCATCGCCTGTGCAATCGAACGGGAGAAGGGGCGGGCCATCGGGATCACCCTTAAGGCAAAATTCAACTTCCCCACCAATTGCTGCAATTGATGCAGCGTAACTTTAGATGCAGTGATACACATTTGCAGGGCGGTCTTGAATTTCGATACTTTGGAAGCTGGTAAACGAAAACAACCCTCACTAGAGTCCAACTCGATCCCGAGGAACTCGAGGCAAGTCGTGGGACCCACAGTTTTACCTGGTGCCAACGGCACGCCAAATTGATTCATTAAAACACAAAATTCAGTCAAGGCCCGGGCACATTCATCATCCCCAGCGGCCCCAAGGAACAGAAAGTCATCGAGGTAATGCATCACATTCCGAAAACCTGTTTTCTTCGTGTAAACCCATTGCAGAAAACTACTGAATTTCTCGAAATAAGCACAAGATATCGAACACCCCATCGGCATACACCTGTCCATGTAATACAAACCTTGAAACATGAATCCCAACAAACGTTGGTCTTCCGGGTATACCGGGAGCAAACGGAACGCTGACTCGATATCTGATTTCGCCATCAGCGTCCCGGGCCCCAGGCGATTCAAAATGGCTACGGCCTCATCGAATGATGCGTACCGCACCGAACACATTTCTGGATTAATTGCATCGTTTACAGAAAGGCCATGAGGGGCTGATAAATTGTGAATCAATCGAAACTCACCCGGGTCCTTCTTGGGGACCACCCCTAAAGGAGAACAAACAAAGTTCGGCACCGGGGGGACAGGAAACGGGCCGGCAACCCGACCTCGGGTAACCTCTTTCCGGATCTTATCCTGTACTACAGTAGTATGCTGCAAGACGGAAAGTTGATTTTTGCACGTCCCGACACCCTGAAAGTTACCCACCGGGATGCGGAAACCATATGAAAAACCGTTTCGTAGCACCCCAGCAGAAGTACGATCTGGGTATTCGCTGAGCCAGGGAATCATCGCCAGGGTATCAATCGGGGTTGGTAAAGGCGCCCCTCGGACTATATTAGACCTGTTTAGCGCCCCCTCTACCCCCATTTTCACCCGATTTGGCTCTGCACGAGGACTCAGGATGGGGTGCCCCACAACCACTACATTCGTGTTTGAACTTACAAGATCCCGGGGGCCTAGTACATTTGCTTCTGTTGAAATTGAAACAGAACCCCCTCTTCCCTGTATTGCCGGCGGGTCTCGGGTAATCGTCTGTACCCGTACCCGACCGAAAGGGTGTCCCCCCATTTTGGCGGGAGGACTCACTAACAGCACTCCCCACCAACGGCACTTTCAACATCCCCGACTCTTTCATCTTATTCCATGTTAAAGAATCGTAACAGTCCCAGGTTAAACTTTTGTTATGCTCCATCGCTTTCCTGAAAAGGTTGTCATAACAAAACCATTGGTTACCTTGGTGTGATGTCGAGTACCCCATAATTCGTGACTGATATACTGGAAATTCAGGGAGCAAATCAGGCCTACGTTCCCCCAAAATTGCCGTAAAAATTCCCCAAGCATTACCCCAGTTACCAATATTTTCATTCACTTTAAAGGCGGCCATTTTTGCGCGCCAAACACTCGGATGCATCAGATCCTTTTGACCCTTAACAGTTTCGACCTCATAGTGATCAACGAGCAGGGAGAAAATGTTAACGTATTCCCCCGCCCAAATCTTTTCCTTTATTGGCAAAGGAACATGTTGCCCCAATTTTTCTCTACGAGAGGGTGTTGACTCATCCCTTGCAATCGGCAATGGCCGCTTACCTGCACCGGACGCTGCTTCCGTCCCTCGTGGCTTGTCTATCGCCGCATCCGGCGCGGGCACCTTGGCTGTATCACGTTTCTCGCGCAACTGCTTTATGAGTGCTTGCGCTTCGGTAGCCATGGCGCCCCCATTACCGTCCCCCAACCATGCTGCTAACTGTGCCGCCAACTCGGGAGGCATATCTTCGGCAGACGTCGGGGTGACTACCACGGGAATCGGATTCCCCTCATCCGGTACCGGGGCCGGTACCGGGGCTGGCGCCTCGAGCGGGGAACAGGGAACCGGGACGTCTCCCCCGACCGGCCCCCTTCTCGGCCTCTTTGGCTTCCCTCCGGCCGGTGGACGCCCCGATCCCTCCTCGCCGTCTCGCTCCGCCAACCGCTTCTTAATTTCGGACATGTCCTTCATGAGGGCCCGAACCAACTGGTCAGTCGACATTGTCTTCGCTCCTTTCTTGGGCATCTTTTCAGATGAAGTATCTAAAAGACAAAGAGAGAGATTAAAACGCTCAAAATTGGCTCTTCGTTCTGTCCCGAGCTCACGTGCAGCGAGGAGGTGCAGCTTCAGAGCACAAGAACAAGAGGATGTCTTCTGGTCTTGCGTCCCTTTTTATCCGTCTTCAGGGCGGGCGTATACCCGCCCCTGCCTGCCCCTGAGGGCGTGGCTGGCTGCGTCGGTGTCTAGGCCAGCCCACTCTAGGGCGAGAACGAGCGCGCCCCAGCTACGCCGCTTCGGGCATACCAGCTGAGACGCGCCTCCCGCCCAAAATGGCTTCCCGGGGGGATCGAGGCACTCGGCCATACGTTCGGGGGGACCGATTCGGTCGCCCCTTTCCAAATGCTCTGGCGGAATGTCAAAGAAAGCACCCCAGCACAAAAAGCTAAAATAAATAACACAGTGTAAGGATGGCATAATGCCTTCTAAGCCAAAATAGAAAGAGGACAACCAAATTTCCACAAACTAATAGAAGCCATCAAAAAAGAACAAAGTTATCAAGATCTAAGGCTAGACCAATCCTTCACTAAAATAGGTCCTAAACTTAGTAAGCAAACAAAAACAATGTACGAATACCTACAGCACAAAACTAGACTCTACCCAAACACGAAAGGACTTGAATACCTAGGCACAGTAGCCAAATCTGTACTTTAAACATAAGACAAAAGCAAACACCATGCAGCATTTAAAAATTACAAAACAATTAAACAACATATTTCTACTTTTTTAAAATGAATAATTATAGTGTCATTTAAAAATTAAAAACGTACGTAAAAATATATGACATAATATAATTATTAAAATAAAAAAGAAACAAGCAAAGAAAATATTAATCAAAAATATTTCCTACCCATAACAATTAAACATAACTTCCAGTATTGTTTCAGTAGATGGTCCTCAATAACAAACAAACCCATAGTATTTAAAACTAAATACAAATCCATTAAATAGAAATGGCCCAAAAAACGTAAAAAATACAACTGTAGAAAAATGACTCTAATGATGCAATCCTCCTAATAACGCAATACTAAAAAACCCAAAAATTAGTTTGAAAAAAAAACGCTACAACAAACCCAAAAAATAAAAGGAAATGTAAAAAAAGTAATTTGTTTCAAAGAAACAAAATACGTTTTCCTTTTCCTAAAAAAACTGCATCTTCATTACCAGAGCTTATGGAAACAGTAAACCTACCCTCCAACCTTAACACATACAAGCCCATTTACATTAATTACAACATTAAATGCAACATAACATAATTAAACATCACATACCACTCTTCAAAACTGCGTCAAACAGATCAAACACTAAACTACCAAAACAACACTAAGCTACACTAAAAATGAACTTTTAACACTCTAACTAGTCTAACTACACTACCAATACCTTCCTCTGCCCTGAAATTACGTTAAAAGTAAATTAAATCAAACTTACCTTAAGCGACGAAACGCAGCTCCCAGTTAGCGTGAGGTTCCATCTTCCAAAATGACGTAAAAACAAATAGATGGACAGAAAAGTGAGCAAATGGAAAAAAAATCTGCGTAATAAAAATAAAAAAGAATACCTCCCCATAGACAAAAATAGAGACATTTTAAAATTCTCAAAAATCTAATATATATTTTTATATTTTAAAAAACAAATATAATAATATACATAAAATGTACACAAATTGTAAAATATATAATAAATAATATATTAACACAAAACATAAAACATAATATTTAATGTATGTTTAAATATATAGTCCTTTGGCGTACTTACTTCCAACATATAAAATTACAATAAAAATATTGTGAATGTGCCAACAATATTACAGTGTTTTGGTAAAAGAAATATGATACAAAAATATATTTTTGGATTTTTTGTAATTATTTAATATATTAAGTATTGTTTTATAAAACATAATATTATTTAAAATAGAAAATATTAAATAAATACAAACTAAAACAATATAAAATACATAATATATAATTTTATTACAAACATAAAATTATCTAAAATGTATTAAAAAATATATGAAAGCAAATGTATTAAAATGTTTCCTTTTCTTTAAAGTAAATGAAAAATAACAAAAATCAAAATGTCTATAATGAAACTCCCAAAAATATACTTATTTTACTACTGCATAACTGTGCTTGCATAAAAATGAAAAGAAATTCAAAACAGTAAAAAAAATATGTATTTAAAAATACATTTGTAATGTAAATGTACAATAAAATATGTTAAAATGATTTATGCTTCATAATGTCTTCTTATTTATGTCAAAATGTGTTAAACTTGTTTTTTGAGTGGGTAAGTCAGTGTTGCATGGGTTAGTGAGTGTAATTGTGAGGGGCTGTGTGGGTGACTGATTGTGTGTATGGATGTGTTGGTGAGTGAATGGATGTGTCAGTGGTATATGGGTGAGTAACTATCCCTCCTGTTATCTCCAGTAAGACTCACACAGGTAGATTGCGGAGAGGTTGTCAGAAGCCATGCCCCCTTCCTCCTCCACTCTGCAAAAGCACCTCCTGGCACACTACTCATTCGTGGAAAAAATCCACTTTAGTTCTGAGGCACTAAGGAGGCAAGGGGACCTCATGCAACCACCAACAGTTCGCTGAGAGGCCTGTTTGCAGAGTCGTGGAGAACGGGGTCATGGCCTCTGACCACCTCTCAACAATCCCACTGTGAGGGGCTTACTGGAGGTAATGAGAGGTCTTGTGGGCTCCTAAGAACCTCAGCAGCCAATGAGACTTATCCCCCAACCAGCAGCACACACACACCAAAAATCTTGTTTACAGAGTAGTGGAGAAAAGGGGTGGTGCCTCTGGTGAGTTGCCAGCTTTTTAGTAATTTTGGTTTTTCTATTTTTTAAGAAAGGCGGCCGCAGGGCCCTGGACTGTTTTGCGCCCCGGGGACCCCTTCCCCTGGGGTCTGCCCTTTCTGAAATAATTTCTTATTAGAAAAACAGGGGGGGCAATTTCTGCCCCAGGGACCCGATCCCCTGGGGCACATCCTTTCTTTTTTAAATTATTTTCTTATTTTTTTAATGAAGGAAGGGGGTCACTTGACATCCTTTTCCTGGGTCATTTTCAGCCCCCAGGGACCCCATCTCTGGCCATTTATGGGCACAGGGACCCCATCCCCCCAGGCAAGGCATTTATATACTTTTTTAAAATGGGGATATGGGCCTATGCGGACCCCCTCTTTGGGCCAATGTCATCCCAGGAACCCCATCCCCTGGACCTACACACTTCGTTGGGGACTGCGGGGGAGCCCGAAGGCTCCTGATGTCCAAGCCAGCTCCCAGCCTCCTAAGGGAGTGGACATTACTTTGAGACCCATTAAGCATGTCTGCTCTCGCTTACTAAAAGCAGACCAGAGTTGGCTATGGCTTGGCAGGAATGGTGGGCACCCTGACACATTGCTGGAGCCAGCCTTGGGGAGTTGTGGTGCCCAGTACCGTCTAGGGCTCCACAAGGGGGGCCTCATGACCCCCTCCTTTGTTAATTAAGATCCAGGGAGGTGTTGGTCCCCGGGCTGTAGGGGTCACACGGCCCCTGTATTGAAATTAAATACTTGCTCCAAGAAGGTGGTGTTTCTTTTAATGTTAAGTAAGATGCCCATCGCAATGGGCAGTGGGAGGTTAAACACAGGGCATGGCCTGGCATTTTCCTGCCCCCATCTAAGTTTGCTGCTCCTGCCCCATCCCCCTTGCCATCCATTGTCCAAGTCCATGACCCTGCTCCCTCTTCATAGCCATTTGTGGCTATTGTTCTGCCACTGCCCTTCCTGTCTGCCTTAAACAGTTAGATTGCTGCCCTATCACCCTACTCAGTGTTCTGTTGAGCTGCAATGCACCTTCTACCTGCTTAGCATGGTCAGATATCCCTGCGATCTCCACCCTGCCTGTCCAAGTCCCATGCCCATCCCCTCTCTCTTGTCCTTCATGGTCCATTTTGCTCCCACTCCATTCTGCCCTCCATGTTCTGTTTTGTGGTTTTGTGTCACCTGCTTCTCCTGCCTGCCCTGCATGGTCTGTTTTGAAGCCCATTATCCTGCCCTCTTTTGTGTGTGTCAAGCCCCTACTGCTCCCTTCTGTCTTTCATGGTCCTTTGTTCATGCCCCTGTTTGTTCTCTCTCTCTTGCCCACCATGGCCATTGTGCTACCATTTACCCTCCTGCTTGCCATGCATGGTCTTTTCTGTTGCCACATCCCCTCCCACCTTACTTGTGTAGTCAGTTTACTGCCCCTTGGCCCCCATGGTGTGTTGTGCTCCTTGTACCCACCCCCTGCCCTCCATGGTCAGTTTGCTGCTCCTGCCTCCTTGGCACTGGCATCTGTTTTTCTATGTGCAGACCCATATCCCCTCCCTCCTGCCTTGTCTGGTCCTTTGTTGGGCCCCTGCCCCCCCCCTCCCTCCTCCCTCATACCCTTAATGGTCTGTTATGCTGCAACTATCTCTCCTGTCTGTCTTGTATGGTCAGCTTGCTTCCCTTGCTTCTTTCCTCTCCGCTCTCTGTTATTAATGCGCATGGCCATGATCCCTAACCCTATTGCTTTCCATGGTCAGTTGTGCTGCACTGCCACCCCACTTGCCCTGTGTGGTGTAGTGTTCTGTTACAACCCCTGATGCCTGCTCTGTAAAGTCAGTTTGGTGCCCATGCCCATCTTCCTCCTATCCTCTCATATCCAAGTCCAAGTCCATACCCCATTCTTCCTGTCCTTCATGATGCAATGTACCTTTTGTGCCCACATTTTTAACTTGGTAAGAGGGAGATTTAAAAAAAGAAAATGAATTGATTTTCCCCATAGACTGACATTGAAAAAGAGGAGCTTTTTGGCAGGAGACAGATAAAATAAAGCCCTTTTGGGTTTAAAAACATTGGGAGTCTCCTGCCTGAATCAGGTCTGCTGGCATGTCTGGTTGGACTGCTACTGCTTCTTCCTTCTGCCCTCAACGGTCTTTCATGGCGCCATAGCCTCTTTTGCCTCTTCTTCCCCCCTTCCTCTGCCCTCCTTGGTTAATTGTGCCGCCACTGCCCCTTCCACCTGCCCAGCCAGGTCAACTTATTGCCTCAGCACACTCCTCCATGAGAAGGGCTTATTCCCAGAGAAATTATATAATGCTCTAAACAACTAAAATATGAACATATTTTCCGAGTTCTCAAATAGCGACAAAGCACTTTAAAATAATTTGTCATCTTTATATATTTTTATATATAGTTGATCACTTGATTATTTGTTACACTTAATGGAGAGGATGTGGTGTTACGGCCAGAGATGCAGACTTTGCAACTGGGGAACTAGGTTCGAGTTTCGGTGTCAACTCAACATCCTGTGATTCTGGACAGATCACTCAATCTCCTTATGACTAAAAACAAAACGAATGTGTTCTTGAGTAATGTAAAGCACTCCAATACTTTCGGGTCAAGTCTGCACTATATAATACTGAAGAAAAAAATGTTTTGCACACTTCTGACATTGGGCTATACTTGGGCTAGGTTGTGGGCATATTTGTCCTAATTGTGGGCTCTTTTTTCTCTAGTGGCCATCTTGGGAAACTTATCTGTAATGTAGTTCCCTAATTTCATCAATTACTGCAGTGTTCTCAGTAGAAAATGCTTTCAATTTTCTGCTCCCCTTCTATCAAGATGGCGTTCAGATGTGACACAATTTGGCATAAATTCAGAATGTTAGCCCTCTAGTTGCTCATTAGAACACATAGTTTAACTGCTGATCACCAGGGAGTTAACTGGTAATCTGCTGCTGGTGTTGAAAGTGCAAGTTTCAGTCTGCATATCAGAATGTTTTAATGAAATAGAAGAGGAAGATTTTACTTAAAATGTGTCCTAATTTGTCTTTCTACTTTTTACAGCACTAATCATAATTTCTGCAACAAACTAAACCCCCTCATATTGTTCCTCACTAAATTAAATGCTTTAAGTTCTACCAGTTTGATTCACTCAAAATGGCTTCAAGTGTGCCATAGTTTTATCATAAGTTAGCGCTCCAGTTGTTCTTTTGAACACTCTGGGAGGCTGCAGTAGAAAATAAGGGAATCTACTGACAGGCTGTTCCTGTTGGAAATACTTGATTTACTGAGAATGGCAGAATTCATTTCCATAGAGCTCAGAAAGACCGTGTGAATTTACAGAAAATATGCTCTGCATTTTAACTTCTGGAGCACCTTCAATAACCTCTATTGGAAAATCATGAGAAAAAAGTTTTCGCTCAGATATGATTCATGAAATCCCAGCAGAAGGCTTTTTCAAAAAGTAAAATCACCTTAGAACACACCACTATTCCTAAAAGTAGTATGGTACCATTAACAATTGATATATTGTGTAACTAAAATCTGTTATCACCATTTATCTCCTTTTTATGACCATCAAAACCTGCCATTCACTACTATAGGTTGCGATGGGGTGCTATCATGTATATTGATCCCAAGATGGCTGCCAACACTCCCTGGTGTAAGTGCTGGCAGCTGCTACCTGGGAGGTTCCATTGGTTCGAGAAGACAGTCCATTGTTATATAATTGGAAACTCTTTGTGCAAGAATTTGAAAAGATGTTTGACAGACGAGTGATAACTATTTCAGCAGACTGAGATCTGTTAGAGTTAAAACTAGGAAACAAAGATTCAGTTGTTTATTTATCACATTTAAACAGATTGGTTGCAGAAACAGCATGGCCTGTGGGGAAAAGGTCACCACTATTTTATCAGGGACTAAAAGATGTCCTAAAAGATGTTTTAGTGCAAAATGATCCACAACCCACTACTTGCTCTGATCTCATTAACTTAACACTTCAATTAGATCATCGTCTTTCTGAACGAAAGGGGGAACGGAAAAAAACAGAGAAAACGATATGGCGTTTTGATAAAACAAGATCTTTCTCTAGTTCTAGTCCTGTGGATAACGCCCCAGAACCTATGGAAATTGGGACATTACTTCAACCATTGACAAAGGAAAAAAAGAGTTACAAAGAAAAAATTAACAGTGTCTATACTGTGGTCGCATATGACACTTTGTGAAAGAATTTCTGGTGAAACCAAAAGGTACGGGACCACCATCCACAAAGAGTGTCGCCAGTTTAGAATATAGTAAGGAAAACGAATACTCCCAAGAAGTAAAGAACTGTTACACTTGGGTGTCGTAACTATCCCTTCACAGACAATGAGTACCATGTTGAACATTCCTAAGACAGCACACTTCCGAATTGAGGTAGAAATTTGTTTTAAGAAAAATAAACACAAGATGAGTGCTTTAATACTAGACTCTGGCGCGACAGGAATTTTTGTAGATGATTCCACAGCACAACAACTGCAGATTCCTCGTAAAAAGAAGTTAAATCCTGAGATTGTGCAAGCATTAGATCGCAGTATGCTTTCAGGAGGTCCTGTATCTTTGCAAACAACATTAATATTGTTAACTTGTCATGATCATACAAAAAGCGAAAGACATTCAGAGGAAATCTTGTTTGACATAATTCAGGCACCACAGTATGGCCTTATTTTAAGAATACCATGGCTAACACTTCATAATCCTCACATCGATTGGGCCAAGAGAACCATGCATTTTACTTCATCCTTTTGCCTTGAACACTGTATAAAGGTTCATGGCAAGTAAATCAAGAACGGTCACAATGTCTTCTACACTAAACGTAGCAACTGCGGCAGAAAAAGATACTGAATTACCCTGGCAGTATTCAACGTTGGCAGATGTATTTGATGAACAAGAGGCAGAGGCTTTACCACTACATCGACAGTATGACTCTGTCAAATCTAGTACAAGGCTCCATCGTTCCAAGCTGTCGGATTTATGCTCACACCGAGCAGGAGAATCAATATTTGAGAGAATACCTTGATCGTTGCTTAGCTAACGGATTCATCCGGCCCTCTAAATTATCTGCAGCATCGCCCCTTTTTTTGTATTCCAAATGCAAATGGTGACCTGAGAGCTTACATAGATTACAGGGCATTGAATAAGACCACTGCCAAAAATAGATACCCCCTACCTCTGATCCCAGTTCTTCTGGATCAAGTTAAAACAGCTGTAATCTATACAAAATTACTAAGAGGGGCATACCGCTTGGTGAGCTTCCGTTCTGGCGACAAATGGAAGACTGCTTTTAAAACCAGGTATGGCTTATATGAATACACTGTGATGCCATTCGTACTCTGTAATGCGCCTGCCGCGTTTCAATTCTTTTTAAACAATGTTCTAAGAGACTATGTGGACTTATTCATAATCGTCGATATAGATGATATACTTATTTATTCCAGTAGTGTGTCAGAACATGAGCAACATGTAAAGAGAATTTTGTTAGCTTTTCAGAAGAATCACCTCTATTGTAAAATAAATAAGTGTGACTTCCATGTCACCACTGTTGAATTTTTAGGTGTAATGCTATCTCCTTTGGGAAATGAAATGGCGGAATAGAAAATTAAAGCAGTTACAGATTGGCCTACACCTACTTCAGTAAATGACATACAATGTTTCCTTGGTTTCGCCAATTTTTACCGAAGGTTCATTGACCAATTTTCCAATACTGTGGCACCTATCACAAAACTATTAAGAAAGAAAGAGGTGTTTCATTGCTCAAAAGAAGCCAACACAGCCTTTACCACTCTTAAAACGGTGTTTACTTCAGCTCCTATATTGACACATCCAAACATGGAACAACCGTTCATCGTAGAAGCGGACGCCTCTGATATTGCTATAGGGGCGGTACTTTCTCAAAGAAATCCCGCTACTGGACAAAGAAATTGCGTAGTGTATATGTGCAACAAGTTAAATGATAGTAAACAAAATTTCGTTACTGCTGAAAAAGAATTGCTAGCAATACGAGACAATTTAAAAGAGCGGCGTCACTATTTAAAAGGAGCAAGACATATGATTACTGTTTTCACAGACCATCGTAATTTACAATTCATGAGTTCAGCAAGACTTCTTACACCTAGGCAATTACGATGGATGCTCTTTTTTGCAGAGTTTGATTTTGTGGTAACTTTAAGACCTGTATCTGACAATCAAAAGGTGGATGCCCTATCATGACAAGACTCTTTGCTCGTGCCAATTCTGGACCTCCTCAAGCAATTATTGCACCCTCAAAGGTGATTTGTGTAACAGAAACAGAACTATTTTTTGATCAAGTTCGAGATGCCTTTAAAATAACAGATTGGCAAAAATGGCTCAAGCATAACCCCAAGTGAGCAATCAAACAGGGATTACCATTACATGAGGATTGCTTATACATTCCCACCCTAAATTTACAGGAAAAGGTTTTTTAATGGTTACATGATAAACCAGTAGCCGGACATCCTGGAGTTCCAAAAACTGTGAAGTTGGTAAAGAGATGCTTTTGGTGGCCAACTCTCAGCAAGGACATCAAAACTATGGTGACTGCCTGTAATACATGTGCTAGAAATAAAGCTGATCACTCAGGACCTAGATGGTTATTACAACCACTTCTGACTGCTGCGAAACCATGGGAACATATCACTCTAGATTTCATTGTTGGTTTACCAAAGGTGCAACGTTGTAGAATCAACCTAGTTGTAGTGGATAGTCTAACGAAATACGCACATTTCATTGCCCGTGCAGGTTTACCTACGTCTAGCCAATTAGGGACCCTTTTGTTACAACATGTGATACATTTACACAGCCTTCCAAAAATCATCTTTTCAGATAGGGGATCTCAGTTCACCTCTCAATTTTGGCAGACATGGTGTAAGGTTTCTTCCACATTCTCAACGAGCCATCACCCACAAACTGATGGTCAGACAGAGCGCTTGAATCAGACGCTAAAACAATATCTCCGTTCATATGCTGATGAAGCAATCAACTCTTGGGTGAATCTTCTTTGGTTAGCAGAGTTAGCCTATAATAGCGCTTTTTCCATCCACAGGTATTACTCCTGATGTTTTGGTCTCTACGGTCATCATCCACATACCTTGCCAAACACCATACCTTCTACAACGGATATTACTCCTGCATTACAAATTACATTGCAAGGCATTTATCGGACTCAGTCGCAAATATACAGCCATTTGGAAAAGGCCAAGAAATGGTGTAAACAACAATATGACAAACGTCATTGTCTTGGTCCAACTTATCAACCGGGTGAGAAAGTGTGGTTCTCCACTAAACATATAGCCTTCAAACACAGGCACATGTTCCATCCTAAATTTATAGGCCCTTATCATGTTGTGAAACAGGTGAATCCGGTCACTTACTAGCTGGCCTGACCTCACACTTTGCGTATTCATCCTGTATTTCACACTTCATTATTAAAGAAGGCCCCTCAACAATGCTGCCCTTGTCCTCCGCGCTGTTGGTTTGCGGAGAATGGGAGTATGAGGTGAAAGCAAACAACTCTGTGGGGTATTTGGTGTCCTGGAAGGGTTACGGTCCGGAAAATGACTGTTGGGTGCCTGCTCGAGATGTGTATGCATCTCGCCTTCTTCAACACTTTCATCTCCTCCATCCTTCAAAGCCTGGCCCTAGAACGTGCTTGGGAGGGGGGAGTACTGTTAGCGTCGCCTCTGTGGCGCGCATTGTAGGGCCTGCCCCCACCGCTCATTTGGATTTCCGTGGCCATCGTACTCATGGCACTACGAAAGTATGATGTGGGAAACTATATTTTCCTGCTGCAAGATGGTGGCTACAGTGTTCTGCAATTGTACATTGAACACTGCAACATGTTCTCCTAGTATTATCATTAAGTTAAGATGATAAATTATCCGGCCACTAAAAAATTCAGTTAATAAACAATTATACCAACTCTCGCAAAGAAATGACCTAGCAAAATATGTAACAGGCTGAGGTCCACTAGGGCTGATAACATCATTTGCAGGGCACACAATCCAGCCCTATCTCAACTAAGCTCTGGGAAGGAAAGCTCTAAAAAATATTGTATGGGCCAGATTAGTGCCCCTCCCAATTAAAGAATTAAACCCAGGGTTGAAGTCCCTTGAACACAAAATCAGATGTAGAATCTGCAACTTTAAATTTGAATCTCTACTACATTTGATATGTTGTTTTCCCAGTATGCTACAGCCCCGTCAGAACCTTTTAAAACAAATATGGCTGTGTAACGGGGACCGGACAGTGAAAGAAGGAGCCTCGGTTCTCTTTTCCTGAGCCCTACCGCCAGACTTGGCCAGATTTGGGAGATTCATGGACACCCTGACTGAATTCCGAAAGAGTCTAAAAACCTGGCTTTTTCCAAAAGCTTAGATCTCTGCCTCCTATACACTCGGCCTGACCTTTCTTTTCCACCAAGGTCTCCCTCTTCAGTCAGAAGCACCAGGATACCCGTAGGGTGACAATTCACGCAATATAAGTACCAAATCAATCATCAATCAATCAACTGCGTCTTAGGCTTATGGAAGAAGAGGAGCCAGGCAATATAAAAACCAATCTGGTTTGTTACAAAATTAGTCTCCAATAACCAGCTCATGAAGATGCAGTTTTAACTACTAAAACTTAGTACTAGTATCAAATTTGCAAAAAGGTTGAACTGGCAATCTCTCGCCGTTTTACCAATGTATAAAACTCATCTTTTTATTCGGTTTTGATAATGCTGTATGTAAACCCATTTTTTATGAATTTTTTTTAAACAATTGTTGTTCGAATTCTCTTTTTAATTGTAAGTCATATTGCAAATGGTTTTAAGTAACTGTGCAATATAAATAAAATTCATACTTTCCATACTTTTTTCCTTCTCATTAAGTTGTCCATTACCCTTTCTGTGTTTTCTTTTTATTTTCAGGATTTTAGATATAGGGGACTACATATCCCAGACCCCCCACACAGCAGCCATTTTGGATGTGGTCTGCTTCGGGTGTGATCGTCTGCCTTGGGTATGTTCTGCCTATAAAAGGAGCCACACCCCATTGGGCGTTGCTAACTATTTAGGGATCCTGCCGTGTGGGAGCGGCCTCGGTATTATCTGCAGACTCGTGAGTCCTTTCCTTTTTATCTTTGGTCTTTCAGGTAAGCCTTGTTGTTTTGCAGGCAACGGAGAATCTTCAAGTCTGCTCTTGATACAGAAGTCGTTTGAGTCTTTCAATGTTTTTGCATGCAATAGTCATTTCGACCATTTGTTGAGATCCGAAGCTTCCTTGGAGCTCATTTGAATATTGTGTAATCAAACATACGATCAAGCGCCTTAGAGCTCATTTGAATATTGCACTGTCGAACATACGGACAAACGTCTTGGAGCTCATTTGCATATTGTGTTGTCGAGCACAGGGACAAATGCTTTGGGCTTATTTGCATATTGTATTTTGAACACTCGGACAAGCGCTTCGGAGCTCATTTGCATATTGTCTTATCAAGCGCTCGGGCAAGCGCTTTGGGGCTCATTTGTATATTGTGTGATAACTATGAACATATGCTACAAACAGTGTTGAATATTGCTGATATGAAAGTGTGATTGTAACACATTCTTTGGGAGTGTATTTCCTGCATTACTTGTACCACGCGCTCATGATAAAGTCATGATATTGACACTTTAGCCTAAGAATTCCGCGCAGCATTAGTCCAGCATCTGAAGAAAGTTTATTTTAAGTGTTATTGTTTGTATATGATTTTATTTTCTTTACAGGTCTCCTTCCCAGCTGTCCCCTTCCCCAAATCCTTCCCCCCAGCTTGGTCACTCTAAATTTCAGTGCTGTATAGCATACGGAATTGGAGGTACCGAGAGGTGGGCTCATAGAGCAACATACAGACTCTGAGGAAGTGGCGCTTTGACAGTTATAAATTTGAATATTATTGCAGGATTGTAATGTTGACTAGAATTGGCAGTTCCATGTTCAGGAAGTGCAAAAGTGGCCCTGCATGTATATATAGCTGTATGTTACTATGCATATCTTTTATGCTACCAGATAATTTCTCATGGTAAAGCCAATTATTTTAATATCAAACTATGATGAGTTGTCATGCAACAGTGAATTGTCAGTAGAGAGATTAGTCCTTGTCCACATTGTAGTCTAGAGGGTAACAAGACAAAATATTGAATTCAAAATATAGAATTACCAAAATATCGAAGTCAAAATATAGAATGGACAAAATATTGAATGGACAGAATATAGTGGTGAAAAATATCGAATTGAAGGTAAGTAATTTAATATTGAATAGTAATTTTTACCCCTACGCTATCCAACGCTTTCCCTACTGTTGCACTCTCTGGAGTGGGAATAGTAATTTTTACCCCTAAGCTATCTAATGCTTTCCCTACTGTTGCACTCTCTGGAGTGGGAATAGTAATGTTTACCCCTACGCTATCCAACGCTTTCCCTACTGTTGCACTCACTGAAGTGGTAATAGTAAATGTTATATTTATTATTTCATTAATTTTAAATTATTTTTAAGACATTTAAAAAAAATCGATATTTTGACTAACTATATTTTTAAAACTATATTTTTGATTCGATATTTTTGTACTTGTACCTGTTTGCAGATAGGAATTCGATATTTTTGCATTCTATATTTTTTCTTTGATATTCTGGTAATTCTATATTTGTGAATTTGATAATATGTCAGTGATCCAGTTTAGAGAGCTCTCATACATAACAGAGGTTTTGACACCCCGCCCAGTGCATCATCATATTCTACTAAACACTGCTAATAGCTGGTTTCAAGGTGATAGTGGAGAGGGCAGTTCTTTTACACATGTTGCTATATAAGCTTCTGACTCTGGAGAGAGATTTCAGCTGAGAAGTCTGTCCCTGTGCATACACTACTAAGACTCATTGTCTCCAGGGGCAGAGTGCAGAGTCCTGATAGAGAGGTGAGTGTTTTCCCTTCATTCAACTGTCCAAACCAATCAACCAAGACACAGTTCTCAGCAGAGAGGATACTCCTCCATTTCTTTACCCTACTATCCACAGCCTTACTCTGGGAAGATATCTCAGCTGACAGGGCAGTGTGTTTACACATCATAGATAGTATTGTTGTTGTTATGCAAGACAGACGTCTCAGAATCAAGTTTTTTTCATCCCTGCAGGTCACAGGAGAGTGGCCAGTCTCTTCCCGCACTGAACTTTGTATACTTGTCATGCAAGATCGATCTGTTAGCAAACAGGGCAATTCCTCCCCACAGCCTACTATGCATACCTATTGGCATGGGAAGAGGAATGAGCAGATAAATAAATTTTTCTCAAACCCTACAACTAAGATCACTCTCCCTGGTAAGATGTGTTAGCAGACAGGTCACTCACTTCTCAGACACCACTACATTTCCCTATTGGTATAGGGAGAAGTGTCAGAACAAAGGCCATCCTTGTCAACACCGTTCTGCACATTCTTGTTGTTCTGGAGATAGTTGTTAGTAGAGAAGAGAATGTTTCCCTATATACTACTGTTTATGCCTGTCATCCTGGGGAGGGTTGTGACTTGACAGTGAAATCCATTTCAACACCCCTATGTATATGTGGTTATTTATTTCATGGGGTGAGGTCTCAGTTGAGAAGGGAGTACTTGTTATACTTACTATGCAATACTAAGGTCTTCCATATGAGATGTATACCTTCCCTACCATACTATGCATAATATTGAGCCTAGAGAAAGGTGTGAGTGGAAATGCAGTGTCTCTTTACATCCTAATATAAACACTAGTTACTTTCATGCAAGGTCTCACTAGAAAGGCTAGTCTGTCCCCATCGTCTACTACACACAGTTGTTAGGCTGTGGAAATTGTCAGTGAGATCCCAGTGTCTCCATTCACCCAATTGTACACTATTGTTATAATGTGAAAAGGTCTCATTTGAGAGTCTACTTTCTCTGCACACCCTTACAATGGGGAGTATGAGGCAGAAGAACTGTAATAAAGGAAAGTGTTAATTCTTCATCTAAACAAAAGTTTTAGGTCTTGCAATGCTCTCACAGAATTGTAAAAAAAAATGTAGTGAGGGAACTTTTTCTAATAGTAAATGGACCTAAAGTAAATAAAATGAGTATCAATGTGTGCTCTGTATCAATATTTGTCTCTTGGAGATAAAACAAGTAGGGTCTTTTCCTAAATCAAAGTCATTTATTTTTCTCCAGAATTATTTAATTGATTTCATTTTATTAAACTAAACACGCTGTTACTATTCTGGTGTATATAAATTATACATACTACCCCAGGATATATTCAGTGTAAATGCAAATACCATATTAAATAGTACAATCTTGTGAGAGGCTCGCAAGAGCAAACTAGGAAGCACTTCCCCATTGGACAGCACACAAGGTATTGCCTCCCTCGTTCTCGCGAGCTTTGGAGAAGAGAAAACAAGGGAAACATAGCCAAACAACATAGATCTTGAGCCTACGAGGTAGCTCTGAAAAGAGACGATTGTTAATAGTTTTCAACAACTATAACATTTTCTTTGTGCTTTTAAACATTTAAAAAAAAAATGGAATATTTTTTAGTTTTTTTTAACAGGGTATAAGAAAAACATACAACACGAAGTGCTAAACAAACAAAAACAGAATCTCCTTAAAAACAAAAAAAAGAGAAACACTTTTTTTTTTATAACTACTCTCTGTGGGGCACTTGTGGTTTTAGCTACGCTTCTCCTGGGCAGGCCTGCTTGCCTCTGATGAAAAAATTATCTGCTTGCACAAGCAGCAAAATAGCTTTTTATTAAACAAAAAAAGTAGGTTTATTGTCAGGTGATGGATCAAGCCCTGATCTGTTGACTGGGTAGGAGTGTTCTGTTTAATTCAGATACTCTGTCCATCACCACCCCCCTTTTCTGAATCCTTTTGTCCACCATAAGCGTGGAAGGGTATACTCAGATGTGAGTCCCTTGCTCACTGCACCATCAGGATTCAAGCAAGCCGGGCCGAAGACGGCTGTAATGCCAGAAACCGGTCCCCGGAAGTTTATTTCCTTTCCAGTTAAAGAATTGGCTTGGTAGTTTGGTCTGCCCTGTTCCCATGATGCACTGGGCCAGGGACAGACTAATTTGCATGTAGCCAGGTTCTGAGCTGGGATGGTGCAGTGAGCTAAAAAACGGTGATGGATCAAGCCCTGATCTGTTGACTGGGTAGGAGTGTTCTGTTTAATTCAGATACTCAGTCTATCACCACCCCCCTTTTCTAAATCGGCACATCCTGCAACAGCAGTCCAGAGAGTGATCTGAAAGAAAGTCAAATACAGGCATTATTCATTCTCGTAAATAACATTTGTCAGCCGGGACAGCTTCCCAGCTATCTTTCCCTGGTCTCATGACAAGAATTGTATTATCATGACCGGTTGGAATAACTTCAGCTTGTTCAGGGGGATTTTTAGGCGATTGCACCCATACTCTCGCTCCTGGATTATCTGTGAAGCCAAAACCTTTTTGTCCTCGTACAGTTAGCAAAGTTGGGGCAGTGCCTTTCTGAATCTCACCACTGAAAACAGGCATGATTAGCAATTGAGCAATTCAGTCAGTTTTGTGAATCAGTAAATCAACCTCACTGCTATTCAGCAGGAGTACCTTAATCTCTCCCTGATAATCACTGTCAATGGCTCCTTCGAGTACTTGAATGCCTTTCAAGGCCAAGCCCGATCTAGGGGCAATCAGTCCAAAATTTCCAGTTGGTATACAGACACCAACACCAGTTTCAATGATAACTCGATCTCTGCTTTTTATGGTAGTGTCATTCGTGGCATGCAGGTCTAAGCCTACGGAACCTGGGGTTGCTCTGCATGGAGCTAATGCTCCAGGGGAAATTTCCCAATACATTACAGTATTGTCAATGGTATTTGGCTTTGCATCAATAGCTGGAGGAAATAAACGCATTAATGGGGATTCAGCATTCAACAAGGGACGGTTATTCAAAATCAAAAGTGCCTGAAACAAATAATCTCTCCAATTCTTATATTTACTGTCAGTTAATTTACGCAGTTGCTCTTTTAGCAAACCATTCATTCTTTCAATAAGGCCTGATGCCTGTGGATAATATGGTATATGAAACACCCATTCAATGTTATTTTCCACACAAAATTCCTGCACCAATCTTCCCTTGAAATGGGATGCAATATCAGATTGAATTTGAAATGGAATACCATAATAGAGCATAATCAATTCCAACGTTTTAATGGAATTCAGTTGGGTAGCTCGATTACAGGGAAAGGCCACTGTATGTATCAACAATGGTGCAAATATATTGGCAATTTTTACTCATAGGGAGTGGACCAATGTAATCAATCTGCCAAATTTGAACGGGTAATTTTCCTCGGTGTAAATGTCCTTTAACAATTTGGGGTACTTTTCGCTGTCTAGAATGTTGACAGATAGGACAATGCAATATAGTATCTTTAATCAAATTTAAAGGAATATAAATTCCTCGATCAGCAGCCCACCTGCTAGTGGCTCTCTCTCCAAACTGTCCTGCTTTCTGGTGGGCCCATTTCGCCAATCCCGCCAAATCAGAATCTTGCATGTCCACCACTGCCTCAGCAATTTTACATTTCTCATCTGCAATGTTATGAAAGAATTTGTCAAGGGAGTCTATTGGTGTATGAGCATCCACATGAAAGATTGTAACAGTACTTTGTGGGAGCATTTCCCAAATTTCTTGCCATAATTTTTTACCCCAAAGTTCTTTAGAATGCAATTCCCAATTATGAGAATGCCAGGTTGGTAACCAAACCGCCAGTCCATTAGCAGTGGACCAGGAATCAGTAAAAAGATGACATGTACCGGGTAACTCTTGTTTTAAAACTTGGTAAACAGCATATAATTCAGCAAATTGACTACTATTTCCTTCACCAGTTGTATTCAGCAATTTTTGTGTAATGGGATTATAGGACACTGCCTTCCAATGCCTTTTTTCTCCTATGTACCTCGCTGAACCATCCGTAAACCACACATGGTTTCTGTCCTCCGCGGACAGATCATCAAATGGCCTACCCCATTTAACAGGGGATTCCTGTTCTACTGGTATGGAGCAATCACTCCCAGTCTCAGTCGATGGCGCCAGCACCACTTGCTCATGTAAGGATGCCACACCTTTCGGTCCCACATGTGCCCTGTCTTGTATGTACCATTTCCAATTAATCACACTCGCCTCTTGAGCATGTCCAATTCGATGAGTTTTCGGCGAACTCAAAACCCACTGCATTATAGGAATCTCAGGTCTCAAAATCACATCATGCCCCAAAGTCAATTGCTCGGTATCCACCAGAGCCCAATAACATGCAAGTAGTTGTTTCTCAAAAGGTGTATAACGCTCACCAGCATCAGGTAACTTTTTAGTCCAAAAACCTAATTGTACTTTATTTCTGCCTTGTTTTTGCCACAAGCTCCAATTTGCATAAAGACCTTGCTCGGAGACATTCAAATCCACATCACTGTTACGCACGGGCCACAAATCCAAAGCATACTGAATCGCTTCTTTCGCCAAATCAAACGCATCCTGCTGCAGTTTACTCCATTCAAACACATTCTTTTTACGAGTAACTTTGTATAAAGGGGCCAATAAAGCTTTGAGCTTCTTTTCGGTTTCTTGGAACTGCAAAATCAAGAATTCTCTGTTTTACTTGTGGAATCACCTCTCTATGACCTTTACGCCAATTAATACCTAAAAATTTCACATTTTGTGATGGACCTTGCAATTTGTCGGGATTGATTTCCCAACCTTTTTCGCGTAAATGATCAATAACTTGATCTAACTGGATTTGAACTTGATCTTGTGTCTCACCTTGAATCAAAATATCATCAATATAATGACACATCTGAATTTGTGGATTTACAGGTATCTCAGACAAGTGTTCCGCCACCAGCCGGTGACAAATCGTAGGACTATGTACATAGCCTTGGGGAAGACTTCTAAACGTCATTTGACGTCCATTCCATGTAAAACTGAATTGTTCCTGACACTCAGGGGCGATTGGAATTGAAAAGAAAGCATTGGCAATATCAATATCATGTTCCTGGATGCTTTTGAATTCTCTCAATTAAAGTAATTATGTCTGGTACTGCAACAGTCAAAGGGGGTGTATGTTTATTCAATTCGCAGTAATCAACAGTCATACGCCAAGAATTATCACTCTTACGTACGGGCCAAACGGGATTATTCCAAGCATAAGTAACCGGAGTTATAACTCCTGCATCCACCAAGTCTTGAATTGTAGCACTAATTTCTTCATGGCCACCTGGGATACGATATTGCTTTTGGGAAACAACCTGCAGTAGCCTGGGGAATTTTTATAGGGGGCATTCTTAAGCGACCAACTCGTACAGGTCTGGATGATATATAACTTTTACTCCCAAATTGATAACAGCCATCATCTAAGTGCAATGTCATTCCTTTCAAAATATCAATTCCAATTATGTATTCCAAAAGTGGCACAACTAAAACAGAATATTCTTTTCGGGGAATTCTACCTATTTTCATTTCAAGTGTAGTTTGCACAGAGGGAGTTTCCTTTCCACCTAAACCAGTAATTGTGAAGAACTGACCTCTAAATATCTCTGATTTTCCATGAATAAGAGTGGCCTCCGCTCCTGTATCTACCAATGCTCGGGCCCTTTGGATATTACGATGTTTCCAAAAAATGTCAATATCTTCATAGGGTCTATTATCTCTGTGAGCCCACCTACGTACTGGAGCTTGACCTATTTCCTAGTCATTTTTATTGCGTTCTGATAACCAAGACAAGTCAGGGTAAATGCTCTCATATTTCTTAGACGATAAAATGTCATGTTCATATCCATCCCCATTACGAAATGGATTCTTGTCATCTGCATGGTACTGTGATTTTCGATCGGAAAATCTGTGTCGATCCTCCCTTCTCCTCATCTCGGGGGACTGATCCCTTTCATCCCTATATCTGCTGTGAACACGGTCATCTCTCCCCCTTTCTCTTTCCCCCTCTCGCCCCCTCTCTTTTTCACGCCGAGGGGACACATCACGTTCATACCGTCGTCCATCACGACGATCAGAATCATCACGATGTTTATCATCTCCACTGTCATCAGAATATTCACGATCACAATCATTCTTTCGCACACGTCGGGCACCCTCCTTCCGATCCAAACCACGCTTGCGAAACATGTCCCACAAGCGATTATTAGGTTCACCATCAATGTCCTCACTCTTCACACCATCAGCCAGTAAAGAAAGATACATATCACGTTGAGTGAACTTATAATTCCCAGCAGTACGACCCTCAGGTTTGGACTGCCTCTCAGGTTTAAGCCATTCGCCCAGCTCACCAAGCTGATGCACAGATTCAAGCACCATAGACAATGCATTGCCAGTCTGATTAATCAACAAAGTCATCATAACCTGCTTATAAGCAACAGGGGAAGAACGGATAATGCGATTACGCACAGAAGATGTTAACAAACCATCCAACAATCTGTCAGATGTACTCAGAAAAATCGCAGTTTTCATCACCTCCTCTTTCAGGCGTTGTTCCGCATCGCGCAAAGTGTACCAAGGCTTGTCATTCAGAGGCCAATCAGATTCAGTAGGGTATTTGTGATTACAGCCATCAGTTGCCAACTGAAGCAGACTAATTTGACCAACACCATTATAATTCCGGAAATGATCTTGTACAGTGGAATCAGAACTCAAAGAACAAAATTTCAAGGCATCTCCTGCATCTAGCATGATACCCGCAGCACCCAATTCATAAAGGCGTACCATCCATGTAAGCAAGGCCTCACCGGGCCGTTGCCGAAATCGTTGCAAAATATCACTAACTTCCTGTTGTGTAAAATCTTCTAAACTATCCAACGGAATACCATTTGGATTACCAGGAGCTTGCTGTAACTTTCATCGAAAAACCGGATGCGCAGAAACCTCAGGATGAGCAGTAGAAGAAGCCCGATCCACAGATTTAGAGGGACAATCAAAACGAGAAATGTTATCAGAAATGAAAGAGCGACCACGGTCGCCGAAATCATCGTGTAAGTCACAAGAAGTAGATTTACAGTCACGTCCGGAGCGAGAAGACTCGCGCCTGTCAGACTCCTCAGCCGAGGAACCAGAATCATTCGAGTCCCAGATATTACCATCCCATTCATCAGGATTTCAGTCCAGTCCGGCTTTCGCCACGACCAGACGCACCTTCCATTTACAAACACGACCACGACGATTCTTATATTTGTATTTTGCAATACGAACAGCAGCCCTTTTGGCTATGGTCTGATAAGTTTCAAGTTTGTCGGCAAGCAATTTATTTTGACATCGCAAAAGAGTATGAGCATTCTGCACTTCAACAAACTTTTCTTCCATATCCGCATATTGTCTCTGCAATTAAAAAAAATTCTCATGTACAATCCTGTACGCAGTTAAAACAATCCAACCTCTGCGACCTAAAATAGGAAGCTCGTCACCCTTCACTACTGGCGCTTTTTGCAAACAAGCAATCACATTAGCTGGCTCCGCCAACTCCAAACAAGAATTCCAATTTTCACTCAAACCAGTAGAATCGGCCCACTCACGGGCCAAAGCCTCGTAAGGCGTTGATTCCCAGCCGGGAATATCGAAAGGCAATTTGAAAGTAGATTTCGACCTTCTCAAAAACATTTTGACAAACCAAAAAGATATATACAACTATAAACAAATAATATACCAAATAAACTCCGTACGAGCCGAGTGCAAACCAACAAGATAAAAACAATACAACGCACACAGGCTTCGTAAACAGTTTGTGACGCCAGATGTAACGACCGGATTCTCGGACCAGATAGAATCATCTCACCAAGACACCACTAACCCAGCCGAAACGTAACCACCTCCCTCCTTAGGACCTATTTACAACAGGTATATGTGTTCCTACCCAAGGATGGGGAATTAGCAATATACAAGCTTAGATCTTCTAAAATACCACACTCATACAATATAGTCTCGCGACCACATGGGCCCAGACTAATCTACCCTGGGGCAGTTCTAATTACTTACCGTTACACACTGACTACAACCAGTGCTCCCTCAAGCCACAATCCTGTGGGTATAGACACTGTATCCTCCCAATGCTCTCATTATTACACAAGCCACAAACCTGTGGGTATACACATCGACCTCAGTCAATGCTCTCACTAACGCCGCTTTCCCTAGAGGCGATCTCACTATACACTGTTTCCCTCCGGTGCTCTCATTAACGCCGCCTTACAACGACGATCACTTTCCTATGAATACCTTTAGCTCTTCATGTTGAGGGAATCTCTCACTATTCCCTAGAGGTACGATACTACAATATTATGGATCACACAAGAATGGCCGAATTACACGGTGTACAACTTATTCCCTATTTCAAGAGCTCCTCTCTCCCTCATTATTCAGTTACCATTTACCTAGACAGGAGTTGCATCCGTTCATATAACAGCACCTGACTAAAAGAAAGGCTAACTTTACCATAAGATAACAAGTCATACACACTAGTTCATTAAGAACTGGGGTATCTTTATTTATTCAACAATATAATACTATACTATAACATATAGCCTGAAAAGGAAAAGAAAAGGTTAGAATGTGTGTGCACGCTAATAGGAAAGGGTCGACGTCACCTTAATAATATGAAGTCTGGACTCAGCAGTCATCTGGGTTCCCTTCTCGTCTGTGCCTTGGCTCGTCTTAGGATCACACCTCTGCAGTCACGGATACACGTCTGCACCGCTATGCTCTGTCTCCTCCGTTTCCCTCCAAGTCACTGGAACCTTCCTCTTATTCTCTGTCTCATCAGCTGCTTTCTCTCTGGCTGTTCTGGGCTACTCCTCTCTCCTCTCAATCACGGACTGTCTTCACTTTTCAGCTTCGATCTTCTATCTCAGTTTCTACCACTCTGATATTCATTCTCTCAACTAACTGCTTCACTCTGTATGCTCTGATCTTAATGTCAAAGCTCGCCAGCTGCTCCAACTAAAATAACTTCAATCTTTCTAAGAGAGTATCAGCTTCTCGGTCTTTCTCGGACTTCAAAATGGATTGTCTGCCTTGAAATAATTAATTGCATTGATGCTAACGACTAGCTGCCGCCTACAGACTGACTGACTCACTACCTCATGCTTTCGCTAATATGGAAGCTTGTCCCTTCATGGAAAGTTACGGCCAGTAACTTGCCGCCCACCAAATTCTTGTACCTCCCCTTACCAAGGACATGTTCTCAGCCGGCCGGCCTGATGTTATGTCCTCGACACGGAGAAAAATACAGTCTTTCGATAAGGGCCAGCCTGAGCCGGTTCTCTCTAAGCGAACAACACCTCGTAACTAAAACATTATATTTGCCCTAGAAGCATCTCAAGCTGCCGGAGCAGAAAGAAAGATGGAGTCTCTCCCGTTTGAGGTCTACAGGGCCCGAAATAAGCATAACTCCATCAGAAGTATACTATTATTCTTATAAAAGGACAGATTACTACTAATACTAAGGAATCTATCCCTTAACATAGATTTATAGGCCCTGAACTAAAGAGAAGGGTAGGGGATTGCAGCAAACGCCTTGTAAATAGGCCCTGTCTAAGGTTCTAGTCCTCCTTTTAGAATGATAGCAGACTAAAGTCACCTTCAATCATCTTCACTCAAGAAAAGGGGCAAAAAGTCAGTCAGAACAGTCCCCCTCCCGGAGATGTCTCAATGGCGCTCCGTCTAACGCTCTTTTTCCTCGACCACCTTTCCTTCCATTTGTCCAATTGGACCCATGTTCGGAGTCCCACAATCAATTCTCTGATGTGGGTTTTTAATCCGATCACCCTCCTCTCTTCTAGATATTGGTCCGAGGACTGCAGTCTATGGCCACCCTGTAATGCTTTCGTCCTTGTCAAGTCCACTGAGTACTTGTTCGCTAGTTCAGATAGTTTCTCGTGAGCTGTCCTGGCCCTGCGAGTAACATCCTTCGCCACAAACAGAAGTTCATCTGGTTCATAGAGCTCTATTCTCTCTAGTGGCAGTGTACCTTCCACTATTTCCTCTACCTCTGATTTCAGCCTCAGCACATCGATCCTCCTTGCCTTTATTGCCGCCCTCAATGTACCTTGACTAGAGGTTTCACTAGGTTCCCTCCCTTTACATTCCTGACTCACTCGTCTGTCTTCCTCAGGTGTGTTATGGGGAACCCTTCCTCTCTCCCAACTTTCACGGTCCCACTTCTGGCTATTACCGGCCGATACATGGGGGGACGCTCCCCTATTCTCCTCACTCCCACGGTCCCATTCGTGCCTGCTTCTATTAGACATGCAGTGAGACACCCCTATTTTCCTGACTTTCGTGGCCAAAATCGTCCCTCGACCTGTCGCTCTGGTTACTCACGACCGTCTCCCAAGTTCGCAAGTCTGGCCTTAATTCCATAAGCGACCGTGGCCGTGGTCCTCTCAGATCCATCGGTCCTCTCAAACCCCCGTGCTCTCCCGTTGAGTCTGCCGATGCTGCCAAAGGGGTGCTCCGTTCTATGGGCCTTGGCAATTGGCTCCACCCGTCCACCACCTTACTCCTTCCTTCACTGTTTCTTCTCTCCCTGTCTGTTTGTGGCAGACTCTCGCTTTGCGTCTGTTCTGGATTGTATACTGATACTATGGGTCCTATGGTGACAGGTACGGTAAGAGCGTCTGGCAGTCTCTGAGAACTGACCCCCTCTTCATTGCGTACTTTCTGTACCGCGAATCTTCCCACGACTCTCATCTCTGGGGAAGGCTGAGGCACCCCCTCTCCCTCCACCGAGCCGGACCTGTCTCCTTCTAGACCCAAGCCGCTCTCCATTAGGATGCCACCGTCTACGACAGACGTTTCCCTGCCCATCGCTGGTGCTGGCCTCCCTTCTATCACCGGATTATATGGAGGTGGTCTCTCCGACAACAGTCTCTCTATCAGGCTGTTGTCTGTCTCACTGTCGTCATCCTCTGTGCTCTTCCTCTGCGCATCCCCTGCATTGACCAACAACGGGTATAGCCTGTCTCTTTCGATGGTCTGCACTCTCCACCTCTTGGCCAGTGCATCCCATCTCGCGTCCTGGACCGCCCTAACTGATCTCTTCACTCTTTCCTGTCTCCTATCTCTATTCCTTTCATAGGCTGCCCTGATCCACGCATTTAATGCCTCAAACTGCGTTGGTCTAGGCAAAGGCCGCAAAGAAGCCATAGTCGCTTTTAACTGGTACAACACCTCCAATCTAAATGTTCCGTATCTAGGAAAAGTCAATTCCTCGCTTCTGTCAGTCATCTTACACTAGTTCTAAAGCCACAATATGGTGTGCAACCCAACATTCGTGGCCATGTAATGAGCTGGCGTATCCTCGGGTGGAGCCTCTTCCCCACCCCGAGGTTCTAACTTCTTTTCTCCTTTGAAACAATTTCGCAACCCCTTTAAGCATTTCATGATGAAAGTCACAACGTTTCTTTGTTTACAGCGCTCTTTTACTTCCCGATGACATTCCACTAATCCCAGCGCGGCTTCATGCTAACCGCCCTATCCCAGCGCGGCTCTTTCTGATGTCACTCGCCTCCGCTTCGCAGCAGTTCCCCTCCTCTCTCAGCTCGTCTCCCGGTCACGCATGCGTCCCAATCATACACTTGAAATGATCACTTCCGACCAAGCAACCACTTCCTTGACTGTACGTCCACAGTCTAACTGTAATTGTCACCGAACTGGCAAATGTCTGTCCACGAAACGACCGGACAATCGCCTCAACTGATAGGTTACAAACACACTGCAACTTCCGACCAGCGTCCGTTACCCACATGCTCACACATTAGTTCCCCCTATCTCGGTCCTGCGGGCGATCAATGGTACCTCATGACCCCCTTACAATGGTCGACAATTACTATGGGTGTTCGATACACCCCCACCACTTAAACTCTCCTTGAGCTTAAGATTTTCACCGGTTGCGCACGCTCACAACCTGATCTCCTTTCACACTACAGGCACTCAACTCCACAAGACAATACCACTCAACAATACAATGCACACCGCAATCTAACAAGCATGACCCTTTTCATACTCACTCTCTTACGACCTTCTGCTTTCTGTCGCACCGTCACACTCCGTCAGTTTCCATAGAACGCCATCCTCCGTCCATGGTCCTCTGGACGCTCATCACCAGATCTCTATGGGCCTTGGGGAAATCTTAACCTGCTCTAGATTACCCTCACTCCAGAAGATAAACCATCCTACTCTGCTACCAACTGGAAAGGCGGGATTGTTACTCTAGAATTAGCATAGCATTCTCCAGAATCCCGTCACAGGTCGACTAGACCTTTTTACCTGTCATGGAGTGTAGAAGCCAATCTGTCCAAACAATTTGTCAACCAGTTCAAATGATTTCCGTTGTTTTCCCCAAAAACCACTGACTAATGATCAGGTTCAAAATTTTATTATAAAGCCAAAAACAGTTGTGTGTATAAACACCTCAGCAAAAGGTTCAGAAGATAAACAGGCACTAATACAAACATAATCCTACGGAAAAGTCTCAGTCGACTAAGAAACAATACAAGAATCAGTTCCAGAATCATCAGGCTAACCAGAGTTACTATGACCTGAGTTTTAGTAGGCATTTGAAAAAGAATAAATCCAGATTAATCGGTCCCTACACTATACTAAATGACATCCCTACTCAACAAGGTTCCCTCCTAACAAAGGTGTCAGCCGTGGTGACTTCCAATGGAAGCACACTCACTTTCTTCTGACTTAGTCTCAGAACTGCTCCCTCAAAGCAAAGCTCTCTGCCTGACCAACCGCTTCCTCTTCGCCCTCATGCGCATCTACTCTACCTTTTCCCCGGGGTGCTGTCTCTAATACAAAACCCCACAATACGGACGACACACCCTAGGGTACGCCCCTCTCGAAGGTGTTGGCTTTCAGGATTTTCCACTATGGCAGTTTTCCATCCTCGTCCGTTATAGCGTCCTTGGTCCCAGACTCTTCTTCGCTTCTGGTTGCTTCCCTAAATTCCTCAGTCACTCCTCCATGTCTGGGTCTACCATACTAACACTCATACACAATGGGCCCTTCTTCTACACTATCTACTTAGTCCGGCACCTGCAAAGGAACGCATGTGAATCGACTTACAATTTATAACGTTGCAATTGATTTTGACTAAAAGCAGCTTTTCTCTAAAACATTTCTATAGTTAAATGTCAAGAAAAGCATTCCAAATCAGGCCTACGCGTTTACATGAACTAGGCCTCAGCACGTTTTTGTGCACCAACATCATAACATGAACAATACATTTCGTTCTTTAAGCCTTCATCATTAAAGCAAAATACATTTTCTAACTTAAGCACTTCTATCACGTTATAAGAATACAATAGTGAATTTTAATACAGCAGCTAATACAATGATGATCTATTGACCATCCCTTAATTGGATTAATACTTCACTACAAAACGACATTTCTAGGTTAACATGGCATTAATGCTTTCAAAACACTTTACGTTGCTTTATGCGTGTTTCTAACACATTAATTTGTAGCCCTACATTACATTTAAACACTATTAGAAAGTCCTCTATATATGTGGGTGTTGACTACTCGTGAATATGGTGCACCCCTACAATTTCTAACTCAGTTTTGCGCTCTCTCAAAACCATTACGCCATGGTTATCCTTTGCACAGCCTTTGTATACTTGTCCAATGGTGGGATATTTACCTTCATGTGGAAGCGAAAATCTATATCTAAAACACAGGTTTTTTTCTTTAGAGACATCACTTTGTGACTTTCAGCTTTGTGTTTCTACTTACTTTTCGTGTTCATGACGGACTCATTCTGGGTACCTCTGGCCACCATGTCAGCAGTTCCTCAGCTCTTGCAACCATGAGAAGTCACTCCATACAAAGGGACTCTCTCAGCATTCGTCATCGGAATGAATCTGACATTCATCCATCGATAACTTGGAGACGTATAGCTGTTTCATCTCTGAATTCAATCAGCTTACAGTGTTTGATGAGCTTTTTATGTCTCTCAACAATTGTGTTGACTGTTTCAGCAGCTTTCTGTCATTGCTGACTAAAAATATATCTTTCACAATCGACATTCGGCATTGGATTGAACTTGAGACTTCGCCTGTTCGCTGCAGTTTCTTTATTACCTCTTTTACTACTTTGCCAGCAATATTTTGGAAGTATTTGACAATTGTTTGTCAATCATCAAACATTTCAGTCCAGGCAGCCCATCTGTCTCCAATATTTTTCTTTTTGGCTGTATCGTAAAGAGGGGGTGGTTTTAGGAATGCAGCAGCATCATAACCTGTGGAACTTTCTGCTGTTGAGAGTGGTACTCTCTCCAGCAGTGTCTGCTGCCTGCTTGTTCTGGCACCTTTCTCAAGCACTAGCCATGTGCTACCAACCGGATCGTTGCGCCCACTCCCTGGCTGTGAGGAGCTGTCTATTAGCAGTGAGTAGCGGCTTTGTTTCTTGCACAGGTTCTTCCTTTTTCTCACCTATTTGCATTGTATTTATTTTCTTCTGCCTTTAGTGTTTCTTTACATTCGAAATGTTTACTCTTTCACTTCACTGCACTTTCTTTCTTTCCCTGCCCTTCTCTGTATATCAAGTTGTAGCTGCCTTTAGCGTTATTGTACTGTATGATTTGTAGCTCAGTGTTACATAGTGGATTAGTTCCTGTTTCACGGCCTTGCTGGCAGGTTTATGGCCATCGAAGAGTAAACTTCTCAGTGAGGCTTTCGTTATCTTCGAAAGCTTCACACTGGCTGGACTGTCTCTGTGACTCCACAAACGCCAAACGTTGATCTTCACTTCGATTGAGGCTCATGTGGCACACACAAGCAGTTTTCTGGAACACAGCATATTCTCTGGGAGAGCACTGTCGAACTTCGGGTTTCATATTCCCTATCTTGTTGCCATTTGTTGCTTCCTTCCCAGCCTGGGTACTCGTAAATGAATATGCCACACACAGAGCTTGGTCGTACACGTCTTTATTTCTCTGCGTGTAACTGCAAACTCAACTTTCTAAACATGAACTCTATTCATGACACCGAACACTTACGTCATAGCTCTATAGAGTCCATTTGGAATGAAAAGAGTTCCACCATCACCAACTCACAAGACACTACAACATTGACATGCCCTATTGCTGTAACACATTCTGAGCCTTGCCTGTCTGCATATCTAGTGGCAACCCTGTGTGTTTGTCCATTACTGGTTCCGTTCCCTGTTTGTTCACATTCGGAATGTTTTGCCTTCTCGATCCTGTGCTTTACCCTGAATTTCTTTGTTCTTTCCAAATGAATGCCTTTAAATGCTCCGCTGTATCGGTACACTACTTCTGAAGGCGGATATTCCTTGATCTTGAGGGATACTCCGCCCAGAACTTGTGACATATTACATGAATTAAACAGTATTGTCACACCCTAAGCTCTACCCATTTAGCAGTAAGTATTCCCCATTTCCCAACCACTCTCCCAGTACCTTTCAAATTTACTGCTAAAATGGATGTGTACGTGTGTTAAGAGCATTATTCAGTTATGTTTTTTTTTTCAAACGACCAATAGTTGATGGTGTGTGGAGTGCTCAACAAATATTTTAATCAAAATAAATAATCCTTAAGGCGTGATGGCATGAGTGGATCGGCATATGGCACTCCGAAGCATGTTTTCCTTAAACAATGCATGCCTGCATTTGGGTAGAAGGACGGCGGAAATATCAATTGCTGCATTTTAATTGAATCCTTTTATAAAATATTTTGGTCTCATTTGTATGGCAGTTCCTTCTCATGAATCCGTGTTAATGATGCTGAGATTTCATATGACTATAGCTTTCTGCTTTGTGTTTTTTCTGTTCCAGGGAAGGCTGCAATGAGGATAAAATCTCATGATGAATGCTGCTCCCAGAAATGCTGATCTTAAAAATAACTCCTTCTCTGTCACATTGCATTAAACGGAAACTGGACATACAAATGACATTACTCTTTCCCCCACAGGAAACAACCTTTGAAGTCTCGGGCTTGCCCTTCCCCATGAAAAATCCAAGAATGCGTCAGCCGTCGATAATTATAATTCAGGACCGTAGCGAAAGATCACAGGGCTGGTGACGAAGGCACACAAATAAACGTAACAGGGCAGCTGGTTGTAGCATCTTACCACAGCCTTGAAATGTTTTGAAATGGCGAGAGGGGCGCTTAGTCTGTGTATGCACAATAGCCAAATCTGTTTCACGCGAGAATGAGATTTGCTACTTTTTACTATATGCTTTTTTTAATCTTCTTGCAGTAATATATAAGGTGAACTCGACCCGACGGTATCAGAGCCCTCTATATGAGCAGCAGTTGCATTACAGACGGACACATTTATTTTTAGGCACGGGAGATTAAGTGATTTGCCCAGAATCGCAGTATGTTTGAGCCTTCTGCCATACTAGAAACCTGGTTCCCCAGCTTCAAAAATGTGGCGGCTATGGCCATTAAGCGACAGCGTCTCCAAAGTTCGAAAGGACTACAAACCTTCCGATTCTTCAGAAGTAAACTCTGTCGCCCCATTGCCACTTAGATTTGATTTATTTCATCCAACCAACTGGGTCTAGAAAATAGGACATTTTAGGACTGTCTGCAACATGAAAGCCACAAACCAAGTATATAGCAAAATGCAATGATTGGGAATGTTTGATCAGTTTTTGAACTATGGGTCCAGTCCATCTTATGACTCTTGCTTACGGGTGCTATTTCAGAACTGAAGCAACCACGTGAGACTCTGTGCTTGCCCATTGTTGGTTCTTATCCAATGTAGAGACTTTATTAGGAGTAGAATTCTGTTGCAGTAACTCAGTACTACAACAGATTATTGTATGCACATGTATGTATTTAGCACACGCTGCAAGCCAAAATGCACTGAAGCTATACTTGGTGCTCAATAATCAGGTTTTCTACTATAGATAACCTTAATGTTAAGTCAGCCCTACCTCATAAACTTCTTTATTTAATTAGGGTATTAATTGGCCAGAGCAGGTCAGAGAGACAACCGAGCAACACCTTACATGCAGTGACAAAGTATGGCCAGCAGCACTACACCACGAAAATAAACCAGATAGACGAGTAAGGAGCCCAGGAAAGGTAAAATAATGCCATAGACCAATGCCAGTGGTCACTGTTGCCCCTAAATACAGCGTTCTGCTGTCTACAAGCCTCCTATCCCCGCCCTAATAACCCAAAACAACAGCACACATGCTGACTCTCAAGGACTCGACCATCCACATCCAGGCTTAAAATAAGTGGTGCTATTGATCACCAAATATTTCACTAAACCCACTCACAACTGACTAGAGCACAAACTTCTTATCCACTTCCTAGAATGAACTTTCCACGGCTGGGTTACATTCTAGAGCAGCTGAAAAGTTCAGGGCGCCCTGAGCTATTCACACACTGTAGGCAGCTGTGCCTTACTTAGTAAGTTGAGAGACATCAAAATCATGTTTCTGGCTAGGAGGTCGGGGGGAAAGGGAGGGCAAGGAACTGGTCAAGCCCTCAAAAAGGCAATACATAACATTTACCTAGAGCCCTTAGGGCAACCCTATTGCCCTATATTAACATCCTCACTACCGCCTTCTCTTAACCAGATTTAGATTTAGCTATATTCACTGGTGTTTAGCTGTACCCAGAGGTTTCTCAAAGTTAGTTGCTCTAAAGCCCTGTCCCTGCGATCATTTCTCCGAACAAGATGCTCTACATTTTATCTTCATTTGTGATTTTTACAGTAATTTACTAAAAAGTTTATTTGTACCACTTTTAAGGAATTTACATTTTGCACAAGTGAAGCCTGCCCTGACATACCTACAAATGATGTCCTCGCCCTTGATTTCGTTTGGAGTTGCTAGTTTCCTTACAGGTGCATTAAGACATAGGAATAAGCTGTTTAAGTAATAAGACCCCCTTTAGTCCTTATGTTGTGATGAATTATATAGGGTTTCGTGATGGGCTGTTTTATAGATATACTGATTGCGCAATATTCCCTGTACTTTATATTTTACTGTACACTATATCTGCATGTCATATGCCCTTTTTACAGTTACATTTTATACTCTTTATGTATTATCATTATTTGATCTGTTTGACATCAAAGTGAAGATGGTACACTTGCATGGGGTGATGCATAGCACCAGCAACCCCAATGCATCTGGGCAATTCTCCATGCTCAGTACTGAATACATGTGATTACAGATCCCACAACACATCCTGTTACCACAGACTCCAAAGCTAGATCTGCTAAACACCATCATAGACCAGTCTACTCAAACATATTAAGAAGAATCACCTCCTTACAACCGGGTGACTCATATCTTTACATGACAGCAAAACTGCCCTCCTGAGCTGTAAATACTCTCTGATGCAACTCCTATATCTCCCTCATAGAGGAATGTGGCCTTGATACAACTGTACTCACAAAATCCTGGATCTGATTATCCTCCTTGCCACTATCCTACCAGTATGATAGACCATCCTCCAAAATCATGGCGAGGGGATTTCTTTATGCACAAGGAGTTCCAAGGAGTTCAGTAAATGCAAACCAATTATTTCAATAAACTCTTTATCATTTTAAAGTTGGACTATAAACACTGCAAACACAACACTTAACTATAGAGGCCAAATACATGATACTATTCACCTGGCAGCAAACAGTTCTGTTCTCGGCCTCATTGAATTTACTACTGATAAACTCACCTCCTCGTATGTTCAGATTTTATGTGTAGATTAACATATCCACTGGGAAAAACAGAAAGACACCTACATACAACTTCTCAAATCCATCAATTCGGACAACAGCCTACAACAACACTACACCTTTCTTACCCACCGTAAGAGCGCTACTTTACACCTGGCCTAAAGAAACACCACCTACAAATCTATAACCATCTCAAATTGGATGGATCTCAAATTATTTTTCAAAATCTTGATAAACCAAAGATGAGAAAGGTCAAATTTAAAAACTTTAAACACATTCATCCAAGTAGTTACTCATCTTTCCAATCCCCCTGCCCCTCGCCCCGACGTACCTCAAGCCCTTTGCAACTCCCTTGCCCATTTCTTTAAAGACAAAGTCACTTCTATTTTTTCAGCTTTCACCATTAAATCTTCCTCCACCAGTATTATCAATCAACCTCTGCCTACCAATGCCCCTACTCTTTCGCTCTTCTTTCGCTCTTCGAGGCGACAACCGAGGAACAAGTCCGACGATTAATTTCTGGCACAAAACCAGGATTACCCTTAGATCCATGCCCTCCTGCTATTCTCAATCTCATTCCAGAAGCCATATCCCCCTCATTGACGAACATATGCAATGTCATGTTCACCACTGGATTATATCCTTCAGTTTGGAAAGAGGCCATCATTAAACCACTCTTAAAAAACCCACTCTGGACCCCCTTCTCCCAGCTAGCTATCGACTTATTTCATTTCTCCCCTTCCCAGCTAAAATATTTGAAAAAATCATGAATATTCAACTGTCCAAATTCATAGATAATAATAACCTATTGGACGAAACCCAATTCGGGTTTAGACAGGGGCATGGAACCGAAACTGCTTTAATAAAAGCGGCAGATGAAATAAGGATTACATTGGACAAAGGAGGAGCGGCAGTATTAATACTGTTGGATCTCTCCGCAGCCTTTGACACGGTCGATCATGCCATCTTGATCGACCGTGTCTCAGCTATAGTGACATTCAGAACAAGGCTAAATAACTGCTCACCTCCTTCTTAGCTAACCGTTCACGCCTTTGACACGGTCGATCATGCCATCTTGATCGACCGTGTCTCAGCTATAGTGACATTCAGAACAAGGCTAAATAACTGCTCACCTCCTTCTTAGCTAACCGTTCACAGACAGTAAAAATGGGTCCTTTCACCTCCCATACTTTCAGCCTCCCTTGCGGAGTACCACAGGGCTCCTCGCTAAGTCCGACACTATTTAACATTTATGTTTCGGACTTAGCGAGAGTCATAAAGTCATACGGCATCTCCCTCACGACCTACGCCGATGACACCCAATTGGTGCTTTCCGTACACAATGACGGAGCGTCAGTTGCCGCAAATTTTCAAAATGGAATGCTGGCAATCAGTTCCTGGATGTCATCAAACTGTCTTAAATTAAACTCTGACAAGACAGAGGTGATGACATTCAGGAAACTGGAACCCATGTGGTCCTCTCAATGGTGGCCTACTGAGATGGGATCTCCACCAGAACCTGTCACCAAGGTCCGTAATCTTGGAGTTACGTTTGACAATAAATTGACGTTCCATCATCATGTCAACTCCGTGGTCTCCTCATCCTTTTTTACCTTAAAAAAATCAAAAAAATGTTGCCCTACCTTCCCACCTCAGCCGGCAAAACCCTAATTAGCACTTTGGTTTTTGCCAAAACTGACTATTGTAACGCCCTTCTTTTGAACGCCCAGGATAAAGTCCTTAACAGGCTACAGTCAGTTCAGAATGCCTCAGCCAGAATCTTATTGGGCATTCCTAAGTTCACTTCCATCTCTCAGTATATCAAACAACTGCACTGGCTCCCAGTAAGGAATCGCACAAAGTTTAAGGCATTGTGCATTGCCTATAAAGCCACTAACAACCTAGGCCCACAGTTTCTAAAAAACGCCCTCTGTCCTCTTGATAATCCTAGAACGTTACGTTCCTCCTCAGCTTGTCTGCTCAAAGTTCAACAAACAAAAAAAGCAAACTGGGGCGACAGATGCTTCACAAATTCCACAGCTAGACTTTGGAACGCACTTCCCCTTCACATCAAAACGACCCCTACGCTTATCAGCTTCAGGAAGAAATTGAAAACTTTCTCACATTAAAATTCACCATAGTTAACGTTCTGTATACTGAGCGCCGAGACACCCCAGGGTAGTTGTGCGCTATAAAAATTGCAAGAAACATAAACATAAACATAAACATTGACAATAAGAATTTCCAAAGCTAATAAGCCTGGCTTTAATGTTATAACTCATGCTAACACGCTTATGCACAAATGCAGATAGGCTATTCGTTTTGTGTCTCTGTGAATCCTGTTTTCTTTTTTTTTTATTAACCAACCACCTTCACTATGGGCTAGAAAGATGCTGTTATTTCACATGTTGTTCCAACGTTAACTTCCAGTTGACAGGGGCACAGGAGGGAAAATATTTTCCATTCATCAGATAGTGCCCATGTAAGAACATGTCAAGATATTGTTCTTCTTCATCAAAAGGAATGTGGACAACAGATACACCATCTCCGCCATCAATACTGTTGCATTAAATGCAAAAAGGTGTCGGGCAATGAGTACATCACAGACTGTATGGGGTAAAAGGTCCCTTTATTTGCAACAGGTAAGCAGCTTATGACTGTTTACAATAATTTTGATAAGGCCTAACTAATACAAATCAAGTCTAACATCCCAGGCTGCCCCTAATTGATTCCCTACAAACTTTTCCTCATATTGAACCTCGTCCCCAACCCTTAGTTTCACCACCTGCCTACCCGCTGCCTCATTCCTCAGTCATCTGTTTTCCCTCTGTTCTAAGCTATTCTGACTACCCCAACCCTTCCTGCCTGCCTCAATTCCGTCCAAATCTGCCACCAGGAAATAACCCTGGACAGGCGTTTTTCGTGTCTCACCTCCCGGTGATGTCTTTAATTAGGACAAAAATCCATATTGATTTGGATTAAAAAAAATCCAAAACCAAAAATAAGACAAAATGATTTAACTTGATCAACATAAATAATTCTTGTTCACACTGTCGCTTAACAGTTTAAACAAACATACCACTGGCTAACAGATAGCGGTTTTGAAATAATAGTTGAGAATAGCTGTAGCTGAAACAGCCCCTTTTAGCACCGAGTATTTAAACCCAGCATATCAGATAATCTCTCTTTAATGTTCAACAATAATTCATTCGCTATGAATTAAAGATGAGCCCCATCAGGACGGAAAAATTGGAAATCTTCGTTCGTTATATCCAAATGCGCCAGCCAAGTTAGCTCATTAATACTGGAAAAACAATGGAGTTCTCTGTTAACTTTGCATCTGGCTCTATCTACAGCTGGGAATTTTTCGGCTCCTCTCTAAACCCTTCCAGCTACTAGAACAGTCAAGATCAGTTTTGCATTAGGCCATGGTTTAATTATTAGCTCTAAATCAGATTTCATTGCAATTAGCAGCCCAAGACCTGAAAGCTGAACAATATTGTTTTCGCCTAAGTGAATAAGCAACATGTTTGGACATTTTCTAGACAAAGGCAATTCATTTAAAAATGGCATCAATTGGCCCAATTTCATACAGTTTTCCCCCCACCAATCTATCTTAATATCATCCAAGCTAAAGCCAAGGTTCTGTCCATAATGATTACTTTCGGCATGCTTGGCTGCCCATTTTATAAATGAATGTCCAACGAACAAGACTCTTGCCATGGACGCAGATGGGCTCAACGAATTACCTAAAAAGAGAAAATTCTTAGCACAGAGTAAACATTTTGAAATCCTTTAATTCTCCAACATATTTCAAACAACAATTGGAAAACCAGCAGCCTAAACTGCTCCAAGGAGAAACCCCCTCTTACTGTCTCTGAAGCGGCACCTATTCTGAAAACTCAATGGGATTATAACCTAAGAGGCCTAATGCTTTTCTTAAAACTGCTAGAATCTGTGATGCTTTTGAAGAAGAGCCGTCCTGATGTTTGAAAATAAAACTGGGAAAGAACCATTTGCAAATCTAAATTCCAACCAAGCTTTCAAGGGCAAAGCGGGCCACCCAGCTTCCGCAATACCACTGTAGCTCTTTTCCCCTTCTGATCTGTTTTTGATATTTCCAATAAAATTCGTAAAGACATTTTAGTTATTCATACATTTGAAACTTTTAGCCCTTCAGATTCAGTTCGACCCAGTAACTCTGAGATCCTGAAGGCTCCAAAAAAAAACCAAACCATACACAGTTTGAATAATAAGAATTCAAATTGTGAATAGCAAATATGTGGTAAAATTCGAACGATGTTGCCTAATATTTTAAAAGACATGGGCTTTCTTACAAACTGACAGCGAGTCCTCATTTTAGCCCAACCTTGTAAAATTCTCCTACCTAGTTCTCCTACTGATGGTTTGTAGCCCCAAAAACACTTACCATATAAGGCTGGACCTGCAAGTTTGCCGGCAATGTAGTGGAAGAAATATTCCATTCTAAGTTGGACATTATAAACCGTAGAACGTCATCCCTAAGATTTTTTAAACCTAGTTTATTGTTAGCTCTAAAAGAAATGCATAAATCTAAAAATTCAGCCCATGCTCTTTTGTAAGCCAATTTTGTACTATAAGCTAAAGAGTTCTCTATAAGATGTCGTTTTTTTAGTCCGCTAGATCCCATACCTTTTGTGGAATCTGGGTTTTCACTGTGTCTACTCCGGGCGCCAAACTTCAGAATCTCAGCCATTGGGAACGTGATAACGCATCTGCTATATGTTCCTGGTACGTGTTTAACCTTAAAAATTATTTTGAACATCAGGCAACCTAGCATGAAGCTTTGTAATAGTTTAAGAAGACGTCTGTCTTTAGCCTTTTGACCATTTACCAGGTCAACCACAGTTTTGTTGTCAACAAGAAAAATAACAGTTTTGTTTGACAATTTCTTGCCCCAAACTGCTAATGCCACTATCAGAGGGAAGAATTTGAAAAAAGACTATGCTTCTTTTCTCAGGAATCCACTTTGAGGCCAACTTTTAGCACACCATTTACCTTCCCAAAAGAGCCCGAAACCATTGAATCCTGACGCGTCAGAATTTCTTTTAATCAGCCATAGAAAATCTTCATCAAGAGACCAAATCGTAACTCCATTGAAAGCCCTCAAAAACATTATCCAGTCTGCGAAATCAGCTATCATGGCGGCTGAAACTCTAATTCTGTGATGAGGCAAGGTAACCCCTGACATGGCAAAACCTAACCTTCTACAGAAAGATCTATCAGCTTTCACAACCTTGCAAGCAAAGTTTAAACGCCCTAGAAGACATTGCATTTCATAAAGAGTTAACTTCTGTTATAGCCTGGCATGTATTAACATCTCTATCATCTCCCTCACCTTTTTAGCAGGAAGTCTTGCCTCCATCTTGACTGTGTCTATTTTGATACCTAGGAATACCAGACAACTTGAAGGGCCTTCTGTCTTTTCTTCTGCCAAAGGAACACCTCAATCTTTTGCCAATTACTGAAAAAACTGAAGAACTCTGCTACATTGCTGAGTGCCAGATGCACCAACAAACAAGAAGTCATCCAGATAATGTGTTATTTGAACGTGACCTGACCTGAAAATGAAACACCATTGAATAAAAGCTCTAAACTATTCAAAATGTTTACAAGAAAATGCACAACCCATCGGTGTCCACAAAAAAATTGTTCATCAAAATAAATACCCAACAAAAAAAAATCCAGCGGGTGTACCGGTAACAATCTAAAAGCTGACTTAATGTCACACTTTGCCAATTCAGCATTTGATCCTGCACTCCTCACCAGCTCAAGCGCTACATCAATAGATGCAAATTGAACAATAGTATCTTCTTTAGCTATGAAATCATTAACCGGTAAACCTTGAAGCCACAACAAATGCAGAATCACGTAAAATTCACCTGGTGTCTTTTTGGGTACAACTCCTAAGCGTGATACAATAAGATCTGGTAGTAGCCATATACATAATGGACCTGCCATTCTTCCTTCTGCAATTTCTGACTGCAGCTTTTGGTTAATATCTTGTGGGAATTTTCTAGCTGATTTCAATTTTTTTGCAAATATACGGCAACAGGACATAACTCAGCCAGAAGCCTTCTTTAAATCCCCATTCTAACTTAGCTGCTTTGTCCCTTAAGGGATGGAATTGTATCTAGTAGCATAACTTTCTTATATTAATTGGGGTAAGAGCCCTTGTATTTTTGCTGAAAGGAATTTCCTCTCCCTCTAGCTTGCCCAAAATTACTCCAGTTTGACTGCTCCCCAAAACATTGCAAAATGGTATGTTTGACTCTACATTTAGAACATTTGCGCTTCTATCTCCTTCGGGATCAATTTTGCACTATATAAAACTTTATAAATTAATAAATATCTGCAGGGAATTCTTCTGGCAATGTCCCCTGTTAAAATTCCAGCATGCTCCTGAATATGCTGATTGTGTTCTGGCCCAATTACTCACCCATCCCGAGGTGGGTTTGCGAAGAACAGGCTGGTGCGAAGCTGCAAGTCTGCTCGCTGTATGCATAGTAAGACGAGTCTTCTGGGTATGCATTCACTGGACCCATAACTCGTTATCTCCTTCTTCGAGAATAAGAACCAGCCTAGCTCTGCATTCTTCATCATAATGAAGCCAGGCAAAACCCCCTAATTCAAAATGAGCCTTTCTGATTTTATCTAAATATTTAAAATAGACACCGATCTATCTGGAAGTTTTTCTCAATAAACACTTGCAAAAATGTATTTGAAAAGCTGACGTCCATGAATATATAGTTGTGGGAACCCTTGACCTCTTAGCTAGCTCCCAAGCGTCTTCCCTAGAACCCTCCTTGGATTGAATTCCTCTGTGAAGAAGCTTAAAAATATCTACAAATTCCCCTTTCCAGATTGTATTTTTGCTCAAATGGAAACCTAGAGGCATAGATAAACCCATGTAAGGCAGCATATTCAAGCCATCCAATTTCGAATTCTCTTCCTTTGTTACCCCATCTTCATTTTTGTGTTTAGCTTTAGTTGATTCTGATAACTCGCCCTTATCTCTTCAATTGTGTCAGATTCTTTTTTCCCCAAAACTACTGTTTTTCACAATGATAACAAATATCAGTCCCCACACCCTTATCTTCAAGAATTACTTCAGCTGTTTTCCGTTTCTTTAAAATTGATTTACTATAACTATTGCCAAAATGCTTCTCACCTGCTCTTAAAGATTTGCCCCAGACTGACGTCTTCCTACTTCTGTCCCCTTTTGGGTATCCTTTGAGCCTTGCGTAGTCCAACCAGTTATCCTCTGTGTCTTTTTCCTGCAAAATATGTGCCTTGGACAGTTATTTAGAGACCCCCTGTGTTAGAACCGGCTGTCTCTAGTTGGCAGAGGTATACACTTCTGACAAATAGGGACACTCCTTTTCTAGTCAGGGCAAGGGGATCACACCCTTCGATAACCCCTGCTCACCCCCTTGGTAGCTTGGCAGAGCAGGACAGGCTTATCTCAGAGGCTGTGTGTTAAGCAATTATGACCACATACAGTAATAAAGTGAATACACTACAAATGGACACGACACAGTAGTATTATAAAAATAAGTATTTTTATATAAGACTTAGCACAAGACCAAATAACGGAAAAACTGTACACAATCGGAATAAATACGTTCGGGAAGGAAAAAGGATAGTTCAAAGGTAATTTCTTCTTTAGCACAAAAGTCTTTTAGTATCAAGCAAATCTTCTTCTTGGAAACAAAGTTCGTAGCAACAGGGTAACTCCCACGGGAGCTACACAACGCTGGGGCAAAGATAATCCACAGGTTCGGCGTCGACCGCGAGGAGCGCTGCGCCGGGCCTGGAGTCACACGGACCCCCAACAACACAGTACCTTAGGAAATTGAAGTACACGATGATCAGCGGCGTCGAGCACTCCGGCGTCGCGTCTTCGATGTCGATCAGGCCACAGCAGGCGTTGTCGATGATGCAGTTGCACAGAGTGAGCAGCGCTCACGGCGTCGAAGGGCACACGGTGGATGCGATCAGCAGCGGGGCAGACACGAGGTCCTCTGGAGTTAGAGCCGTACTCCTACTCACTGGCGTTGCTGCTGGTGTCGGTTGGGCCCAGCGTCCGATCGTCGTGATTGCTGGCCCTTTCAGAGATGCTGGATTCACACTTCCAGCAAATAGCACTTTTAGCAGATGAAGTCCTTTAGCCCTGTGACTTCAGCAGGAGACTGGCACTCTTCCAGTCCTTGGAGATTTTCTTAGCAAGCGTGAGAGTACACACACAGTTCCCCTCTCCTGGTTCCTTGGCAAAAATAAAGAAGCACTGCAGGATTCCCCCAACAACAGCACACTGGCAGAAGGGGTAGGCAGTCCTTTAGATCAGCAGGCTTCTTGTCCTTGGTTACAGGGTTCCTTGTCAGAAGTGATCTGATTTCCTAGTTCAGGGGTCCTTCTCTTATACCCCTTTTCGTCTTTGATCCCTTTGTCTATGCCGGGGGTTTCCCAACATCCTGGGTCTGCGGTGGGTGGAGCTAGGAAGTAGCACCTGGCCTATTCATTGAGCCGGGCCGGGTCCTCAGACGCCCCGCAGGAGGTGGAGCCAGCATTGATACTGGCAGGAGCAGAGCTATCGCCCTCCTGGCAGGAGGTGGGGCTAGGATCGTCCATGGCAGGCACAGAGCCATCAGTCGCTTGGCAGGAGGTGGAGCCGGCATTGTATCAGGCAAGGCAGGCTATCAACAACTACTCTCCCCCTACTCTCAACGTAAATGTCCCACTCATCCCACACTGACTCATCCAGACCTTGTGGAGCCACCCAGCTCCTGTCACACACACGTAAGACCAGCAGAGACCAGATATGGTTAGACAAGAAAATAGACACTTTCTAAAAGTACTACTTTCGAACCCAGAGTCCAAAAACCATCCACACCAACGGATGCGTAATTAAACCCCGAGGTCAGGGATACCAAACTCGACATTGCACCATACTCTCCGAGCCAGCTAGGATCATAGCATTAATAATCCCGGCGGCCCATTCTATCCAACGGAGAGCAGGCTACCTCGCAATAGTGAAGCACTAAGATGGCGGCACTTCACTATCAGGACATGCCAACTTGGTCAGGCTTGTCCTACCTTACACTTACAATGCACCCTGCCCGGGGGCCTACCATAGGGGTGACTAACATGAAGTTTAAGGGAAGGTTGGAGGGGCTGGCAGGTAGGTATACCTGCGCAGCTGACGTGACAGTGCAAGACTGCACATGGGTCTCGCAATGACCGACCCGTAGACATTCTTTTCCAAGGCCGCTCCTGTGGGTGGCACAACACGTGCTGCAAGCCCACGAGCGGCATTTGTATTTACAAGCCCCGGCACTCCTGGTGCACTAGACTAGGGACTGACAGTAAACCAAATAAGCCAAACATGGATACAATAGATACATCATTTTAACAGAGGGAGCACTTGCGCTATGGCACTGATCAGCAGTGACACGGCGCCCAAAGCATATACCAGCAAAACATCGTAAAACAGTAGAGGCAAAACAGAAAAATGGAGGAGAGACTCAAGCCAATGATGTCAGGTCTAACACGTGTCCCCTCCAGCTGAAATGTGGGGAGAACTACCCTTAACCTAGGGAGTCCTCATCACTAAGGCGGAAAAATCTGGACAGACCATCAGCATTGGCGTGATCTGTGCCAGGGCGGTGTTCCACCGTAAAGTCCATCCCCTGTAGAGCAATGGACCACCTCAACAGTTTTGGATTCTCACCCCTCATTTGCATCAACCATCTGAGGGGCCTGTGGTCTGTCTGAACCCGGAAGTGAGTCCCAAACAGGTAGGGTCTTAGCTTCTTCAGCGCCCAGACCACAGCAAATGCTTCTCTCTCTATCGCACTCCACCTCGTTTCCCTGGGAAGTAACCTCCTACTGATGAAGGCTACAGGCAAGTCTCGGCCCTCTTCATTCACCTGAGCTAGAACAGCCCCCACGCCATGCTCTGAAGCGTCCGTCTGAACAATGAATTCTCTCGAAAAGTCGGGTGCCTGGAGCATAGGTGCGGTGCACATTGCAGTTTTCAGGGTGTCAAAGGCCGTTTGACAGGCATCAGTCCAGATCACGTTTCGTGGCTGCTTCCTGGAAGTCAGCGAAGTCAAGGGGTGCACAATGTTACCGTAATCCTTGACAAACCTCCTGTAATAACCCGTGAGTCCTAAAAAGGCTCTCACCTGCGTTTGGGTTTTGGGCGGCGCCCAAGCCAGGATGGTATCAATCTTGGGTTGCAGGGGGGCAACCTTGCCGCTCCCTACTTGGTGCCCCAAGTACACCCCAGAACCCTGCCCAATCTGGCACTTACTGGCTTTGATTGTGAGGCCTGCTCCGCGCAGGGCCAACAACACTTCCTGGAGGTGGCGCAAGTGTTCCTCCCAGCTGGCGCTGAACACTGCGATGTCGTCCAGGTAGGCGGCGCTGAATTCCTCCAGTCCAGCCAAGACCTGGTTGACCAACCTCTGGAAGGTGGCGGGGGCATTCTTCATCCCAAAGGGCATCACCCGGAACTGGTATAGCCCGTCTGGTGTGGAGAACGCTGACCTCTCTTTTGCCCCATCGGTCAAGGCGATCTGCCAGTACCCAGACGTTAAGTCAAACGTACTAAGGTACCGGGCAGCTCCCAACCGATCGATGAGCTCATCAGCTCTGGGGATGGGGTGCGCGTCAGTCTTCGTGACCGAATTGAGCCCGCGGTAGTCCACGCAAAACCGGAGTTCTGGTGAAGCACCAGGCGCTGCAGCCTTCGGGACCAAGACCACTGGGCTGGCCCAAGGACTGCTAGAGGACTCAATCACCCCTAACGCGAACATTTTGGAGACCTCCTCCTTAATGCACGCTCGGACCTTGTCAGTCACCCTGTAAGCCTTGTGCTTCACAGGAGGGCTGTCTCCGGTGTCAACGTCATGGACACACCAATGCGTGACACCCGGAACCAAGGAAAACAGATCCGGGAATTGCCCCAACAGTTGGTGACAATCCTGTCTCTGTTCAAGGGTCAGTGTGTCAGAGAGGACCACACCATCCACTGACCCGTCTTGCTCTTTAGCATACAGGAGGTCAGGAAGAGGCTCACTCTCCTCCTCCGTTCCATCATCTGTAGCTAGGAGCATGCCCACTTCGGACCTTTCTAAGTGGGGCTTCAAGCGGTTGATATGCAGGACCCGCAAGGGATTCCTGGGAGATTTCAAGTCCACCAGGTAGGTGACATCGCTCTTTTTCTCCACAACCTTAAACGGTCCAGTCCACCTGTCCTTGAGCGCACAAGGTTCCACAGGGGACATGACCCACACTTCCTGACCAGGCTGAAGCTCTACCAGAGTGGCATTCCGGTCGTACCAACGCTTCATCTCCTCCTGGCTGGCCTCCAGATTCGCCTGAGCAAGTTCTCTGAAGCGCCGAGTCTGGTTCCGAAAGGCCAGCATGTAACTGTATACATCCTGGGGAGGTTTCCTGGGAGATTGCTCCCAGCCTTCCTTGACCAGACTCAAAGGCCCTCTTACCGGGTGACCGTATAAGAGCTCAAAGGGGCTGAACCCTAGAGCCTTCTGCGGTACCTCACGGTAAGCAAACAACAGGCATGGCAAGAGGACGTCCCATTTCCGCCTCATTGGTTCTTCAAGACCCATGATCATGCCTTTCAGGGTCCGGTTGAATCTCTCAACCAGCCCATTTCCTTGAGGGTGGTAAGGAGTGGTGAACTTGTAGGTTACCCCACACTCCTTCCACAGAGACTTCATATAGTTCGAAATGAAGTTGGTGCCTCGGTCGGACACCACCTCTCTGGGGAACCCCATCCGGGAGAAAACACCCATCAGTGCCCGTCCCACCACGGGGGCCGTCACTGTTCTGAGAGGGATGGCTTCCGGGTACCTCGTGGCATGGTCCACCAAGACCAGGATGAACCTGTTGCCCAGGGCTGTCTTGGGGTCCAGGGGCCCAACAATGTCAATACCCACCCGGTCAAAGGGGGTGCTGACCACTGGAAAAGGTTGGAGGGGAGCCTTCTGCTTCCTTCCGCTTTTCCCACTTGCCTGGCAAGTGCGACAAGTCTTGCAATGGATGTCTACATCCCTACGCATCTGAGGCCAATAAAAATGGGTGACAAGCCTGTCATAGGTCTTGTCCTGCCCCAGATGTCCAGCTAACGGTACGTCATGAGCCAAACCCAGTAGGAAGGCTCTGAAGCGCTGGGGTACCACCAGCACACGGGCTGACCCAGGCTCAGCAGCCTTAGGCTCGCTATACAGGAGGTCGTTCTCCCAGTACACAAAATGTGACCCTGACTGATCACCTGAGGATTGGGCTGAGGCCTGCTGCCTCATGCCCACAAGAGAAGGGCACACCTTCTGTTCCGCACAGAATTCCTCCCTGGAGGGACCACCATCCTGCTGCCAGTGGGTCAGCTCGGGCAGATCTCCCAGTTCGGCAATTTGTTCCCCTGTGGGCTCCAGGGCATCCCCCTCAGGGTCTACCTCCTTCTGGACCACGGGAACGACGGGGGCCGGTTTCCCGCGCCTCCTGCCTCTTCTCTTCACAGCTGGGTCCTGGGCCGTACTTTCAGGCTCCGGGACCCCATCAACACCCTTACTCGCTGTCATGGATCGAGTGGTTGCACACACCCACTCTGGCACACCCAACATTTTCAAGTGCGCCACTCTCTCCACCTTAGCCCAAGGGGAGTCTTCCAAATCATTGCCCAGGAGACAGTCGACAGGCATGGCGGGCCTCACAGCAACCTGAAGAGTACCTGAAACTCCCCCCCATTCAAAGGAAACCTGAGCCACCTCACACTCTTTCTGGGAGTTATCGGCAGCTATCACGGGGTAGAATGCGTGGGGAACCACCTGCTCTCTGGACACCAAGTGACACTTGACAGCTGTCACACTCGCTCCGGTGTCTCTGAGAGCTTCCACTCTATGGCCATTAATGGTCACCCACTGCCTATATTTACTAGTGTTACTAGGCAGAGGGGGTGGAGGGACCATTTGCATGTCTCCTAGCGAGACCAGGGACATTTCTGCGGGACCCCTCCCACCATGGACAACCATCTCTTCCCCTCCCAAGGCTACACTTGCCAACTGACGAGGGGGCGCACGCGGCGGTGCGCCCCCTCGTCAGTTGTCCGTCTGAACAATGAATTCTCTCGAAAAGTCGGGTGCCTGGAGTATAGGTGCGGTGCACATTGCAGTTTTCAGGGTGTCAAAGGCCGTTTGACAGGCATCAGTCCAGATCACGTTTCGTGGCTGCTTCCTGGAAGTCAGCGAAGTCAAGGGGTGCACAATGTTACCGTAATCCTTGACAAACCTCCTGTAATAACCCGTGAGTCCTAAAAAGGCTCTCACCTGCGTTTGGGTTTTGGGCGGCGCCCAAGCCAGGATGGTATCAATCTTGGGTTGCAGGGGGGCAACCTTGCCGCTCCCTACTTGGTGCCCCAAGTACACCACAGAACCCTGCCCAATCTGGCACTTACTGGCTTTGATTGTGAGGCCTGCTCCACGCAGGGCCAACAACACTTCCTGGAGGTGGCGCAAGTGTTCCTCCCAGCTGGCGCTGAACACTGCGATGTCGTCCAGGTAGGCGGCGCTGAATTCCTCCAGTCCAGCCAAGACCTGGTTGACCAACCTCTGGAAGGTGGCGGGGGCATTCTTCATCCCAAAGGGCATCACCCGGAACTGGTATAGCCCGTCTGGTGTGGAGAACGCTGACCTCTCTTTTGCCCCATCGGTCAAGGCGATCTGCCAGTACCCAGACGTTAAGTCAAACGTACTAAGGTACCGGGCAGCTCCCAACCGATCGATGAGCTCATCAGCTCTGGGGATGGGGTGCGCGTCAGTCTTCGTGACCGAATTGAGCCCGCGGTAGTCCACGCAGAACCGGAGTTCTGGTGAAGCACCAGGCGCTGCAGCCTTCGGGACCAAGACCACTGGGCTGGCCCAAGGACTGCTAGAGGACTCAATCACCCCTAACGCGAACATTTTGGAGACCTCCTCCTTAATGCACGCTCGGACCTTGTCAGTCACCCTGTAAGCCTTGTGCTTCACAGGAGGGCTGTCTCCGGTGTCAACGTCATGGACACACCAATGCGTGACACCCGGAACCAAGGAAAACAGATCCGGGAATTGCCCCAACAGTTGGTGACAATCCTGTCTCTGTTCAAGGGTCAGTGTGTCAGAGAGGACCACACCATCCACTGACCCGTCTTGCTCTTTAGCATACAGGAGGTCAGGAAGAGGCTCACTCTCCTCCTCCGTTCCATCATCTGTAGCTAGGAGCATGCCCACTTCGGACCTTTCTAAGTGGGGCTTCAAGCGGTTGATATGCAGGACCCGCAAGGGATTCCTGGGAGATTTCAAGTCCACCAGGTAGGTGACATCGCTCTTTTTCTCCACAACCTTAAACGGTCCAGTCCACCTGTCCTTGAGCGCACAAGGTTCCACAGGGGACATGACCCACACTTCCTGACCAGGCTGAAGCTCTACCAGAGTGGCATTCCGGTCGTACCAACGCTTCATCTCCTCCTGGCTGGCCTCCAGATTCGCCTGAGCAAGTTCTCTGAAGCGCCGAGTCTGGTTCCGAAAGGCCAGCATGTAACTGTATACATCCTGGGGAGGTTTCCTGGGAGATTGCTCCCAGCCTTCCTTGACCAGACTCAAAGGCCCTCTTACCGGGTGACCGTATAAGAGCTCAAAGGGGCTGAACCCTAGAGCCTTCTGCGGTACCTCACGGTAAGCAAACAACAGGCATGGCAAGAGGACGTCCCATTTCCGCCTCATTGGTTCTTCAAGACCCATGATCATGCCTTTCAGGGTCCGGTTGAATCTCTCAACCAGCCCATTTCCTTGAGGGTGGTAAGGAGTGGTGAACTTGTAGGTTACCCCACACTCCTTCCACAGAGACTTCATATAGTTCGAAATGAAGTTGGTGCCTCGGTCGGACACCACCTCTCTGGGGAACCCCATCCGGGAGAAAACACCCATCAGTGCCCGTCCCACCACGGGGGCCGTCACTGTTCTGAGAGGGATGGCTTCCGGGTACCTCGTGGCATGGTCCACCAAGACCAGGATGAACTTGTTACCCAGGGCTGTCTTGGGGTCCAGGGGCCCAACAATGTCAATACCCACCCGGTCAAAGGGGGTGCTGACCACTGGAAAAGGTTGGAGGGGAGCCTTCTGCTTCCTTCCGCTTTTCCCACTTGCCTGGCAATTGCGACAAGTCTTGCAATGGATGTCTACATCCCTACGCATCTGAGGCCAATAAAAATGGGTGACAAGCCTGTCATAGGTCTTGTCCTGCCCCAGATGTCCAGCTAACGGTACGTCATGAGCCAAACCCAGTAGGAAGGCTCTGAAGCGCTGGGGTACCACCAGCACACGGGCTGACCCAGGCTCAGCAGCCTTAGGCTCGCTATACAGGAGGTCGTTCTCCCAGTACACAAAATGTGACCCTGACTGATCACCTGAGGATTGGGCTGAGGCCTGCTGCCTCATGCCCACAAGAGAAGGGCACACCTTCTGTTCCGCACAGAATTCCTCCCTGGAGGGACCACCATCCTGCTGCCAGTGGGTCAGCTCGGGCAGATCTCCCAGTTCGGCAATTTGTTCCCCTGTGGGCTCCAGGGCATCCCCCTCAGGGTCTACCTCCTTCTGGACCACGGGAACGACGGGGGCCGGTTTCCCGCGCCTCCTGCCTCTTCTCTTCACAGCTGGGTCCTGGGCCGTACTTTCAGGCTCCGGGACCCCATCAACACCCTTACTCGCTGTCATGGATCGAGTGGTTGCACACACCCACTCTGGCACACCCAACATTTTCAAGTGCGCCACTCTCTCCACCTTAGCCCAAGGGGAGTCTTCCAAATCATTGCCCAGGAGACAGTCGACAGGCATGGCGGGCCTCACAGCAACCTGAAGAGTACCTGAAACTCCCCCCCATTCAAAGGAAACCTGAGCCACCTCACACTCTTTCTGGGAGTTATCGGCAGCTATCACGGGGTAGAATGCGTGGGGAACCACCTGCTCTCTGGACACCAAGTGACACTTGACAGCTGTCACACTCGCTCCGGTGTCTCTGAGAGCTTCCACTCTATGGCCATTAATGGTCACCCACTGCCTATATTTACTAGTGTTACTAGGCAGAGGGGGTGGAGGGACCATTTGCATGTCTCCTAGCGAGACCAGGGACATTTCTGCGGGACCCCTCCCACCATGGACAACCATCTCTTCCCCTCCCAAGGCTACACTTGCCAACTGACGAGGGGGCGCACGCGGCGGTGCATTCGAATCCTTCTTGGGACACTGGGGGTCATAAAACCGGTGTCCCACCTGCCCACAACCGTAGCAGGTTAGGGGGCCCCTATGAACAGGTTTACCCGTCGGGGCCCCTGGCTTCTTCTCAGGGGGAGGCTGGGAACCTTTCCCTTGGTTCCCTTGGGGATTACTTTGGGGCCCTTTCTGAGACTCCTTCTGTTTTCCCTTGTCCCCCCCACTCCTCTGCTGGGGACCCTGCCCACCTTTGGCTGAGTCTCCCACTGGACCCTTGTGGACCCTGGTACTGACCCAGCGGTCCGCCTCCTCAGCAAGTTTTCTAGGGTTAGATATCTTGCTATCAATCAGGTGCTGGCGCAGCTCTGGAAAACAGTTATTAGACAAGTGCTCCCACGCAAACAGATCATAGAGAGCTTCATAACTTTCCACTTTGCTGCCCTTTACCCAACCATCCATGGCTCTGCAAAAATAAGACACATATTCAACCCACGTCGTACCAGGCAACTTCTTGCATTCTCTAAAAGCTTGTCTGTACTGCTCGGGGGTTAAACCATATCGCAACATTAAAGCATCTTTCATATGAGCATACGACATCCTATCCGCAACAGGCATGTCTAACAGGGTATCTCTTCCCTCGTTCACAAAGCGACCCCACAACCCCGCTCCCCAATTCTTCTCAGGGACCTAGTGGGCCAACAATGCTAACTCATATGCTTTAAACCACTGACCAATATCTTCATTCTTATTGTAATCTTTGATCACATCTTTCGGGAAGTAAAACTTACTTTCTGCAGGCTCGGATGGAACGCTGCCACCAGAGGGATTCAACTCTAACTTTTTAGCTTGGATATCCAGTTCCCTCAACCTGGCTTCACGCTCCAAAGCTAACTTCTCTCGTTCAAACTCCAACTTTTTGATCTCTAAGTCAGCTTCCCTTCTACCTCTTGCATTTTCTAACTCCAACTGCCCATTTATCTTTAGCCTTGCCATCTCCATGTTGTAAGCTCGCTCTTTCGCCCTTTCTTCTCTTTCTTCAGGGGAAAGACCTTTGGAGGAAACACTGCTTCCGGGAGAGGGCACAGGTCCATTCACTGGCACCTCCTCATCCCCTTCCTCTGTGGGTACCACCACCACATCAGAGGGATTTCTGGATTCCCACCAGGCCTGTAATGCTTTATAAAAATCATCTTTTCTCGAGAGGCCGGTGGTAGGAACTTCAAACTGGTTGCAAAAGTGTTTCAGCTCATCTTTCTTGTATCTTTTTAGCTTACTCCTCTCGAACTCTTCAACAACAACGATAGCAGGGGCAATGACTCCGTTGTCACTCATGGTTACAACTGGCAGTGTTCAGAAAATCAAGTTTCAGAAAAGCGGAGAACAAAAATAGGATCCTTCCGAATCAGATTGTGACTGCGCTATGGTCTGCTTTCACTACGTAGCGCACACTAATCACTGTACATGGGTCATAAATGCAAGGTCCAAATCCTCACCGCTGCATCCAATGTTAGAACCGGCTGTCTCTAGTTGGCAGAGGTATACACTTCTGACAAATAGGGACACTCCTTTTCTAGTCAGGGCAAGGGGATCACACCCTTCGATAACCCCTGCTCACCCCCTTGGTAGCTTGGCAGAGCAGGACAGGCTTATCTCAGAGGCTGTGTGTTAAGCAATTATGACCACATACAGTAATAAAGTGAATACACTACAAATGGACACGACACAGTAGTATTATAAAAATAAGTATTTTTATATAAGACTTAGCACAAGACCAAATAACGGAAAAACTGTACACAATCGGAATAAATACGTTCGGGAAGGAAAAAGGATAGTTCAAAGGTAGTTTCTTCTTTAGCACAAAAGTCTTTTAGTATCAAGCAAATCTTCTTCTTGGAAACAAAGTTCGTAGCAACAGGGTAACTCCCACGGGAGCTACACAACGCTGGGGCAAAGATAATCCACAGGTTCGGCGTCGACCGCGAGGAGCGCTGCGCCGGGCCTGGAGTCACACGGACCCCCAACAACACAGTACCTTAGGAAATTGAAGTACACGATGATCAGCGGCGTCGAGCACTCCGGCGTCGCGTCTTCGGTGTCGATCAGGCCACAGCAGGCGTTGTCGATGATGCAGTTGCACAGAGTGAGCAGCGCTCACGGCGTCGAAGGGCACACGGTGGATGCGATCAGCAGCGGGGCAGACACGAGGTCCTCTGGAGTTAGAGCCGTACTCCTACTCACTGGCGTTGCTGCTGGCGTCGGTTGGGCCCAGCGTCCGATCGTCGTGATTGCTGGCCCTTTCAGAGATGCTGGATTCACACTTCCAGCAAATAGCACTTTTAGCAGATGAAGTCCTTTAGCCCTGTGACTTCAGCAGGAGACTGGCACTCTTCCAGTCCTTGGAGATTTTCTTAGCAAGCGTGAGAGTACACACACAGTTCCCCTCTCCTGGTCCCTTTTCGTCTTTGATCCCTTTGTCTATGCCGGGGGTTTCCCAACATCCTGGGTCTGCGGTGGGTGGAGCTAGGCAGTAGCACCTGGCCTATTCATTGAGCCGGGCCGGGTCCTCAGACGCCCCGCAGGAGGTGGAGCCAGCATTGATACTGGCAGGAGCAGAGCTATCGCCCTCCTGGCAGGAGGTGGGGCTAGGATCGTCCATGGCAGGCACAGAGCCATCAGTCGCTTGGCAGGAGGTGGAGCCGGCATTGTATCAGGCAAGGCAGGCTATCAACAACTACTCTCCCCCTACTCTCAACGTAAATGTCCCACTCATCCCACACTGACTCATCCAGACCTCGTGGAGCCACCCAGCTCCTGTCACACACACGTAAGACCAGCAGAGACCAGATATGGTTAGACAAGAAAATAGACACTTTCTAAAAGTACTACTTTCGAACCCAGAGTTCAAAAACCATCCACACCAACGGATGCGTAATTAAACCCCGAGGTCAGGGATACCAAACTCGACATTGCACCGTACTCTCCGAGCCAGCTAGGATCATAGCATTAATAATCCCGGCGGCCCATTCTATCCAACGGAGAGCAGGCTACCTCGCAATAGTGAAGCACTAAGATGGCGGCACTTCACTATCAGGACATGCCAACTTGGTCAGGCTTGTCCTACCTTACACTTACAATGCACCCTGCCCGGGGGCCTACCATAGGGGTGACTAACATGAAGTTTAAGGGAAGGTTGGAGGGGCTGGCAGGTAGGTATACCTGCGCAGCTGACGTGACAGTGCAAGACTGCACATGGGTCTCGCAATGACCGACCCGTAGACATTCTTTTCCAAGGCCGCTCCTGTGGGTGGCACAACACGTGCTGCAAGCCCACGAGCGGCATTTGTATTTACAAGCCCCGGCACTCCTGGTGCACTAGACTAGGGACTGACAGTAAACCAAATAAGCCAAACATGGATACAATAGATACATCATTTTAACAGAGGGAGCACTTGCGCTATGGCACTGATCAGCAGTGACACGGCGCCCAAAGCATATACCAGCAAAACATCGTAAAACAGTAGAGGCAAAACAGAAAAATGGAGGAGAGACTCAAGCCAATGATGTCAGGTCTAACACCCTGTATGATTTGAAACCCCCAGGGGGTATGTCATCATCATCATCCTAAATTTTCCCCTCTTCTAATTCCATTGAGTCGTCATCCCCCAACTAGTCTTCAAATCAAAAGTTCTTGAATTTCCCACCACAGCCCGGCTTTACCTTCTTGAACCCACCCAGATTTATTTGACATATATCTGTATCCTTAACGAACCCAGACTTAGAGCATACCTTTTCTTTATTCTGTTTAAAATCAGAAGACTGATACCCATTAACAGATTGCAAGCTTGGTTGCATATTTCTGACTCCTAGGGAACCTTCACCATTTTGTATTTTGTTATGATGTAACATTACATCACCCTTTTCACCAGAAATATTAGGGGATAATGATCTCTCACCTGGTATAATCAGTACATTTTGAGCCATCCGATCTTTTTACCAAAAATAGAAATATTTATTTTGCTATAACTTTCATTTAAAGCTGCACCTGATCAATAGAGACATTTTCTGTATAGGAAGCACCACTAGGTGGCATTGCTGCTGAATTTGTGTTACAAATCTCCTCACCCTTAATAAAGCATGCTCCTTTAAGAGATTTCCCTTTCCCTAATAGGCTGCCTCTCACAGCACGCGTGCTCGATATGCCCCTCCTTCTCTTCAAAACCAAGGAAGCAGGCTGTTGAGAGGAAGTAAGAAGAGTTTCCTCCTTTAAAATTTCTGTAACATTTAGGCTTCTAGAAAGGAAGGTTGAGAACACTCAAAGTAAGTCAGTTGTTTCTGGCTCCTTTGAGTGGATCGGCGCCAGGTTGTGTGCTGCAATAAATCATCATTATTTATAACGCTGTTGGGGCGTGACCTGCTTCCTTCACAACATTTTGGCGACGATTTTCAAGAAAGAAGACACAGCACACAACCGGGGGTTTCTTGTTTTTAGTGTTCCCAGCAACACTATGTACCGTGCAATCTACAATTGTCGAGGAGCCAGCAAGACAACTCGGCTTACTTAAGGAAGGTGCCATTGCGTGTATTCTTCGGACGTGACCGTCTTTAACGGGTCACAGTTCAAGTACTGTTTTAATTTTCTGTGGGCACCTACTGTTTGGAAGAAGCGCTCATGCTCAGATGTGCTGCAGGAAAGAAGGCTCAAGCTACTATGAGTATATCACCTTCAGGCAACTAGACATCTGACGTGCCACGCACTCACTGTGCACATACTTGCCGCCATCATATTCTGGTCACACTGGGTTGCAGAAAGCAATCAAAAAGACTTGTGCAGACAATATAATGTTCTGTTGGAGCAGTTCAGGGAAAAGAAACTAGTGCACGTGCAGATCACAGCAACATGAGCACTCGTTAGCTGCCCCAACGCATAACCCGCAACAGGTACAGTTCGTTCCACAGTGATCTGCACACCAGAGAAGAGTGCATGTGTATGCTCTTGATAGCTGACAGGGAACAGTTGTGTCTTCTCACAGGCACCGGTGTGCACTCAGGGGGAAACAACATGTGCAGTTCATATTACCTCCTCGTCTGACCTCCCCGTCACACTCCTAACCACGTGAGCATAGCTCTTCCCCCCAGGATCTTATTTAGCCAATCCCTGACCTCCAGGCCACTCCCACCCCCTGTGGCATATAACCTATGACTCCCGCAAACACATCCTGTTTTTTTTTTTCAGCAAAAGTAGTCCATGCAAGACTCACTGCTGTGGAGCCTGATGCCTCTTGTTCCATTGCAGGTAAGTGTGCGCCAGTCAGCTTTAGCGTCCACTGTGTAGGTTACAATTTGAGTCCCTGCTGTAGCAGGACTATGTGTCATCGATTGGACTTCCTCTTTGCTGGCAAAGTTGGTGGTGGGCCTGCTGCGGCTTCCTCCCTTCCGTGTTTTGTCCCTGCTGTAGCTGAATGCCCGGTGGGGGGTAGTTTCTGGTTAGTGCACAGCAAGGTGGTCTCGGCGCACCAGGGGTGTGGCGGGACGGCTCCTCTTCAGGAGACTGTTACGGGATTAGGCGCAGATTCATGTTTCTCCTGTTTGGTTGACTTTCGGAGCCGGTTGGCTTGCCACCGGCTTCGTCTAGGATGTCATCCCAGGGAGTTCCTGCCTTTAATTGGGGAACCGGGTCTGTGGAGGCCTGTTCGCAGTCAAGGATGCTGTGAGTCACCCTGGTTGCAACCTCTTACTCCTAAAAGGTTTTGTGTTCAAGTCCTGGGGTTTCACTGGGTGTGAGTTCTCAGTCAACAATATAGTTGATGGCGGGGCCGGGTGTGTGCCCGCTCTGTGGGGGTCTCAACATGTTTGGCTCCCCTTTAAACATAGATGGCATCGTGCCCTTCTGCTCATACACTTCCCTCAAAAAAGGTTCCTGGTAGCTATTTTACATTGAGATTCTTACTTGTGTTCCCTGGTGTTGCTAGTGGTTTCAGAGGCTCTAAGATTGATGTGCTTCTAAGGCACTGCAATGGACCATTAAGGCAGGGGCCTGATTCAGTATTTGGTTTTGTTAGGGTTTGATGGACTCTGATTGGCTGAATTAGGGGTCAGCCTACACGCCTGTTGGTGATTGGCTGGGTGCATTCAGGGCTGCCTCAGATTGGCCCTTGCAAAGTCATGGTTGATTGGGGTGATCTGCCCTTGTCCATCATGGAAAGTGGAGGGTCAGGGATGCGTGAACTCCAGAGTGAGGTGAAGGTGGTGGTTGCTGGGCCTTTGGCTGCTCATTCCCTGGCTGATATGCAGATAATGATTGCAGCTGCAGTGGCTGGGCATTTCTGGTCATGGAGCCCAATGGGCCTAAGAGGCAGATGTTGGACGCCTCGGAAGGCAATGATCCGGATAAGAAGTCGAACGAGGAGGCAAAGGGTTGTTTTGTCCAGGGGGCAGTCCTTCACAGTATTCTGCAACATGTGCAGGACAATTTGGGGTTCCCTAATCCCTTGAAAGGTGAAGAGTCGGAGGACTTTTTTGCCAATTATCAGAAACGGGAGCCAGAATGCCTTCCTATTCATACATCTGTGAGGAAGGTGCTGGATGGGTATGGAAGAATATTGACAAACATACCTTTCCCTGGTTTCTAGCTAAGAGGTCTCCTTTACAGGGGTTCTCAGATGAATTTACGTCTGTGGTGAAGGTGGATCCCCTGCTGGTGGGTCTGGCCTCACAAGGTGGCTCTCATGAAAATTCCTTTCACGGGCTCTAAACTATTTAGGAATCCATTGATGACCTTGATTAAAAAACTGCAGAGGACAAAAAGTTGTTGGCTCCAGTCCGGTCTTCACAAAAGGTGAAGTTTGCGTGTTATAAGTGGGCTTTTGGCCAGGAGTTTCAATCTAAAATGGCTGGACAGACCTTTCGTGGTAAGGGTTGTGGCCGGGGTGTCATGCTGACCCCACAAGTCGAAGGGTCAGCATGGGGCCTCCTCTTCTTCAGGGCATCCCAAATTGTGACTATGTGAAGAGTTTAGAAGTGTCGCCGGTTGGGGGTCGTCTCAAGGCTTTTTTTCCGATCTGGGAAGAGTTTGTTCGGGATCTATGGGTCCTGCAGATTGTCGAGCTGGGTTATCAGATCGAAATTGGGGTTCCTCCGGTGGATGTGTTGAGGGCTACCCTTGTTCCCAGATCTCAGGTCAAGTGTCGGGCTTTGTTGGATGGGGTTCAGGACCTGGTTTCCGAAGGGGCTACTAAGGTGAGGGTGCATGTGAATCAGCAGGGTCGGGGGTTTACTCAATCCTGTTTCTAATCCAACAGCCCAAAGGGCGTCCTGTTCTGGATCTGAAGGCAGTGAATTTGTGCATCCCTCATCGGTCCTTCAAAATGGTGTTGCTGCAGATGATTCTTCCCTTCCTGTCCCTGGGGTTTTTCCTGGCCTCTCTGGATCTTAGGGACAGCCACTTTCATGTGCCAATTCACGTGGCTTCCCAGAGATTACCACAGTTTGGCGTGGCCGTCGATCATTATCAGTCCAGGTATTGCCATTTGGGCTGTCTACCTCACCTAGAGTTTTTACAAAAGTTTTGGCACCCTAGTTGGGGTTGTTGCATGCTCAGGGGATCCGGGTGTTTCCTTACATGGATGACTGGTTGATCTTTTTCTCTTCTTTCCTCAGGGCTCAAGCTCATACCCAGGAAGTTTGCCAGCTCCTTCTGCAGTTCGGGTGGATTCTGAAATTGGAGAAGTCCCATCTGTGCCCCACTCAGGAACTGCTGTTCATTCGGGGGGTCTTCAGCACCTAGATGGGAAATGTTTTCCTGTCAGAACTTCACAAACTGACTCTGGTGCATAAGCTGAGGAAGGTGTTGGTAGCCCATTCTTCCACGGCTCAACAGTGGTTACGGTTTCAGGGTTTAATGTCTGCTACCATCATGATTGTTCCTTAGGCCTGGTTGCACTTGTACCCCCTGGTGAAACATGTTCTGGTGCATTGGAGTCTGGGGTCTCAGAATAACGAGCAGTTGATTCCAGGGAGGATGGGGGGGGGTGGATTGGAAATTGCCAGGGACTTGTCCTGGAGGCTGGAGGATCGGACCCTCTTGCAGGGTTCTTCCTTTGTGTCCCAGGAGAGATTGGTGCTGACAACAGATGCCAGCGAGCTGGATTGGGGGGTCATTTTGGCCCAGTAGTCTGTTCAGGGGATCTGGCCTGTCCAGGAGGCAGGGTTGTCTTCGAATTGGAGGGAGTTGAAGGCTGTACAGTTTCTGCTTTGGGTACTACAGCGGGATGTGCTGGTGCGGTCAGACAACACGGTGGTGGTGTGTTATGTCAGCTGCAAGTGTATTTCAGCTGCAAGTGTATTTCAGCAGATGATGGCAAATATATTTGAAGGAATAGAGAATGTCCTCTACTTTCAAGATGATATGTTGATTGCAGGAAAAACAGGCAAACAACAGAACACAATAATATATTGAGACAGATGTTAAAAAGGTTGGAAGAGTCTGGTATGACTGTGAGCAGGGATTAATGCATATTCTTCACAGAGAAAATGTAATATCTAGTCTACACTATAGCTGGTGGTGGGATCAGGCCAAAGCGATGTCTGTTAGAAGTGAAGAGGGATTGCATCATGGTGGGAGAAAGGCGGGTGGCTATTCGCAACAGGAGCTCTCCTTGAGTGGAAGAAGCATATTTATATTCATGTGCATTGGGAGGCAGGCTCCCAGACTGGCAAACTGCAGCACATCAGTGTTCATAGTGATCAAGACTTGAAAAGGGTTATTCTACTAGAGCTGGAGAGCTGACCTTTTTTGATGTCTACATACTTGGACCCATTCTCCTGGCTGTAGGTCGTGTCAGCCTTCAGTCTTGCAAGTGGGTATAGCAGCCCTAACTTGAGAATAGAAACAGTAAAGGCAGCAAATACGTTGGTTCGAGAACTGGAGAGTAACATCCTCATACAGGCGCAAATACAGTAAAGCTGGAGACAATGTAGGGTGCAAGGGAGCATCATGCCACCTCATCACTATTTAATAAATGCTTAGCTCAGCCTTCTGAGAGGGAATATCTCACAATTATTTTAACAAGCCTTTTCACAACTGTAACAACATCAGTGTGTTCTCATTAATAGCCTTCAATCCAACCAGAAGTCAAAAGACAAATCAAGAACATTTGGATGAAGTCCTGTAGAATGTGTACTAGGGGCCCAATTAAGGTGAGTGGGTAGCATGGGTGGTTTGTTTCCCTTTTCAATGTTGTCAGCTTAACATGTGGCACAGGAGCGAAAAAACTGTTTTGCAACAGATGGGAAAATGGAGCAAACCATTTGGTACTTGAAGCACAAACCATTTACTTGCTTCGGACATCAACAATACTGTGATACACTCAAGCAAGAATAGGAAGAAGAGGTTTTGGGGCAACCACTCTCCTTATCCCTTCACACTACATTGGGATTGCTTTTACAGTTCGGTTTAACCTTCATTCAAACCTGCATGATACATTTCTGCAATTCAAATACTGTATAGTAATAATGCGAGAGTCAACTGTTTGAGAGTTAGTCGTAGTACTCAGTGACATAGCAAATTTTAAACAGTTTGATCAGCAAAGCTTTTTCCAGCATAAACACCTTGCAGTGGAAGGAGTGGTGTGCAGCACACTTAAAAATAGCAATTCTAGAAGGTAAAAAGAGAGCATCAAGTGATCCTTTAACATATGTATCACTCTTAATTGAGATACCTGCAAAAGTGAATAAATCCTGTTGGATCCAGAGGAGCCCAACATTTTGGGCCACTCTCAAAGTGGGCTTTGACTCTTTGAATATTGTAGCAATTCTCTGCAATACTTGAGGCACATACGACAGCAATCAATTCAACAAACTTAGCAGAGTGTAATTGAGGTAAACAACGACTGCCAACTTCTTGATACAGAGTATTGATGACATATCTGGCCACTAGGGAGCCATGGTCATTCCTATAGCAAGATTCATCAACTTAATATCCAATTTCACAGTGAGATCAAAAAGACGTTTGGTCAAGTGGGGAGGCAGTCATATGGTTCCCGGCCCTGGGTGTCAACCTTACCTTGGTCCAAAATCCTTTTGGAGCATTCAGGAGAAGATGGAAGATGGTTCAGTAAAGACTGGGGGCAAAATTAGAATGCAAAGATGGATGTATAGAGATCAAGATGAAAGCAGAACAAAGTGTTATCCATCGTGAACTGTTTGGTGGTGGCTGGTACAAGACAATATGGTACCAGCATATGGGCCAACAGGACAAATAGATATTACAATAGCATTAATAGTCAGCAAGTCTTGCTCAATCTTATATGTATCCTTACCAGGCAATTTGATAGATAAAACATGGATGTTACATATATTCATGGTGACCCGTAGGACACCTTGTATTACCAGAGCACAAACAACAGGTTGAATTCTGGCTTCTAGATCAGGGCATAACAGGAACTGAGGAACGCAAGGAAGTTTCTCATGTTCTGACCATAATGTAGAGAGTAAATGATCAGAGATAGATTTTGGCATTGCATTTTTTTGCTTGACATCATCCATCTTCTTTTCCAAAAGAAACAGCTAAAACATAATTTGTATTGACTTTCAGTACAATTAACTAGACACCATTGCTAATATAATGTGCAGGGATGTTCAGTTTCCACAAAAGATCTTGCCTTAAAATGTTTGTAAGAATGTGGGTATTAGTTGAAAGGGATGGAAACTCCACTCAAATAATAAACACAATTCTTTTCAGGGTGAACCACAAAGGTCACTAAATATACCTGCGTTTAACCCTCCTGTAGCTTGCCACAAAAGCAGTTAAGCTGAACTGAGAGGGAATGTCTAAAGTATTTATGCAGCACTCAAATAGTAATAAAATACAAACACATCACAAGAAAAATTCCAAACCAAAATAAAACAATAGAATTCATTTTAATAAATAAAATAACACCAACATGACAAAAATCTAATCAGTAGAACCGGAGTTTTGAATTGTTAAAGTGTTTAGTGAAAATTGTACCAAAAAGCACTTAGTGTCAATTATGGTTTTCTGGTGATGCTGGAGCAGATCAAAGTCAGTAGTTCAGGTGGAACGCAATAGAGTGCAGGTCGGACAAAAAGATAAGGTTTGTCCTGATGAAGTTTATACTTTTTATGAGTCTAAGTATACATAGGGAGCAGCAGCGGATATTTGCTTTGGCAGTCAATGTGAGGAGACTGTTCTCAGGTCAAGGAGAAGTGTGGGTGTTGCAGACAGCTACAGTTCAGCATGAAGAGTCAGTTGTTGCTGAAGATTCATCTCATCAGGGAATGGAGATGGTCATTGGACAACGCAAGAGACAATCTGAAGCTGCATAAAGCCAAGAAATGTCTGGATCTTCACCTGGGGCCCAGGACTAGTGATTTTGAGTCAGTAGAAGTGCTTGATGATGCCAGCGAAGTATGCAGTTCCTGGGGCATCTTTTGTGGATTAGGACTCACTTCAGCAGAGGCCAGGAGCAGGACACAGGCAGGTGCAGTTGTTGCTGGTCAGCTGGACAGTCAGTGTGAGTTTGTGGAAGCTTGTTGTGTCCCTGTAATTCAAGCAGGCGGTCAGCTAGCTGAGCCTTGGAGTCACCTCTGGGGAGCCTGGGTCATTTTACTACGGACTTATAAGTAAGTTAAATGTAGCAATCAGGTGTGGCCAATTTTAAAATGTTTAAGTGAGAGAGCACAAGCACTTTACCACTGGTTAGCAGGTAAAACGTACACATAGTCCTAAAAGCCAACAAAAATGGGTTCAGCAAAGGAAGACCAAGATCGGGGGGGGTGACCCTACAGAGAGGGTGGGGTCCAACAATTTTGCCAAGTGAAATAGGGCCTAAGACAAAAGTCATGTTCATCTGCAACTGGACCCAGGATTATGGATGCAGGATCAGTGATATCTTGAAGGATGCAGGTGTGTGAAACAAGTAACAGGTTAGATTCTGGCTACCAGTTTAGGGCTTAACAGGAACTGAGGGAATGGAAGTTTCTTCGCTTGATTTACCTTGATTCAACATCAGTCTAATGTTGCTATCATAATATTACCAACTGCATCAATGAACATGGAGAGGTAAAGAGGAGAATCCGAATGTCTTTAGAGAAGAACGTGTTGTAGCAGAGTCAATAAAGGATGTGTAGGCCAATTACTCTCTTCTAACAAATGACTGTTTACTTCACTTAACACAATAAGACACAATGTATTCACAACAGCATAATTAGGGTTATAAGATTAAAATACAATGAAGGATGTGTCTTCGAGAGACTGTGAAGACATTGATGACACCATTACAACACATCCTTTGGACTTTTGGGGCTCAGGTTGAACAGCATAGCACTGCATTTGCTTGGCAGTTGTGAGGTGGGTATTGAAGATATAATTAGATTTCTGAAGATGCTGCTGCATCCTTTATCAAGTGGCTGTACAAATAAGGTAAGACTGCATCTTTGGCAGTAATGGCTAACTACTGCTCTATGCCATGAGCAGGAGGGTCATGAGAGAAGGCTGTCAGATTGAGGACTATTATGGTTTTTAAGATACCTCATTATATGGTGACAATTAGTGGAAAAGGGTTTTTGGTAAATCTATATGTCAATTTAGAGGGCAGTGAGACTCATGAGACCAACGGCAGTACCTCCATGAGAGCGTAGGAGCACAGCCCCTCCGCTGGAGAGCAGGAAACATGAAAAATAAAATGGTTATGAAGCAGATTTATAACCATTTTATTTTTTGGGCTTGCAGCAGAAAAGTCTAAGGGCGGGGCAGCAGTAGGGAGGAATAGTGTGCACTTCTGAAGGCGCTCAGCCTGAGATGTGCACTTTAAACACTCCAACCAAAGGTGTTATAGACATGCACATGGCCCCAGTGCTTCAAAGAGAGCTGAATCAGTGTGCTCTAGCCAATCCTGGTGCTTCTCTCGTGCTGCCTGACCAGCATGAGAGTAGGGCCAGGATTGGTAGAGGGTAGTTGGATGAGGCGTTTGCTGTCTGTGCTGGAGGAGCCACCGACTGCCAAGAAGAAGAGGAGCAGTAGGTAAGTAAATCTTTATTTTTATTTAATTTAACTCATTGACTTGCACTGGGAGAAACTCACAGTGCCATCAATCTCAACTCCAGAGCTCTCATTCATGGCCTGCTATAACCACTGTTTAAAATAGACGATGATTGAAAGCTTTGGCTTTGACCCTAAGGGCACTGTTGGGTTTAATTAGTGCCTCTCAGTGGGTTTTATATTGGCCCATTGCCCCACCTGTTTTGTTTGCTGCTGGCCACCACTGAAGGAGACTAGGGTATATTTATAAAGGGAGATAGAGAGCTCTTGCTGCATGAGGTTAAATCCCCGGTTTCTATCACAGCACACAGAAGGAGGCAGCGGAGGATTTAGTTCAGGTCAAAGGAATATTGTGAGCACTCTTTCAAAATGGGAATGGTGTATGCTACAGCGAAGAGGCCCTATGAGGGCATCATGAAGGAGGTTCAAATTATTTAAGTATTATGTGGGACTATTGTGTATATTACTGTAGCTCCTTTCTGTACTGGAAGCCTAGTACATCAGCCACATTTAGGAAAAGTTACCAACAGGTGTTTTGAAGAGGACAATGCTCTGCTGGAGCCAGTGCTTAACTTGTGCCAGTAATTGCAATTTGTTGTCACGGGCATCAATGTTTGCAGATTAGGACTTATTTCACATCATCAGACTTTGACCAGAGCAAGATCAAGAGAGGGAGAAAGAAAGAAAGAAAAGTAAGAGAGATGGAGGAAAAGAAAGATAGGAAAACAGAGGCTGGGGAAGAAATCAGACATGACAAAGTACCCACAAGAGTGAGATAAAAAGAATGGAAGTGAACATTGGTGGAAGAAAGAGACATGGGGTGGAATCAAAAATAAGGAGCGCTAGTGGTACAGTCATGGGATTCAGAAGTGCTGGCATGGGGCTTCTAAGAAAAACGTTGGCAAACTGCAGTTATATATTTTGCTTACAAAGTAAACAGTGCCTGGCAATGCTGTGTGAGTAGCAGGACTCACTGTGAGACTAGACATAAAACAGATTTACAGGTTCAGAAATGTTATTAAAATAGCGCTTTTAGTGTGGCAGAGCTAGTACGGCAATGTTTTTCCCATTAACACAGGGGCTTCTGTCTACAATAACTGCTCCATGCATGGATATAGTCAAGATTGGTCTAGACAGTATGGAGCTAGCATATTTGTTTACAAGGTCTGCATTGAGGTAACTGGTTGTGAGAGACAATCATTAGTTTAGGGTTGTGCAGCCTACCCTGGCGTAAAAGATTCAGTCTCACTGTTTATCTTGGTACTAATTGATAAACTTAGAAAGACCTAAGTTACTGGGAATAGGATGTTGCCAGTATTATGTACTCTCATGTGGTGAGGCTTAGAGCCAGGCATACAACTAATGGAATAGATGGCAGCTCACGTCAAGGAGTGACAGGACCAGAGCTATGATTACCTGTACAGTCCTTCCTCTGGTTATTGTTCCTCTAGTCATGCTCTGTGCTTCCTGCAGTCAACTCTAGCTTGTTCTGTGCCTGCTAATTGTTTCCTTCCATCCAGTTCTCCTACAGTTCTTCTTTACTCCAATCCTACACAGTACTTCTGTTAGAAATGGGGGTCTCTAGTTGGCAACGCGTTGCACCTTTGTCCAAGTAGGGGGCCTTTTTCCTAGTCTGGGTAAGGAAGTTGCACTCCTAAGATAACCCCTGCTCACCCACATGGTAGCTTGGCATGAACATTCAGGCTTGTTTCCGAGGCAGTGTGCAAAACTTTTTTTCTAATAATCAACAATAATACAGTGAAAACACTACAAAAGGACCCCACACCAAGTTAGAAAAATAACCCAAACTGTATATATTCAAAACAAGACTAAGACAGTAAGAATCCAACATACAGTACTTACAAAATATGCACTTTGCAATAATGACCTTAAAAATGCAGTTCCTCGAAGGCGGTAGCTCTGTTTGGTGCTATCACAATACTGAAAACAACAGAATCGGACAGTTCCATCTGACCACTTCGGTCGGAATGTAGGCAGACTTATAAACAGTACCTTTTCATTGTGGTCGACATGTTAGTGCAAGCTGGTTGTGGCAACCATCGCGGTTCCAAAGGGAAGCAAAGTGGTGCCACATGAGCTTCCTTCAAGGAGCGGTGCAGGCAGCGGCTCGGTGACGGTCGTCCAGCGGCATCTGTGAGACCAGGACTGCGATGCGGAGTGAAGGCTATGCTCGTTGCAGTGCTGACAGATCGGGTGCAGGCAACAGAGCCAGTTGTGGGGAGCTGGTGTTGGTCGATCAGGACTGCGGTGTGGGACCGGGCAGCGCAATTGTGAGACTTACGTGCGATGCCCCCAAGTCATGGTGCGGTCATGGGTGTTGAAGTCAGCAGTCAGCGACCGAGTCAGTGAGACTAGGTGGCGAAGTGAAGTGAGGCAGTGCGGAGTGCGGTGAGCATAAGTCACGGTGCAAGTAGTTACTTGGTGGCCGCAGCGCCAGTAGTAGTCGTCAGTGAGGCCAGGCTTACGGTACATGATGCAGCGGTGCCTTCGGGACACTGAGCCAGCAACAGAGTTGGGTGCTTTCTCTCCTCTGTGGCAACTGAAACCCTAGTTCCAGAGGCGGTACCCTGAGGTTGGTGAAGTCTTCGTGGTCCCTGCGACTTCAGAACAGGAGGCAAGCTCTACTTTAGGCCCTTGGAGATACTCAGCACAAGTAAAGAAAGTTCAGTCCTGTCCTTTCACTGCAGCGATTCATACGCTACGAGCAGGCTCCCGGAACGTCGGCCGGCGTGCCCGACTACATTGACTGTGCCCGCGCTCCTCACAGCTAAACAGGTCCCTGGCCGCCATTTCAACTCACCCTCGCGATCGTTCCAGGACGCTTTTTCTTGGGACCCCACATAACTAACAGGCCCCTTGCTGCTGAGTTTTTCAAATCTGCCACGGTCTCTGTGAGACGCTGACCGGGACACAATATTCAGGTTCCTGACCGCAGATATCCAATATCTCATTGATTACCTTGTGACGCCCTGTAGGAAGGTGGATACCTGACTAGGGTTGCCCCCAACTTTTTACCTGGTGTTTTGCTGGTTTTCCGACTTAGTTGACCTGGGGCCCTGCCAATCAGGACCCCAGGCCTACTGCTCTCTCTCTAAAATGGATTCCGTGTACCTTAGGTGCATTATCCAATTGGTACTGGGCCACCTTATCAGACCCTGTAACTCAGGGCATAGGTGTACCCAGGGCCTACCAGGGGCTGAAGCATGTATTATGCCACCCCTGGATGGCCATCTAAATCTGACACAACTGGCTGCACGGCAGCTGGGGCAAGGTGGTGTAATCACCCTTTGCTTTAGATATAGTATACCTATATCTAACCCTAAAAATGGACACACAGATTCCTATCAGTCACTCCTATGGCAGGACTTGACAATCCTGAAGGCAGAGTGCTTGGAATCGTGTGAGATGGTGCTCTGGCATGAGCTGAGCCCGTTTGCAGCTTGCGGAACCAAGTCCTAATAGCTGTTCCATGATAACGCATACCATATACTCTTAAGTGCATTATAATCCTCGCGGTTAAATGCTATCTCTGGTATCGCTTTATCAAAACATGTCGAGTAAGGTGTCATACGAATTGGAATACTAACGCCTCGCCAATTCTGGTGACAGGGTTAGCATTCCACCCTTCTAGAGGGACACGACATGTATGTAACTGTGAACCCCGGTTAAAGTTAACTCGAGCCTCAGCATCACAAAATGGATGCTGCCACCACAGACACGAGTCTGACCCCCTGCAGCTGGGAGTCCTTCCAGCGAGGGGAGCTTGGACAAAGGGTTTCCTGTCAGGGGTGGTGCTAGCACCATCCCACACAGGGTTTTGTGTATCCTGGGTAGGCAGGGCTTTTGAGGAAGGTGACTGCAAGTGGCACCCCGGTGCTCACTACGCATCTGCCGGCTGGAACCAGTTCCAGGGGCACACCAGCCCCTGGCCTGCGGAAAGTCCGGCATGGGAGAGGGGTGTAACCACCCCCCTTCCTGGTCCCACCCTTAGGGCAGGACCTAGTCGCGTACACCCCTTTCTTTAGGATAAAGGCAGGAGCGGGGACCCTTCCAAATCAGATCATCTTTGAATCAAGAAACTACTTTCTACGAAAGGAACTCTCGACTTCTTCTCAAGATTTCTCCCTTGTGGCTAAGGAGTAGTCACCCTGCACCCGCAGGCACCATCTAAGAACTCTGCGGTTTGCTGCACGTCCTTCCTCCGGAATCCGACTGACCAGCTCGACGAGACCCGGCTTCCCTGGCACCTCTGACCTCGACCTACCTCTACAGCTAAGCTGAGAACCGTAGGTGCGACGAGACCTCGAGGGACCGGCCATCATCAGAACTGCACGACTTCTATCCAGCACAACAGCCGAGGGGTCCTCTGGTGAGTGCTTTGGGGTCCGAGAAGCCCCGACCCTGAGCAGCTCCAGCACCGAAATCCAGCCTCCCAGCATCCACGAGATCTGCGTGGGCCCTTCTGCTTTTTGCTGCTCACCGCGTTGTCTGGCTACTAGCCCGCTGGCTTGTGGCATTCCCGACGACACCCGACGACATCACCACTGCTGGTCTGGTTGCTCCAGACTGGCCCTTGCTCCCTTCCAAAAGAGGAGCACCCCGGACCCTCCTGGTCCACTCCAAATGCCATTTTAGGTCTACCGCGTGGGCTTGAATTTGCCAAGACTTGTTGCCCCAATCCTGGGTCCAGCGACGTCGACAGCATCAACCATCGTGGGACAGCTCGCACCTCCATCCTGGTCACCGACAACACCTCATGGTCCGTGAGACTGCAGAGCCCAGCGTCGCCCACTCACCTGGTCAAGGTGACTACCATCCGGTGCCATCCTGGTGCCCATCTGATCACTGGCTAGTGGTTAAGAACTTGGTCCCCTCTGCTTTCAGGTGTCATCCATCTTCGATCCAGTCTTGGATCACTTCGAACAATCTTCACTGGTCGCCTGCCAGCAGCTCTTTCTTCAGGCTCCTGGTCCGTTAACGAGGATTCCTGACGTCTTTTCAGACCTATGCAGCCGCAGCCCCTGGGCTAGGTAACTTCGGCATTTTGGTGCCCCAGCATAGCCTCACTATCCAAGGGTCCAGATCCACTGTCGTTTTCGACCTACCTTATCGGGTCCGCCCGAGAACACTAACTTTGCTTTTACTAGCTCCCATAGACTTTGTCCCGCATCCAGCGTGAGAGTGCACACTCTGCACCCGAGTCCCCTAGGCCTCCTACTAGTAATCTGAAGGTTCAGTAACGTAGTCCTAGCGATTCCAAAGCCTATTAGTCCAGTACTTACCTGCTAGTAATTTCGCATTCCACTTCCATAGTATATGGTTTTCCGTCCCCCTCGGGCATTTGTGTAAATTGTGCAACTTAAAGTATTTTTGTAAGAGTTTTGTTGTGTGCTTAGTACCCTGTCCTCATAAAGAGGACAGGGCTGTTGTGATCTAAATAAATACACTGTTTATTTTCATAACACTTGTGTGGTGTCCTTTCACTTGGTGTTCAAGGGGTATATGTGATGGTATAACAGCTGGCTTAACACGCCCTCTAGAGTTTAGCCCGAAGACTGCTCTTGTCCATGCTACTAGGATAGCTGGTCTATCGGTTGACTTACAACCAATCACCATAAGGGTTGTTTGGACTGATACATAGTGATCACTAGAATAGTGAACACTGAACATCAGGCCAACTTCTCACATGCCCTTCCCTACCGGACAATTAATTCAGTCCCTGGGCGGCCACACGCAACTTGCTGGATCCCTTCGATCTCGGCCGTGACCCTGTCGCGCTCAGCACCTGTAACGAGACAACCCCGTCCTGAAGATGGTCCGCATTGGTTAAGGACCGAAATGCCGTCGACCTCCCAGCGCAAATTATAGGCGCATGCTGTTGTGACCCCAATTGAAATTACAATGTGTATTATAGATAGTCCCTGATTTCATGTCACTGTTTGAGCTATTCACTGTAAATATTTCACTTTCCTCACTTTGCGCCGTTCACTTGAGTTGCCACAACTCACTTGTATATACTGTGCACCAAGTTCTCTTCGGGGTGTCATCCCAAGTATTTGTTTATGTGCTGTATATAACTACCTGTATTTGAAAAAATATATATATTTTGCTTGAATATCAAAACTAAAAAAATGTATTTTTCCAAAACTACTTGAATAGGTCTCTCCTTTCTCTGATCCATGTAATGCTTGTCGCATACTATGTAAATTGTCCTTACACTTATACCTTTTGGGATATTGCTTTACCTTTATACTTAGCACCCTAATCCCGATTGGTTTATGGGTCACACTCCTGTTTTCCTTACAAAAACTTTCACTGCCCAAGGCAGAAGCAGCAACTGCAGGCCAACCCAACAAAGCAACAACACAGCAACTGAGAAGTACTCCTCCTAGAAATTCTTCTAGCTCTTCTCCTTGGCAGGTTCCCTGATTCCAGCAAGTTCTAAAATTCTGGGATCTGGGCCGCAATATTTATACTCAGTTTCTCTTTGTTCTTTTGTGCAGAGAGTGTCTGGACCCAGTCCAAACCAGTTCTGTCCTCTCTGGCCCGGATTCCTAGCAGGAGGTGGAGACAGAACTGTCCAAGGCAGACCAGGCCCATTCAGGTGCAACGAAAACTCCTCCCACTACTAAAAATGCAGCCCAGGTCTATTCAGCCCAGCCCTGACTCATCCAGGAAAGGCAGGAAACACCTCTACTCCCCCAGTGGCTGTCTGAAGAGAATGCACATCCCCAGCCCCTGTTACTCCAAAGACATACAGTCAATTCACAAGCATGGCAGAGGCACACAGGATGGCAATGCAAGAAAAGACCTACTTTCTAAAAGTGGTATTTTCAAACATAGAACACAAATATCAGCTTTACTAAAAGATACATTTTTGTATTCTGAGTTCAGGCATGCTAAACCCATTTCCTTATCTTGTCCCAATGGGAAGATATGCTTATAAGATGTTGTAAGTAAACTCCCATTCTATCCTACTGGACAGATAGCTTTTCCATAGTGAAAACAACGAAATACACTGTAATTCACTACCAGGACATATCACCCACACCAGTACATGTCCTACCTTTAATATACAAGGTTCCCTGCCCACAGGGGTTCTTGGGCCTACCTTTGGGGTGACAAATGTGAGAAAAGGGAAGATTGGGCCTGGCAAGTGGGTGTACTTACCAGGTCGACATGGCAGTTACAAACTGCACGCAGACACTGCAGTGGCAGGTCTGAGAACCCTCTACAGGGATGCTTGTGTGGGTGGCACAACCAGTGATGCAGGCTCACTAGCAGCATTGGATGTACAGGCCCTGGCACCCTCAGTGCACTTTACTAGGGACTTACTATAAATCAAGTATTCCAATTATAGACACACCAATTCATAACACAATTTCCAAGAGGAGCACTTGCACCTTAGCACTAAACAGCAGTGAGAAAGTGTGCAGGGACACTAAATCAGAAAAAACAGAGTCAAAGCCGGGAGGTCAGAAAGCAAAAAGACTGGGGAAACACGCCAACAGATGCCAGGTCTATCAACTTGCTTCAGAGATGATGACACCTAACCATTCAAGTTGGACAGTTCCCATGGGCGCAGCAGCAAGACTGATTTGCATGACTGATTTACAAATGGCACATGTATAGTTGGACCTGGGCAAACCAACAATAAACTAAAACTTTTTCTGTGTTCTTCCTCCAGTCTTAGGCAAACTCCAGCATTCCCTTTCATGTGGGTCTACTTATGTTTTATCCTTCCATCTGCTTTCTCTCTCCCATGATCTGGTTGCGTCTGATGCTACTTCTGCTGTGGCCCTCACTCTATTCGCCCTTTCTTTGATAATGCTGGGTGGCTTTTCCTGCCCAATCTTCCATTACGTCCGAATTACTCTGGTCCTGCTGGTGTCATCACTTCACTTTTAAAAAGGGATAGTCTGACAAAAATGTTTTAGAGAATTTTTTACCTATTGCTCTGCTGCCTTGTATGGGTAAAGCCAGGGAACACATTGTAGCCAAACAAATCTTTAGCGAAACGATAACATCCTTGATTCTTGACAACTTGGCTTCCGCCTTGCACGCAGCACTGATGCTACTATGCTCATTTTGTTGAACCTCTCTGCAGTCTTTGATTGATTCTGTTGCTCACTCCATCCTCTTAAATCATCTTCATCAGACTTGTAGCAAAGTTTCAGTGGTGGAAGTGCTTTTATTCCTTTCTGGCTAATCTTACTCAACCTGTTGCTGTTCATCATTTCTTGTATGTGCATCATGTCATCGTATGTGGGGTCATCAAACACACAAAAGCTGATGGGAGAATGCTTTCAATAAGTCTAACCACTGACAATCACTCACGGGTAGACACATCATATGGAAATCAGTCATGGCCCAGCAATAGGAACAGTCTAGCTTGAACTGCCTAACCAGGTTCTCTCTGAACCTGAACACAAGCAGCCCAGTATTGGCCCTGCCCTTTTTTGGGCTCTCCACTCTGGGGTATCTTAGTTCCAGTAGCACAGTGAGCAAGGGATTCACGTCTGGCCTCTCAAGGCGGTAGGTCAAACACACAAAAGGTTATGAGAGGATGCTTGCAATACGTCTAATCATTGGCAATCACTCGGGGTAGCATTCCAACCCATTGTTCTTTTGCCCACCACTCTACCTCAGACTAGATCCAGCCATATGCAAATTAATCTTGACCCTGCTCCAATAGGAACAGTCCAGCCTGAACTGCCAAGACAGGTCCTCTCTAAACCACAATAGAAACAACCTCGGACCAATTTTGCCTTTATTGGGGCTCTTCAGTCGGGTAGCTTTTAGTTCCAGTGGCACAGTTATCAAGGGACCCACATCTGGGCATACCCTTGGCCCCCAAGGTCAGTGTATCAAGTGCAGAAAAGGTGATGGGGGGCTGCTTACAATGAGTCTAACTGATGGCAATTCCTCAGGGAAGAATTCTAACCAAAACGTTCCACCATGATATGATTAAACCCAGCCATATGCTAATCATTCTTGACCCTGCTCCAATAGTAACAGTCCAGCCCAAACAACTAAGCTAAGCTTTCTCTGAACTGGAACACAAGCAAATGAAGAACAGTTTCATCCTGATTGGGGCTCTTCAGTTTGGGTGTAGATTAGGTCCAGTGGCCCAGCTAACAAGGGACCAATATCTGGTCATACCCAGAGCCACTTGAGGCTCAGAGTAGCATTCCAACCCATCGTACTTTTGCCTACCATACCACCTCAGATTATATATGCAAATGAGACTTGACACTGTTCCAATAGGAATAGGATTATCCTCCCATCACTTGCCTGTTTGATCTCAGGTGGGTACCAACAGGGCCCCCCACTCTCCCATATGTTTTTCAAGGTCTACATTCTCCATTAAATCTCCTTTATCAGGTACTTTATCCCTATGGCCATCGCGCACTATGATGATACTCAACTAATTATTAGATTTGACTCCACTGCACTTCTACCGCTTGTCTTACTGCTTGTTTACAAAATGTACCGCACTGTATGTCTTCTAACTGTTTCAAGCTTGATGCCACCATATTTCACTTTCACTGCACTTCTTGGACAACCCTCCATGTTTTGTAGTTAAATTGCACATAGCTTTTGGGGGGTGGGGGGATTTTGGTGTTACACCTCCACTGATAAATGCATTATTTAAGACATATTTAGGTACAGGAGCTCTCAATAGTGTATAATAAAGTGTCTGTTGGATTTCACCTGGGGTTTCTATTAACTCAGTAAAAACACACCTCATGCGCTGCTTTTGATATGATTATTACCATGCACTGTCACACAGTGACGTATTAGCTTTCACAGGCTTCCTGTTAGGCAAAGTGCTGCTTTCAAAGCCTTCTGCCTCATGCATAGGATTTTTTACCGGACTGAGAAACACCTTCATTGCTCATGCTTGTCACATTACCTTTCTGTTAAATACCTGCTGGACCCCAAAACTCTCAACTCCTATTTTTCACTCCTCCTTGTGATTTTTTCATGCTTCAGTGGCCGTTCTTGGCCCCAACTCTAGAATAACCTACAATTTCACTTGAAAAGCATCTCTTCTTACCTTTATTTTAAGAAAGCTCATAAAGCGTTTCTTTTGTTAGTCGCATTAGTGACGTGCCTGTATATTTTGCATCGGAGTACTACTACAGTACTCAGTAGTAAATTCAGGGGCGTGGCTTCAGGGGGGTTTGGTGTGTTACACCCCTCACCCCATAGGTATTTTTTTCTGATGAATAATGGGCTACAGGTGCTTTCAATCGGGTATTGTGAAAGGTCAGCCGGCTTTCACCAGGGATTTTTACATGCACACAGACAAAAGCGCACACACACTCTATCCCTCTCAGTTTTAAAAGTCCTCAAAAATATTGGTTACTTTACAAAATATTATGTTTTCTCTCTTAGCGTTCCTACCAACCCTCATTCCTCTTCCTTTCCACTGGCTCTTAGGCCCCTCTCAAGCACCCTGTCTGCCCCTGGAACTGCCACCTCCCCAGGACTCTATATAAAAAAAAATAATGTGTGTGGGGGGGCCGATTCCCCCCAACACGCCACAGGGACCACCACCCCTCACCTGTGCTCGAGGCCCCCCACACGCCCCAGGGACCAACACCTCCCTGGGCTTTGCAGACTTTGGGAGGTGGGCAGCGCAGCCCCCCTCCAGGAGCCTTTAATGGCCCTGGGGACTACCACCCCCCAGGGCCGGTTCCTGCAGTGTCCCGGGATGCCCACCCCTGGGACACTGTTGTTTGCTATGGTAGGGCAGGAGCACGGCTCCCACCCTACCATATCAATCTTGCTTTGGATTTTGGAAGTGAGAGCAGGGAAACCTGCTCTTGCTTCCGAAATCCAAAGCAGAACTGCATTTCCACAAGGGTAGCTGCATGTCAGCAGCTCCCCGTGTGGAAAAGCAATGCCGGCTCCCGCAGGAGGCGGGGAGCATTCTGGGACCGCGTGGGCATTGAGGCTCCCCCCACGGCCCCAACGGAATGGCCAGACCCCGGGGGATAGGGTCCCCGGGGCTAGAAGAGGCCCAGGAGGGGGGCCACATGGCCCCCTTCCCTTTAAATAATTTTTTTTTAACTAGGCAGGACAGCCCTGGGGGATGGTGTTCCCAGGGCCATAATTGGCCTGAGGAGGGGGGCTACACTACCCCCGCAGAAAAAATAAATAAATAAAATGGATGACCAGGCCCCAGGGGATGGGGTCCCAGGGGCCATAATTGGCCGTAGGAGGATGCAACGCGGTCCCAATCCGCTTATTTTTTTTTAAGAAAAGGGTGCAAGGCCCCGGGGGATGGGGTCCTCTGGGCCAAAAGTGCCAAGGGAAGGGGGGCCACGCAGCCTCCCTGCCAAAAAAAGGAAAAGTAAACAGGAAAATAAAGGAACCGGCAGATCACCGGAGGCCCGTCACCTCCCTGCACCACTGTGCAAATCCGCCCGTGGCATGTTTTAAGGTGGGAAATTGGTTCCCCTTGAATCCTGATAGTTCCTTAGGGCTATCTAGCCCACCAGGTACCTCTAGTACGTGCCACAGGGCTGGGTTGCAGAGAGGTGGTCCGAGGCCTGCCCCTTTTTACACCTCCCTGCAACGCAGCTGTGTGGCTCTTACTGGAGGTTTTTCGTTTGTGGTTAGTGAAAGTTATCACAACCTAACTGAACGCACAGCTTTGAGTTTAATATTGTACTATTCTCATTTATGTCTCAAATTACTCACACTCTTAAATTTCATTTGTCATGAATGAATTATTTATTTATTCTTTGAAGTTATCTCTTGTCTTTGACTTAATTGTAGATTATACAAGTCTAACCAAATTTTAAGTTCATAGCAATGTTCTTTCACATGTATACAATATATAATATTATGTATTACAATTCATACATTTGCTTTAGCAATATGTGGCGATTGCTGTGTTGATTGGCCCAATGCATTTCGGGACCTTAGTCCCTTCTTCAGGGGCCTCTGTGAAAGATAACAAACATCCTGGTGTTATTTCTATCATTCACATTATTTCACATTTTATACATATCTACATTTTAGTTAGCCACTTCTATGTTTTGAGTGCACCACCTGGGTTACCTCTGTTTAGGTTCAATGCTATTTTAGTTTAACATCTTAAATACTTCGCATGTGTGGTTTACTGATATACATGATACCTCATCAATATCAATGATGTTATGTTGTTTTCGGAACCATATTGAAATGAGACTTCTCTGTGTTTAAACAGATTGAATGTGAAGAAAAGGGGAATATTTTATGTGTAAATGTATTTAAAACTAACCAGATGAAAAAACGCTGTGTAGAATTCTATTGCATCCTACTTAATATGCTTCGATATCTTAGTACTAATTAAAAAATGCTGCTGAGTAGACTTCAAAGCTGCTGAATAGTCCACACAAACATGATATTCTACACAAAGAACACGCATGAAACACACGAAGACCAACTGCTCATACCTTAGCAATTCCGTATTTCTTAACCCCTTCAGCGCGGCGTCAATTTTCGCGCTGTGCTGAAGGTTCTAAAAAACGGGCGTGGCTGTGACGGAACGGTTCCGTCATAAGCACAGCCCAACCGGCGCTCATGACGGAACCGAAGAGGTTAATGGTGTTAGAGCGACCAAAGTTGAAAATATCGTTTCTAAAAAGTGAATATATGAAAATCAGCATAAGAGTGCTCAGAGCGTAACGCGATTTGTAGGCATATCGTTAACCATGCATTGAAAACAATGTGACCAAATACCTTTTAGATGTAGTTCTTTGGAGATCTGCAAAACATTAAAAACAGAATCTCATGAATGTCACAGGATTGTCACAGGATTGCTAAATCGGAGTGATGGTGTTGTCGAAAATAGCATCGGGTTGAGGCTTACCTTTAAATACGTCAAAGAATCGCTAAACAAAAAATGCGTAGCTCGATGTTTCAAAATGACTCGTACAGAGTGCCTGAAATCTCGCGTGGTTATATGCCGTAGTAAACAAACACACTAATCGCAGACGTCCAACAGTAGAAAATGTAAGTTGGCAGCCATCTTAAAGGGTTTAGTGGTTACTACTAAACCGTGCTAACGCAGTTTATACGGTGTTTACGGGTGAATGAAGAAATGCTTAAATCGGCTACACTGTAATAAAAAGAGCACCCAGGCATTTCTGAAACGTGTTAAATGATAACACGAAAAAATAGTGGTCATAAAATGTGCCTGTACAAAGAGTGAATTCAGGGATATGAACGCACTGAATATTTTTCAGCTTAACAAAGCGACGTTGTGCGTAGGTTGCTAATAAGTAAAGGAGAAAATACATTTCTAAGATACTAAAGTGAAGGATATATGAAAAGAGTAATGTGGTGCCCTTAAAACAATACTGAAACTGAGGTGTAGGTACTGTGATTGTGAACTGCTATAAATTATATTTGTATGTATGAACCAAGTGTCATGAATTCTACTTATTAGACTTACAACTTACTTATATTTCACAAAAAACGTTACAGTACATTTATGTTACATCTGTACAGTATCCCTCTTTTTAGACGTTAACAAAAAACATCCTAGGTCTAATTTATCATTTAACCCTAGTGGTTCCATTGTTCAAAATCTTTTAATCAACATGACTTCTCTTTGGGATAAGAACCTGCGACTGTATGTCCCCTCTCTGGCTGTTATTTTTTCTAGTACCATAAATCGAACTTGAGATATGTTGTGTTGATTAGTAAGCCAATGGGCAGCTAGATTAGATTTGATGTTCTGATTCCAGATCATACTTTTATGTTCTACTATCCTCACTTTAATTTTTCTTTCCGTTTTTCCTATATACTTTAGTCCACAGGGACATTTTATACAGTATATCACGTAGCTTGAATTACAGTCTGCTGTGAATTTTAGCGGAAATTTTTCTCCAGTCCTGGGGTGGGTTACAAAGTTTTGTTGCATCACGTTATTGCAGTGGATACAGTTATTACATTTTCTCATTCCTTTGTTTTGTGTGTTATCAGTGAGCTCCTTTTGTTTCATTTGGTCTTTTAGATTGCGACTCCTGGTGTAAGCAAACGTGGGTTTAGTTTGGAAAATATTGTTGAAGTCTGTATCATTTTGAAGTAGTTCCCATCTTTTTAGGATGATTTTCTTTATATTTAGTGCTTTGGTTGAAAACTTAGATACAAATACATTCCGTAGTGTTGTAGTAGGTTTGTTTTTACTTATCAATAGAGTGTCTCGTTTAATGGTTTTTACTCGTTCTTCTGCCTGTTTAATGCAGATATATGGATAGCCTCTGTCTTTGAATCTTTCTCTCAGTCGGAATAAATCTCCTTCGTGGGCTTCCTGTGTAGAGCAAATCCTTTTGCTTCTTAGCATTTGTGAGAATGGAAGATTCTTTATCAATTGTGGTGAATGAAAGCTTTGGTATACCAGTGTGTTGTTTCGATCGGTCTCTTTCACATATGTTTGGGTTTGAATTTCTGTTTCTTTTTTTATAATTTTCACATCCAAGAATGATATTGCTTCATTGTTAATTGAGTGTGTAAATTTTATTCTTGTTTTTTTTTCATTCAGTATTCAAATGTTTTCTTCCAATTTGTTTGTGGACCCTTTCCAGATTAAGAAAATATCGTCGATAAATCGTCGATACATGATTAAGTCTGTATTCCAGTTATCATTAGATAAGATATGTTGTTCCTCGAACTGCGCCATGAAAATATTAGCGTATGCTGGGGCTCCTCCGAATCCCATACTGGTTCCGCTGATTTGCAGAAAGAAATCTTCTTCAAATTTAAAATAGCTTTCTTGTAAGCTAAATGTCAGTAATTCAAGTATCAAAACTTTATTGGCTCCCACATTTTACATTTGTAATAAAGCCCATTTGTGTCTTCAATGCCTTCCTCTAAAGGTATTGACGTAACGTATATAGTGCAGTTACGTCGATTGTACACATGACCCATGGGTTGCTATCTTTCATGTTCGCTTTATTGATGTGGTTCAAAAAGTCTGTGGTGTCCTTAATGTTGGTTTTCCATTGGCTGACAAATTTTTGTAGGAAGAAATCAAAATATTTTCCTATTGGTTCAAATAAAGATTCCACTCCTGAGACGATCGGTCTGAAGGGGGGGTCATTTAGATTTTTATGTACTTGAGGTAGCATGTACATTCACGGTCTCTTTGGATTTAGTTTGGTCAAACATTGTTCTGTTTTAGTGGAGATCCAATCCATGGTTCGTGCATGTTGTAGTATTTTTTCAAGAGTTTTTGTTATTTCTTTTGTAGGATCATGATCCAATGGAAAATAGGTGGATTCATCTGCCAGATGTTCTCTCACTTTTTTTAGATAATACACTGTGTCCATTATTATCAGTGCTCCTCCTTTATCAGCTCTTTGAAACGTTAAATCCTTTCTGTTGGCTAGTTGTTGTAGGATTTTTCTTTCTTGTTTGGCGATATTGGATTTTTTTTAATAGAAAAATCTAGTTTTTGTAGATCTTGTAGAACTAATTTTTCAAATAAATCAATGGTTTTGTGAGATGTAGGAGCTGTGTATGTGCTCTTGGGTTTGAACTCGACATATTCTTTGGGTTCTACCGGGGTTGTGTCCAATACGATGTTGGCAAAGAAATGCTTTAATCTAATGTTCCTCATGAATCTGTTGAAAGATATTTCTATTTCAGGCAGATTTGAATCATATGTCGGTACAAAAGATGTTCCTTTATTAAGAACGTCCATTTGTTGATTGGTCAGCTGTGTAGATGAAATATTAATTACTATGTTCTTTGGCTCCGTTGGTTGGGTTTGACTTTTTCTTTTGGTTTTTCCTCTCCTGGTTTTTTAACGTTTCCACCTTGTTTCTGTGTTACTTGATCCGGTGGTTGTGTGGGTTGTTGTCCTTGTGATAAAAAAGACTGCACTGGTGTTGTTACTCGTTGGTTAGTGATTACTGATGTTTCTGCTAGATTGCCAGATGTGGCTGTTGCTACTTTAGATTGAATTGGTGCTCGGGATGATGATTAATCTCCGTCTGAGACTACGCTTTCTTCGGATGACCTGAATTTTTTTTTGTTGGACGCCGTTGAGCATACATTTCAGCCCAAGTATATACTTCATTCAGGCGATAATCAATTGTGTCATGTTTAAATGTTCTTAATTTTCTTTCTTGTCTTGTAAGGCACTTCATTACTGCGCGCTGCGCTTGGCTATTTAGGCGCTTCTGCTGTATTCAGGGGACGCTGACGCCACCCACACAGCACTCTAGCAGTCAGGTTGACTAGCTAGAGCCCTATATAGCTCTGGTACAATGGCGCGCAGCGTGTGCGCGCAGCGTGTGCGCGCTGCGTGTGCGCCGGAGCGACGCCGGAGTCACGCCAGAGTCCAGCCCGTCTGTGCCCGTCCGCGCTGAGGACGGGCTGGACGGCTGGCCGACTGGACCTGCTGATGGGGATTGCATTGGTATCAGGTATTCTAGCTATGATCTGCTAAAGCTAAAGCCAACTAAGCTTGCCTGCCTCCATAAGAATGCTCCTGAGGATTTTTCTAACCCTCCCCGCTGTGGTTGCCTTCTAGAAGGCCAAATGGGGTCTGTCTTTCCCTTAGTTCCCTCCTTGTCTGGATAGAGTAGTAACATGAGAGAAAATTTCTCGATGGAAAGTGGCTTCCTTATTAATACTCGATCATTAATTAAGCATAATGTCGAGTTTAGAGACTTTGTCCTAGATAGAAAACCCTCCTGGGTTTTCGTCACGGAAACCTGGGCAAAAGACTCCTCGGGTCCAGACCTAGTGGAAGCTGTCCCAGAAGGCTACTTTTTGGCCAGGCAGGACAGAGCAGGACGTAAAGGAGGAGGGCTGGGCATCTTATATAAGGACAATCTCCTATGCTACACTTCCCCGCTGTCTGACCCTCAGGATGCTTTTCAGGCCCTGTATTTCTCCCTAAAAGGCCCCTCTGAGATTCCTTTCACAGGTGTCCTGATCTACCAACCTCCTGGGTCTAGAGCTGAGTTTGGACAAAATATACTCAATATCTTAGAACCTTATTTTGGTTGTGAGCATTTAACAGTCCTGGGAGACCTGAATTATCACTTAGAGGACTTGGAATCTACTGAAACCCACTCATTGCTGGATGCTCTATCTGCTTGTGGGCTTAACCAGCTTGTGAGGGGTTCTACCCATCAAGCGGGTCATACGCTTGTTGGGGTTTTCTCAAATGACAGCAGGCTGATGGTTAAAGACCCTCTCCCTCTTTCATGGACAGATCACTACGCTATCCCGATAGAAGTGTCCTATCCCATTGCGATTAGCAATGGAAAGGGCCTCAGTAAAATGGAACCCCGGCGGAACTTTAAGAACATCTCAAATGACACTCTCGCCCCTAGGATTCCCAGTGCGACCATTTCTCAGGAAGAAGATGTGTGCTTGGCTGTCTCTCAATTAGAAAAGGCCGTCACATTGGCGCTGGATGAACTTGCCCCCGTCCGCATGCGCTATTCCACTAAGAAAAAGCCGTCGGCCCCCTGGTTCTCTGAGCCATTAAGACTCCTTAGGCAGGAGCGTCTTTGGCGGGTTAGTTGGGATCTGAGGGAGAAAGAAGCTCATAAAATCTAAGTGAGGGGCTACAAGGCGGAGGTAATAAGAGCTAAACAGGAATATTTCACTGCACGTACCACCTCACTCTCCTCCCCGAAAGAGCTTTTTAAAATTGTTGATTCCTTTACTTCCCTTCAGATTCCTGATCCCGTTATTGGCTCTCAGCAGCTTTGCAATAACATAGCCCTTTTCTTTCAGGCAAAGATTGTTGATATCTATTCGGCCCTAGAGCTACAGAAGGTTTCAATCAGTGATCCCTCCGGTCCTTCTGCTTTTGCCCCAACTCTGGCGGAGGACATCCCCGTAGGGTGCTTAGCTACTTTTCCACCCCTTTCACTTCAGGAATTAGAAAACCTCCTGAACAAAACCAGGTCGGGCTCCCCTTTAGATCCCTGCCCTCTTAAGCTCCTCAAACAGTGCAAGGAGACTTTTCTGCCTCCCCTCCTGGATATTATGAATAGGGCAATGAGGGATGGTATTTTCCCCTCACAATGGAAGTGGTAAAGCCATTGCTTAAGAAGCCAACATTGGACCCATGTGTTCTTAAAAACTTTCGTCCTATTTCGCTGCTCCCCGCTCCTGCTAAGATGCTGGAAACCCATCTCAACCAGCATCTTGCAGTCTTTCTGGAAGACTCTGGTCATTTGGATCATTCGCAGCACAGATTTAGGAGGGGGCATAGCACCGAGTCGGCCCTTACCATAGTGTTGGACAACATCCGCACCCGAGTTGATAGGGGCAGACTACCCTCCTCATCCTGCTAGATCTTACGGCTGCATTTGATACCCTCTCTCCCTCGGTCTTAACATCTCGTCTGAGGGAGATTGGGGTGGAGGGGTCCGCACTGAGTTTGCTGACCTCCTTCCTTGGCCGGAGGGAACAGAGAGTAAAGCTGGGGGAGTTTCTATCTCCATCCCTGCCTGTGCATTGTGGGGTCCCGCAGGGGTCGGCATTATGTCCGACCCTTTTTAACATCTATGTGACCCCACTTGCCAGACTTATAAGATCTTTTGGGATGGAGGTAGTCTCTTATGCCGACGACACCCAGATCTTGGTCTCTCTCTCCCAGCCTGTCATCTCGGCAGCCTCCAATTTTAGACTCTGTATGGAGGCAGTCGCTCAATGGATGATTTGCAATTCATTGAAGCTAAATGGTGAGAAGACAGAGATACTGGTGTTTGGAGGAAAGGAGGACATTTGGGCGGCGAATTGGTGACCCACATCATTGGGAGCATGCCTGGTACCTGCTGCCTTAGCTAAAAATCTGGGTGTCCTGATTGACCCTACCCTCCGTATGCGTCAGCAGGTGAATAGAACAGTCTCCACATGCTGGGTCATAATCTACATCCTGAGGAAGATTAAGCACTACCTATCTCAGCAGGCGAGAAAGCAAGTCGTGGTCGCACTTATAGGCTCCCGACTTGATTATTGTAATGCGCTGTATGCAGGACTCAATAAGGGGCTGCTTCAGCGCTTACAAATGGTCCAGAATGCGGCGGCCAAGTTTGTGTTAGACCTACCCAAACGTGCGTCAGCCACCTCTGCAAGGAAATCTTTACACTGGCTCCCTATTGAGGATAGGATTACTTTTAAAATAATGTGTCTGACCTATGGGGCCTTAGCAAGAAATAGGTCAGGTGGGATAAGAGACCTTTTGGTTCCTTATACCCCCTCCAGAAATCTGCGTTCCACCAATAATATCTGTACCCCGCGTCCGCAGAGCTAAATGGGGTGGCAGAGGTTTCTCTAGCCTAGCCCCGAAAATGTGGAACACTCTGCCTGTGGAAATTAAGTCCCTTCCCACCATGCAGTCCTTCAGAAAGGCCCTGAAGACTCTGCTATTTTCTAAAGCCTACTTGTAGTTTTGTTCTGCCTTTTTGAACCTTTTGTTAGGTGCCTTGATGCCTTCGGGTTTTAGTTGCGCAATATAAGTTACTTTTTCATTTCATTCATTTCATTTCATTTCATTTAATTACCATAGCTGTCTAGTTTTTTGTTTATTTCTTCAATTTTTTTGACCATTCTTCTGCATCCATTCGGGCTGCCAGATCTCTTTGGATGTTAAAAATGTCTTCTTCTAGTTCTTCTTCTAGTTCTTTAATTGTTTTCGATAGTTCTTCTACTATTAAAATAATAAGATCGAGAGAACATTTATTTAGTATGCGTACCATTTATCCATGAATATTTTGTTGTGTTTTAGGCGAAAGAGGAGAGGTTTAATCTCAAGTCTTAGTCCTCTTGGAATGCGTTGATGTTTATGGTATTGAATCAAAGTTGAGGCGTGTAATCTCTGATTCAGTTCTCGACGCATAATGAATTCAAGATGCCTCAGTTGTTGTATTGTGGAACCTTGGTGAGACTCAACAGATTTTGTGGCTTTAATTAGAGCTTAGATTTCTGACGCTTGTTCATTAGTGTATGCTTTTGTTTGTGCACGATTTTCGGTTGTGCTTGCTATACTATCAAATGATGCCATAATTTAATTCTTGGGTGCATAGGCCTATTTAGACAGTGACTAGAGTGATATCACAAAAAAGAATGGGTGGCCCCTTGCACTCCTGATGTTTTGCTGAATCCACTGCTTCTCTGAAAGTAGATCGAAGAGTTTATCTGCTTTGGCGTGCTGTCCGGTGTCATAGGGCTGCCTGTCCCTAGGTTCACAGTAATTTTTCGTTTGTAGTTAGTGAAAGATATTACAACCTAACCGAACGCACAGCTTTGAGTTTAATATTCTACTATTCTCATTTATGTCTCATATTACTCACACTCTTAAATTTCATTTGTCATGAATGACTTATTTATTTATTCTTTAAAGTTATCTCTTGGCTTTGACTTAATTGTAGATTATACAAGTCTAACCAAATTTTTAGTTCATAGCAATGTTCTTTCACATGTATACAATATATAACATACTGGAGGTACCTGATGGGCTAGTTGGCCCCCAGGGACCTTCAGAACTCAAGGAGACCTAATCCCCCAATGTACAACATGCAACAGGGTGCGTTTGCAAATTGGTGCAGGGAGGGGGCGTGGCCTGATGTGAGGAGTCTGCAAAGGCGCCCTGTGGGGCGTTTTAAGTTGGGGGATTAAGTACCCTTGAATCCTGAGGGCCACTGGGGGCCAACTATCCCACCAGGTACCTCTAGTATGTGCCACAGAGTTGTCTTGCAGAGAGTTGTATAAAAGGGCGCGGCCTCAGATCACCTCTCTGCAATGCAGCCCTGGAGCCTTAACTGGAGGTTCCTGGTGGCCTAGTTGGCCCCCAGGGACCCTCAGGATTCAAGGGGACTTAATCCCCTAACTTAAAACGTGCCACAGGATGCGTTTGCACGGTGGTGAAGGGAGGGGGTAGGGCCTGATGTGACACGTGTGCAAGGTGCAAACGCACCCTGTGGTGTGTTTTAAGTTGGGGGATTAAGTGTATTTGAATTCTGAGGGTCACTGGGGTCCACCTAGCCCACCAGGTACCTCCAGTAACTGCCACAGAGCTGCATTGCACAGAGGTTTTCAAAGGGGCGTGGCCTCGGACCACCTCTCTGCAACGCAGCTCTTTGGCGCTTACTGGAGGCACCTGGTGGGCTAGTTGGCCCCAGGGACCCTCAGGATTCAAGGGGAATTAATCCCCCACCTTAAAACCTGCCAGCGGCGAGTTGCACAGTGGTGAAGGAAGGGGGTGGGACTCATGTGACATATGTGTACTTATCCAATCACTCTGCTATAACCCAAGAACTTATAAAATCACCATGCGCTCCTTGCAGTACTCCAATCATCCAGTCAGTACCCATGCACTCATGCAATGACCCATGCACTAACTCATGAACTGCTACAATACCCTGAGCATTACCCATGCAGTCCAGCCATCGCGCTGTTAGTACCCATGCACTCCTTCAATCACCCAGCCAGAACCATGTACTTATCCAATCACTCCACCACAACCCAAGCACTTATAAATTCATCATGCACTCTCCTTGCAGTACTCTAATCTTCCAGTCAGTACCCATGTACTCATGGAATGGCCCAGGCACTAACACATGCACTGCTACAATCCCCTAAGCACTTCCCATGCAGACCTCTAACCACCTACACACTACTGATTCCCTCCTCCAATTACCCAGGTAGTACCCATGCACTCCCTCTGTCACTACCCATACACTCCTCTAATCACCCAGCCAGGACTATGTACTTATCCAATCATTGTGCCAAAACCCAAGCACTTATACATTCAGCATCCACTCTCCTTGCAGTACTCTAATCATCCAGTCACTACCCATGTAATCATGCAATGATCCAGGCACTAACACATGCACTGCTACAATCAATATGTACTACCCATCCAATCCTCTAACCACCTACAAACTTCTCATGCGCTACTTTAATTCCCCTGGTAGTACCCATGCAGTCCAGTAATCACCCTGTCACTCCTTGTGCACTCCTCCAGTCACCCAGCCACTACCATGTACTAATCCAAACACTCCTCCAATACCCAAGCACTTATAAATTGACCACGCACTCTCCTTGCATTACTCTATACACTCAGTACCCATGTACTCATGCAATGACCCAGTCACTAACACATGCACTGCTGCAATACCTTGAGGACTACCTATGCAGTCCAGTAATCTCCCTGGTACTATCTATGCAGTCCTCTAATCACCCAGCTAATCCTATGTGCTTATTCAAACACTGCGCCAAAACTCAAGCACTTATAAAATGACCATGCACTCTCTTTGTAGCACTCTAATCATCTAATCACTATTCATGTACTCATGCAGTGACCCAGGCATTAACTCATGGCAAATACAGAGGAGGTCATGCTAATCACAGGGGTACCCCAACGCATAGTGTTCCCTAGTGTATGTAGGTGTTTTCACTGTATTCTAAGTGTCTTTTAGCATAGCACTGGCTCTAGACCTGGTTAGTCAGAGTCAGTTACCACCAGTACCCATCAGCAAAAAGTTGGGGGCACAGGAGGACATTCTCCTCCTTTGTTGGTTCTTTCTGCACATCTCTTCTTCTTCCTGCACTTTTCTTCGTCTTTCTGGACTTCTGTTGCCTCTCTCTGTATTTGTCTTGTTTCTTTATGTGCTTTTATTCCTCTTTCTTCGCATGTCCTACCTTTGTCACATAAAAAAACCATAGGTTTCAGGAACGATATAGTTAGAAATTAACATTTAAAAAACCTTTGAAATTCACTGAAAAAACATAGGTTTTAGGGATGTTATAGTTAGAAATTAGCATATAAAAAACCTCAGAAATTCACTGAAGAAAACATAGGTTTCAGGGACATTATAGTTAGTTGGAGATTTCACTCATACAAAACCATTGAAATTCGGCTGTTATAGTAGACCTAACTATAACTCACGCCCCCGCTATGTACTGTTGATGACGTCACATATTACATCACTCATGACATGCTCAGAAACATAACTGATGATATCACAAATGTCATCACTGATGACATCACTGATGACATCATCCACATGATCATCTGATGCACCTCCTCATACCCTAATAAAACCTTTCATACACCCACTCTAAAATACAGACCACCAATATCAAAACCATACACAGACCAAAAGCAGTTAGTACATACCTGCTCAGTGATTCATACGTCTACTGACAAAGCCACCCATTAACCAATACAGTCAATCCTACACATGGGCATTCATCTATACAGCCACTGATGTATCCACTCATACACCAATAGAGACACTCACACACTGCCACTCACCCAAAGAGTTACTCATACACCTGGTCAGTCGTGCAAAGAAACTATCACACATCCATTTCCTTGCTTATACAGTCATACACACACCACTACACTTATTTATACAGATACTAACATAGACGTACTCTCTTAAACAATCACTCATAGGAACACTCACTCATCCATACAGATATTCTTGCAATCACTCACTCTCACATATAGTCATTTAGATACTCCAAAAGTCACATATACTGTTTTAAAACATATGTAGTTACTCACACATGCACCACTGAGACAACCATTCACTCACCAACACACCCATACACACACTCACAAGCCATACAGCTGTTTCCATATGCAGTCTTGAACCCATACAGCCAATCAAACAACCACTCACTTATTGATGCACAGAGTCTCACAACCCCCCCAACCCACAAAGACACTCAGGCACCCATACAGATACTCAGACAGCCAATAAATAATCCATATAGACACTCATGTAGCTACTCACCAAGCCATGCAACCGCTTACACACCAACTAAGACTAATAAAGACATTCACACACTTTAGTCACTAACCCATGCATTCAGTAAGACACATTTAATCACTCACTTATACAGTCAGTCACAAACCTACTAAATCATCCATTCAGACACTCAAACACCCATTCATACTGCAATACACCTTGGCATATATATATAAAACTTATTTTATACTTTACAGAAACACACATTCACTGGATGATGTCATCTGTGATGTCATCGGTGATGTAATTTGAGATGTCATCAGTGATGTCACTGAGCATGTCATGAGTATATACATATATATATATATATATATATATATATATATATATTACCTACTGGCTATCGCCAGTAGGTATATATAGTTAGGATTTTTTCCCTATGGGATTTCTGAAAATTCTATGTCTAATAACTTTGGCGTTTGTGGACGGAATCGGCTGAAATTTTCAGGAAAATGGCACATTTTGTTTCTGAGCAGCCCCTGAAAATTTGGTGGGGTTTCGTCAAGGGGGGGCCGAGAAAAAAGGGGGGTCCCAAAACGCGTTTTTCCCATTCATTTTTCCATAGGGCCTTTGGCCTCACTTTTAGCTCGAACGGCTGAATGGATTTGCACGAAACTTGGCAAAATTGTAGGGCCTGTTAGCCCGATGTGCCTTTGCTAGGTCTCAATATATGTGCTTCAGTGGATTTTGAGAAATTAACGTTTAAATCAAGATATATATCTGTAACAGCGCTCCGGGCAGCGATCCGGTCCGCTTACTTTTCGCTTATCGGAACTTTGCGCGCAGAAAGCTGATTGGCTCTCCGGTGTCTGTCAACATTCTAAACAGTCCGGAGCGGCCGCCATCTTGTCTCTCGGTAGGATCGAGAGAGAAGAAGAGGTGAAAAACGAAAGGGGAATTTAATGAAAGGGGGCAAGGTATCCCCCTCTTGACCCCCTAGGAATGTTGTTGGGGTTATTAAAGGGTCCCGTGGGGAAAATAAAAAAAAATGATTTTTCACGGTAGAAGCGCTTCACGGGCCGCGAACTGGGCCGCAAACTGGTAGCGAAACGGGAATTCGCCATTTTGTGCTTCGTTAATTAAATTACTAGGTATAAGGGGGTGCGGGAGACGTATCCTAATCCCCTATGTTTCCTGAGGGTGGCTGAGGAGGCTGATATATGTTGATACATCTCTTCCAGCGGCTGCGCCATCTTGCCTTTTTTCCAATGCCACAATTTTGTCGTGCACGGCAGCCATTTTAGATGCCAGGCTGGTCCCATGCTATCACCTAACCCTGCGGATGTAGTTTATGGCCCCAGCTGTAGAGAATTCAGACATGCCAACCCTCCCGATTCAGGCGTGTGACTACTGATTTCAGTGCTAGTCTCCCGCCTCCCGATTTCTGCAAGCAAAAACCCGGGGGCATATTACGAACAACTAGCGATAATTTTTGTCTCTAACTTGTTTAGAGACAAAAATTATCGCCGTACATCGGCGATTTTTATCGCAGATAAACCTTGCTATTATCGCAGAAAAGTCAGCGATATTCATGTATTATCGAGCAAATGCTCTTAGCCATGTTATCCACCTCCCATTGGATAACATGGCTAAGAACTGCTCAGGGCAGGTGTTAGATTTTGGAGATATCTCCAAAAGTTGGTAATAGAAGGTAGCGATGTTAGGGACTGTTTCCAGTCGCTAACATCTTGGCACGCCACTTTGCATGTCATTAGTGATAAGTATCACTGACATGCAAAGCGGGGCCCAAGATGGTCGCTATCTCCTTTTAGCTGTCACTAACTGGTGTTAGCGACAGCTTGGTAATAGGGAGATAATTTTATCTCCGCTTTCAAGGCTTTTAAAGCCAAAAAAGCGGAGATAAACCCCCTTGATAATATGCCCCACGATTCCTTTTTATCGCAGATAAACCTTGCTATTATCGCAGAAAAGTCAGCGATATTCATGTATTATCGAGCAAATGCTCTTAGCCATGTTATCCACCTCCCATTGGATAACATGGCTAAGAACTGCTCAGGGCAGGTGTTAGATTTTGGAGATATCTCCAAAAGTTGGTAATAGAAGGTAGCGATGTTAGGGACTGTTTCCAGTCGCTAACATCTTGGCACGCCACTTTGCATGTCATTAGTGATAAGTATCACTGACATGCAAAGCGGGGCCCAAGATGGTCGCTATCTCCTTTTAGCTGTCACTAACTGGTGTTAGCGACAGCTTGGTAATAGGGAGATAATTTTATCTCCGCTTTCTTGGCTTTTAAAGCCAAAAAAGCGGAGATAAACCCCCTTGATAATATGCCCCACGATTCCTTGGGGGTTTCAGCTGACAGGGCTTGGTATTGTGTTACATGGTAATTTTTCCAGGAAACGTCAGAGGGTCGATGCAGGGGTTCTAGAAGAGGTGATAAACCATTTAAGCCTCATGAACAAGCGCATGGTCTTTTAAAGATTTGTGAAGTACTCGGAGCGGCGGTGTGTGTGTTTCCTCTTTCAGGAGCGGGCGGGGGGGCACTGCCAGCAACTTGCCAGGTCAGGTAGTGTTCAACACGTGCATCACCCTTTCTCTGCTTGCTATTGGGCTCCATGCTTCGGAAAGGTAAGAAAAAGAACGTGCATTTGAGTTTGAAATGTCCGATCCTGCAGCAGCACACTTCCAAAGCCCACACATGACAATAACCCGATTCAAGGCCCCATTCACCCGTTTTAAAAAAAATAGATAACACTCCAACAAAGTAAGGTTATAAAACTTTATTAACTATTAACTTTAACAAACGGAACAAAAACTAAAAACATTTAAACATTTCTCAACACAAAAAGCAACAATGGTTAGAAGCTGTCTTTTGTGCGAATAGTCCCAAGGCAGCACAACGTGCAGAGTTCTGGACGGCACCCAGGTGATGTCGCCTGGGTGCCGCACTGGTTTAGGGATCCTACAATGCTGCTCCGAAAATTGGCGTGGGGCGTCCCGGGTGGGGCGGGGGGAGGCCTCGTCAGTAGCGGTCTGTTGTGCGAATAGTCCCAAGGCAACACAACGTGCAGAGTTCTGGACGGCACCCAGGTGATGTCGCCTGGGTGCCGCACTGGTTTAGGGATCCTACAATGCAGCACAGAAAAACAGCGTGGGGCGTCCCGGGTGGTGCGGGGGGAGGCCTCGTCAGTAGCGGTCTGTGTCCAGTGTCACATGGCTGACACAACATGTACGACAGGCACCCAGGTGATGTCCAGTAAACTGCCGCACTGGTTTTGGTATCCTACAATGCTGCTCCGAAAATTGGCGTGCGGCGGCCCGGGGGGGGGGCGTGGGGGAGGCGGCGTGAACGGGCCTCCCCAGGTGGCGGCCATCTAGCTGAGTTGCGCCCGCTCTTGCGGTTACAGCGTCTCGCTCACCATGTTGTTGAGTTGCTCCCACTCTTGCAGTGCAGCGATAGGCGGCTGCCACATGGCTCTTAAAATGGCGGACGGCTCCTCGGTTTTGGGCCTGGTCCACTGAAATGGCCCTGGGACACTTTGGAACTCGGACGCTTGCCTGCTAGGGCTTGGGCTCCATTCTCGAAAAGCGTCCCCTCAGCCGTGAAGATTGTACAAAAGTCTTGGGGGCCCCCGACTCCCGCAGGCTTCCGGTGGGGAGCGGCTGCCATGATTGCTCGCGGAATGACCACGACGGAGCCACGAGATGGTGGTGCTCTCATGCTGACGCCAGCTTCAGTCTGAATGATCCAGAAACAAGGTGGGGCTTTCATCGTTTGGGAAAAAAAAATGTTCTAAACCAATGAAAAGTGTTATTTTTAGGTCATATGACCAAGCCTTCCATCTTTAGGAAACCAAAAGTAAAATGAACCAATGAAAAGTTTTATAAACAAGTCACATGACCTGTTATGCGGCATAGGGCTACAAAAAGCGTAGAAAATCCGTTGGCACGTGAGGCGGCGTCAGTAGCGGACCGATGTGCGAATAGGCTGAAGGCAGCACAACGGGCCGAGATCCGGATGGTACCGAGGTGGTGTCCAGCAAATTGCCGCACTGGTGTGGCCATCCTACAATGCTGCGCCGAAAGACGGCGTGTCCAGCTGAGTTGCGGTCACTGTTGCGGTACAGTGACTCGAACGCGCCGAGATCCGGATGGCACCGAGGTGGTGTCCAGCAAATTGCCGCACTGGTGTGGCCATCCTACAATGCTGCGCCGAAAGACGGCGTGTCCAGCTGAGTTGCGGTCACTGTTGCGGTACAGTGACTCGAACGCGCCGAGATCCGGATGGCACCGAGGTGGTGTCCAGCAAATTGCCGCACTGGTGTGGCCATCCTACAATGCTGCGCCGAAAGACGGCGTGTCCAGCTGAATTGCGGTCACTGTTGCGGTACAGTGACTCGAACGCGCCGAGATCCGGATGGCACCGAGGTGGTGTCCAGCAAATTGCCGCACTGGTGTGGCCATCCTACAATGCTGCGCCGAAAGACGGCGTGTCCAGCTGAGTTGCGGTCACTGTTGCGGTACAGTGAGTCGAACGCGCCGAGATCTGGATGGCTCCGATGTTGTGTCCAGCAAGTTGCCGCACTGGTGTGGCCATCCTACAATGCTGCGCCGAAAGTCGGCGTGGGGTGCCCCGTTGGCTTATGAGGTGATGTCAGTAGTGGACCGATGTGTGAATAGGTCAGAACCAGCACAAGGCGCCAAGATCCGAATGGCAAGTCCTGGATGTTGAGTGCCTCAGTTGAGAGTTCTGAGCAGTGCTTGTAAGACTGTCTGAAGCTTATTTGCACCTGCTGCAGCTTCACTATTGCCCTGGTGTGGCCAAAGGTCGCACATGACATAGGCGGCCGGCTCCCGAGGTCCGGCGGAACTTTTTTCCTTTTCCTTTTTGCTTCTTGTCCCACAATCCGTTTCAACTGAAGACACGACCAGGTCCCTGAATGTGTGCAGGGGGACGTTATTGATTGAATCAAAATGGCGGCTTGACACAAAGCTGACTCAAGCGTTACTGTTGATGCTATACAGACAAAAATTGGTTTTCAGTTTGTACATTCTTCAGGTTTTTTTTTTCCATCCAAGTCTGATTAAGAGTTTGTAGAAAAATGGCTTCAGATTTTCCACATACTACTCTTCAACATTCTTCCTAAATGTAACAATGTGAAACTCACTAGGAGAACGGCTGTTTCTGTTTCCTTTCAAAATGCTGCCAACAATATTTTCTGAATGGAAGACACCATCTTGTAGCATAAAGGGCCGAAAGGGGTTCTGGTCTGGCCGATGGTTGGTGGAGACATTTTGACTATATCTTGGACCTGCCCGGCCTCGCCCAAAATGGCGCCGGTATAAATGGGACTCGTAACTCCTTGCCCGCAAATGTATATCTAGAAAATGTTATTGTAAGTGGCTGTGTCGTATTTTAATTACAAAATGTACGTTCACCGATTCCGCAACTGTTAGACACCTTTGTTCTTGCAACCTAATAGCCCGCTCGTTACGTTCTTCTACAGTGTAAATGTCTCCTCATCATATACGATTTCAGTTTGCTCCGTGGCCGGCCCACGTGGTTATAGGCCCGTATTTGTATACTGACATTTTCACAATAAAGGTTTTTAAAACAAAACACGGTAGTAGTATTTACATTGGTAAAGTTTTTACTTTTAGTCACTGTTTTCGAATCAGTAAAGGCAAGTGAAATAAAGCAGTCCAATTACATGACGGATAAAAGGTATAATATGTAGGAACGCAGTAAAGATAAATGCTTAATAGCAGTTGTGTTTTTCATGTCTGCAATATAAAGTGATCGATAAGAATCTGATAATCAGGCGTATCGGCGACTAAGATAGCAGGCCGAATCTCTTTTACTCAACGGCTCCGTTATGGAAGGAAGAAACGCCCTTTTTCTCGAAAAAGGAATATATTTTACTTACAAGACAGTTGTAAATTTTCCGGGAAAGTACATTAGCCTGGAATATTATAACATATGTTTGAAAAAAAAATATTGTTCGAAAACAATAAAAAGCGTAATTTTTAGGTCATATGACCAAGCTTTTCATCATTAAATTAACAAAAGTAAAATGAACCAATGAAAAGTTTTATTAACAAGTCACATGTCCTGTTATGCTTACGTTGCGCGCTGCGCGCCGCGCCGCGGATCACTTCCGGGTGCGGTAACGCGGCGTGTCATATAACGCATTACGCGACAACGTAGGTCAAGAATATAGTCAAAATGTCTCCACCAACCAGCGTTCGGAACACAACTCCTTTCAGCAGTCTAAAAAGTTCTGTTAAATGACAACAGAGGGGACAGGCAACAAGAACCATCAGTCAAAGAGGGGAGGGCAAGTTCTTCTCTTCCGGGTCATGTTGGGGCGCTACCGGAACTGATCGAATTGGTAGTCTACAGTGTTTCTGGATGTTTCAGACTAAAGCTGGCGTCAGCATGAGACCACTACCATCTCGTAGCTCCGTCGTGGCCATTCCACGAGCAATCATGGCAGCCGCTCCCCACCAGAAGCCTGCGGGAGTCGGAGGCCCCCAAGACTTTTGTAGAATCTTCACGGCTGAGGGGACGCTTTTCGAGAATGGGACCTAAGCCCTATCAGGGAAGCGTCCGAGTTCAAAGGTGTCCCAGGACCATTTTAGTGGACCAGGCCCAAAACCGAAGAGCCGGCCGCCATTTTGAGAGTCCTGTGGCAGTCGCCTATCGCTGCACCGCAAGAGTGGGCGCAATTCAGCTGGATGGTGGGCAAGACGCTGTAGCCGCAAGAGTGGGCGCAACTCAGCTGGATGGGACAAGGTTCAGAATTGAAGAGTCATCAAAAGGCAAAAAGTTCCGCCGGATCCCGGGAGCCGGCCGCCTATGTCGGGGGCGATCTCAGGCTACACCAGTGCTATAAGACTTGGGGAGGGTGTCGGAGCCAAGCGTCTTCTCCGAGTCCATGGCCATCACACCGCCCCTCAGGGGCCTTCGTCAAGCTGTTTAGGAAGGTAACATATCACATTGTTTTCTAATGCAGTCAGGTCCACAAACGACACTCACTTACTTTGAGAATAGTGAAGCTGCAGTAGGTGGAAATAAGCTTCAGACAGTGTTACAAGCGCTGCTCAGAACTCTTAACTATGGCACCCAACATCCAGAACTTATGCTATTTGAGAATGGCAGTGACATCGAAGCATCTCAGGGACCAAAACCATTAACGTACTTTCACGTATGAAAATCTTACTTGGGGAGGGGGCAGGAGCGAAGCGCCCCCTCCCAGTCAGCGCCACCACACCGTATGTTGAAAATTTGAAGCCATCGTTCTACAAAGTCAACCAAACTTGGATTAAAAATCTAGAAAAATGTACAAACTGAAAACCAGTTTTGGTCTGCATAGCATCAGTAGCAACGCTTGAGTTAGCTTTGTGTCAAGCCGCAAATTTGATTCAACAAAGCACAGACATTGAAAAAGGCTCAAATTCAGAACTCTAAACTATGGCACCCAACATCCAGGAGCTTGCCATCCGGATCTTGGAGCCGTGTGCTGCTTTCGATCTATTCACACATCGGTCCACTACTGACATCATCTTATAAACCAACGTTATGTAAATAGTTTTTTAATAAAATGTTTTACCCTGTTTCTTTGCTGGTATGTTGTCTATATTTTTAATATTTGCATACGGTTTGTCGTTATTTTGTGCGGGGTGGGTGATGGAGCCGAGCTGTCTTGCAGCCCTCATGGTGTGGAGCTCAGTTCATCTCACTATTTTCGTATTTCTCATGAAGGGTTGTTCCTAATATTTCTATTTTAGCGAGGTCAAAAAGAGATCCAATTAGTGGCCTACTGATTTTGCTCGATTACTTTTATTTTTTTTACACGATTTTTCACTATCTGCAAAGACTAAACAGAGTATTGCGACTTTGTGCTTGTTTGTAAATAGAGAATGATCCAAAGAGAACCAATTCTAAAACAGTAAATGCTTGGACAACAATCAATCAAATGGAGAGACAAGCAGCCACGACGGATTACAACGGGGGTAAAGGCCTGCGTTAACTACCCTTCAGTATCTGCAAAGAGAGAGTACTACTAAGACAAAAGAGGGGAGGGGGGGGGGTGCAGCGTTCAAAGCACATCAGCGTGCATAAATACGAAAATGTTTTTATTTATCACGTACTTGACATTTTAAAGCTTTTCATATTTGCTATTAAAAAACCAATGAAATTCACAGAAAAAACCATAGGTTATAGTGGATATATAGTTAGGAATTTGCATTTACAAAACCTTGAAAATTCAATGAAAAAACCATTGGTTTTAGGCCATATATAGTTAGGGATTTGCATTTACAAAACCTTATTTTACTCGCATAAAACCATTGAAATTCCATATATAGTTATAAGCGCTAACTATATATCGCGCACCCGCAATCCACTGCTGATGATGTCACATATTACATCATTCATGACATGGTTAGTGACATCACTGATGACATCACTGATGACATCTCAAATGACATCACTGATGACATCACTGAAAACATCTCATTTGACATGACTGATAACATCACTGATGATATCATTCATGTGATAATACGATGAACCTCTTCAGACTCTAATATAACCTTAGATACAATCAGTGTAAACAGACACTCACAGACTGTTACTCATCCATGGAGTTACTTACACACCTAGTCAGTCATGCAAAGAATCAATCACACCTCCATTTCCTCAAATATACAGTTATACAAACTTTACTTATTCAAACATATACTAACACATATTTACTCTGTTATACAATCCCTGATACAAGTTCACAATGATCCATACAGCCACTCACACATTCATTGGCTCTTATGCACAGTTATTTATATATGTCAACTCTCACATGTACTGTGTTTTACATATGTACTTACTTTGACATGTAGCACTGAGATATCCATTCACTCACCAATACACTCATGCACACAGTCAACCGCCCATACAGCTGTTTCCACATGCACTTTTGAAACCATACATCTAGTGAATCAACTGCTCACACATCTATGCACAGGGTCACACACCTCCCAGCTACCCACACACACACTCAGTATCCCATACAAATACTTGGGCAACCAATCAATAACCCATATAGTTACTCATATAGCTACTTATCAACACATGGAACAGTTTACAGAACAACAGACATAATGATGCACAAATTGAGACAGTTTAGTCATTAACCCATGCACTCAGTGAGACACATTTAATCACTCACTCATATAGTCAGTCATGCACCTACTAAATCCTTCATCCAGACACTTATATATCCACTCATTCTTCAATATGTAAGAGATATTTTAACTTTACAGAAACATACAGTCACTGGATGATGTCATTTGAGATGTCATCAGTGATGTCACTAACCATGTCATGAATGATGTAATATGTGACATCATCAGCAGTGGATTGCGGGTGCGCGATATATAGTTAGCGCTTATAACTATATATGGAATTTCAATGGTTTTATGCGAGTAAAATAAGGTTTTGTAAATGCAAATCCCTAACTATATATGGCCTAAAACCAATGGTTTTTTCATTGAATTTTCAAGGTTTTGTAAATGCAAATTCCTAACTATATATCCACTATAACCTATGGTTTTTTCCGTGAATATATATATATATATATATATATATATATATATATATATATTCACTGAAAAAAACATAGGTTATAGACCATATATAGTTAGGAATTCGCATTTACAAAACCTTATTTTACTCACACAAAACCATTGAAATTCCATATATAGTTAGTTGCACTAACTATATATCGCGCACCCGCAATCCACTGCTGATGATGTCACATATTACATCATTCATGTCATGGTCAGTGACATCACTGATGACATCACTGATGACATCTCAAATGACATCACTGATGACATCTCAAATGACATCACTGATGACATCACTGATGACATCTCATTTGACATTACTGATCACATCACTGATGATATCATTCATGTGAGAATACGATGAACCTCTTCAGACTCTAATATAACCTTAGATACAATCAGTGTAAACAGACACTCACAGACTGTCACTCATCCATGGAGTTACTCACACACCTAGTCAGTCATACAAAGAATCAATCACACCTCCATTTCCTCAACTATACAGTTATACAAACTTTACTTATTCAAACATATACTAACACATATTTACTCTCTTATACAATCCCTGATACAAGTTCACAATGATCCATACAGCCACTCACACATTCACTGGCTCTTATGCACAGTTATTTATATATGTCAACTCTCACATGTACTGTGTTTTACATATGTACTTACTTTGACATGTAGCACTGAGATATCCATTCACTCACCAATACACTCATGCACACAGTCAACCGCCCATACAGCTGTTTCCACATGCACTTTTGAAACCATACATCTTGTGAATCAACTGCTCACACATCTATGCACAGAGTCATACACCTCCCAGCCACCCACACACACACTCAGTCTCCCATACAAATACTTGGGCAACCAATCAATAACCCATATAGTTACTCATATAGCTACTTATCAACACATGCAACAGTTTACAGAACAACAGACATAATGATGCACAAATTAAGACAGTTTAGTCACTAACCCATGCACTCAGTGAGACACATTTAATCACTCACTCATACAGTCAGTCTTGCACCTACTAAATCCTTCATCCAGACACTTATACATCCACTCATTCTTCAATATATAAGACATATTTTAACTTTACAGAAACATACAGTCACTGGATGTTGTCATCAGTGATATCATCAGTGATGTCATTTGAGATGTCATCAGTGATGTCATCAGTGATGTCACTGACCATGTCATGAATGATGTAATATGTGACATCATCAGCAGTGGATTGCGGGTGCGCGATATATAGTTAGTGCAACTAACTATATATGGAATTTCAATGGTTTGTGTGAGTAAAATAAGGTTTTGTAAATGCGAATTCCTAACTATATATGGTCTATAACCTATGGTTTTTTCAGTGAGTTTTCAAGGTTTTGTAAATGCTAATTCCTAACGATATATGGTCTATAACCTATGGTTTTTTCAGTGAATTTTCAAGGTTTTGTAAATGCTAATTCCTAACTATATATGGTCTATAGCCTATGGTTTTTTCAGTGAATATATATATATACATACATATATAAACATATATCATCTGTATATCTATATAAATACAAACATAAATGCATGCATACATATACTTATATGCATACAGATGCATGTTATTTACATGAAAGTTGAAAAAACACTAATAAAAGCAAAGCTAAAAAGCCACCTCATTACAAACAGAATGGCTTTAACTTAAACGAGGGCGAGATCTATTGCATTTTCAATGCTTGTTTACTTTGGGTCCATCAAGAAGGCATTCAGATGTGTCACACATTTGCCATAAATTCTGAATGTTAGCACTCTAGTTGCACATTAGATCACTGTAGTAAAGCTACTGCTCACCAGGGACGTCTGCTGCTGGTATTCAAAGTGCATGTTTCAGTCTGCATGTCAGAATTTTTTTAATGAAATAGAAGAGGATTTGAGAAGTCACTCAAAATGATCCCTAATTTTTCTTTCTGAAGCACTAATCATACTTTCTATGGCAAAATTAACCCCGTCATGTTGTTCCCTTTTAAATTGAGTGTTTTCAGACTTACCACTTCATTCCAATCAAGATGGCTTCTGGTGTGCCATACTTTTGTCATAAGTAAGACTGTTAGCGCTCTAGTTGTTTTTTAGAACACTCTGGGACATTCTGTCATTGGGCTATACTTGGGGTACATCTGGGTGATATTTGGGCTACATTTAGGCTCTTTTGTCTCTGGTGGCCATCTTGGGAGACTGTATGCCAGAATTTTTTAATGAAATTGAAGAGGGTTTGAGAAGTCACTCAAAATGTGCCCTAATTTTTCTTTCTGCAGCACTAATCATAATTCATATGGCAAAATATACCCCCTCATTTTGTTCCTTTTTAAATTAAATGTTTTAAGAGTTACCACTTTATTCCAATCAAGATGGCTTCAGGTGTGCCATACCTTTGTAATAAGTAGGACTGTTAGCACTCTAGTTGTTCTTTAGAACACTCTGGGACATTCTGTCATTGGGCTATACTTGGGCTACATCTGGGTGATATTTGGGCTACATTTGGGCTCTTTTGTCTCTGGTGGCCATTTTGGGAGACTGCATGTCAAAATTTTTTAATGAAATAGAAGAGGATTTGAAAAGTCACTCAAAATGTGCCCTAATTTTTCGTTCTGCAGCACTAATAATACCTTCTATTGCATAATATACCCCCTCATTTTGTTCCTTTTTAAATTAAATGTTTTAAGAGTTACCACTTTATTCCCATCACGATGGCTCCAGGTGTGCTATACCTTTGTAATAAGTAGGACTGTTAGCGCTCTAGTTGTTCTTTAGAACACTCTGGGACATTCTGTCATTGGGCTATACTTGGGCTACATCTGGGTGATATTTGGGCTACATTTGGGCTCTTTTGTCTCTGGTGGCCATTTTGGGAGACTGCATGTCAGAATGTTTTAATGAAATAGAAAAGGATTTGAGAACTCACTCAAAATGTGCCCTAATTTTTCATTCTGCAGCACTAATCATACTTTCTATGGCAAAATATACCCCCTCATGTTGTTTCTTTTTAAATTAAATGTTTTAAGAGTTACCACTTTATTCCAATCAAGATGGCTTCAGGTGTGCCATACCTTTGTAATAAGTAGGACTGTTAGCGCTCTAGTTGTTCTTTAGAAAACTCTAGGGGGCTGCAGTAGAACACAAAGGAATCAACTGACAGTCTCTGTCCTTGTTGGATGTACATGTTTTACTGAGAATGTCAGACTTCATTTTCACATGACTGAGAAAGATAATGTGAATTTACAGAAAATATGCTTTCAGTTTAGCTTATAGATCCCCTTCCAAACCACTGTGGGAAAATCATGAGATATTAGTTTTCTTTCAAACAATATTCATGATATCACAGCAGAAGGTTTTTTCACATGGTAAAATCACCTTAGAACCCACCACAATTCCTAAAACGAGTATGGTACCATCAACAAATGATTTATAATGTAACTAAAGTCCTAAAACCCTCTATTAACTACAATGCTTTTTAATGAGGTGCTATCATGTATATTGGTCCCAAGATGGCTGCCAACACTTCTTGGATGAAGTGCTGACAGCCAATCAGATCAGATGTGTGGTTAGGCTCCGCCCAGATATATATCTTTTTTTGAACCTAAATTACTCAAAATCCACTGGAGCACATATATTGAGACCTAGCAAAGGCACATCGGGCTAACAGTCCCTACAATTTTGCCAAGTTTCGTGCAAATCCATTCAGCCGTTCGAGCTAAAAGTGAGGCCAACCGCCCTATGGAAATTAACATGGGAAAAACGCGTTTTGGGACCCCCCTTTTTTCTCGACCCCCCTTGATGAAACCCCCCCAAATTGTCAGGGGCTGCTCAGAAACAAAATGTTCCATTTTCCTGAAAATTTCAGCCAATTCCGTCCACAAACGCCAAAGTTATTAGACATAGAATTTTCAAAAATCCCATAGAGAAAAAATCCTAACTATATATACCTACTGGCGACCGCCAGTAGGTTATATATATATATATATATATCCAAGGAAAATCCTTCCAAAAACAAAGGCGGAGGCCTCAGTGGGGAACAAATGGAGCACACTTTATTTCCATCCAACACATCGGCGACTGCAATTCGGCAACTTTTGCCTTCTTCAGCGCAAGTGGATGCAAGAGAAGGGGTAAGTGTTCGCACCTGAGAATTGTCCTGCCGCTGATGATATAGCTACTCCTCCCATAATGGGTCCCACCTCTTGTAGAGCGCACAGTTGGTACACAAACTACGAGACCCAGAATGCAGTAATCCGGTTCTGGGTCTCAAGGCTATGATGAAATGCGGAATGCCAGTAAGTAAGCAGGACGGTGTGCGCATTTCTCCCCTGTCCCCACTTGTTAAAAACAAAAGAGTCTCCTTCCGTCCCCTTACCGCATCAACCGCTCTGCCCAAGTGTCTTTTCCCCGGGGGCCGGCAGCAATGCAGCTAGCCCAAAGCGAGGAACAATGTCCTCGTCACCGCATCTCTCCAACCTGGGCGTCGTGGTGGGCTCAAACAGTGTCAATCGCTTGACTGTACCAAGATGCCGGAGAAATGCCAGAAGCCGTCTGGCCACTTGTGAATGCGGGGGCCTCTCAAAACGTCACTGGCAGGCACAAACAATATCCAAGGAAAATACTTCCAAAAAGAAAGGCGGAGGCCTCAGAGGGGAACAAATGGAGCACACTTTATTTCCAACCAACACATCGGGCGAATGTATTTCGGCAACTTTTGCCTTCTTCAACGCCAAGTGGATGCACACTGCCACTCACCCAAAGAGTTACTCATACACCTGGTCAGTCATGCAAAGAAACTATCACACATCCATTTCCTTGCTTATACATTCATACACACACCACTGCACTTATTTATACAGATACTAACATAGAAGTACTATCTTAAACAATCACTCATAGGAACACGCACTCATCCATACAGATATTCTTGCAATCACTCACTCTCACATATAGTCATTTATATACTCCAACACTCACATATACTGTTTTAAAACATATGTAGTTACTCACACATGCACCACTGAGACAACCATTCACTCACCAACACACCCATACACACACTCACAAGCCATACAGCTGTTTCCATAGGCAGTCTTGAACCCATACAGCCAATGAAATAACCACTCACTTATCGATGCACAGAGTCTCACAACCCCCCCAACCCACAAAGAAACTCAGGCACCCATACAGATACTCAGACAGCCAATAAATAATCCATATAGACACTCATGTAGCTACGCACCAAGCCATGCAACCACTTACACACCAACTAAGACTAATAAAGACATTCATACACTTTAGTCACTAACCCGTGCATTCAGTAAGACACATTTAATCACTCACTTATACAGTCAATCACACACCTACTAAATCATCCATTCAGACACTCAAACACCCATTCATACTCCAACACACCTTGGCATATACATATATAAAACATATTTTATACTTTACAGAAATACACATTCACTGGAAGATGATGATTCAGTGATGTCATCAGTGATGTCATTTGAGATGTCATCAGTGATGTCACTGAGCATGTCATGAGTATATATATATATATATATATATATATATATATATATATATATATATATATGTACTAGCAGCCCGCCCCAGCGTTGCCTGGGACAGAAAGGGGCTGGGGGCAGCATTTGATGCTTGCGTGCACTAAGGGCTCCCGCCCATCCCTCTGTGCACACCCGCTCCCGCTCCGACCCCCTCCCGGCCCGACTCCTCCCACCCGACTCCTCTCGTCCGTCCCTCTGTGCACACCCGCTCCCGCCCCCACTCCCTCCCGCCGTGACTCCAATGTGCCTTTAACTCACTTGAGCTGCCGCTCCTTCCCGCGCTCCTTACTTCACTGCCGCTCCATGTCCGCCGCTTCATGACGCACCTGAGCTGCTGCTTCTCCCCGCGCTCCTCACTTCACCGCCGCTCCATGTCTGCCGCTCCTCCTCGTCATCACACACGTCACGGCCAGCGCTACGTCGCGGCCAGCGCAGAGTGGCGGCCGGCGCTACTTTCAGGGCACTACTTTTTTTTTAAGTTATATTTTTACATTTACGTTTATTTTTTATTTTTTATAGCCTATGCCCATCTGCACACCCTGACAATTTCTACAATGTATCGGGTGTGTGGATTGGCGCTGTGGTTCCCGAGTTTACCTGGCTCAAAGTGTGTGTTCTCTCTTTATAACAGTAGTATATATATATATATATATATATATATATATATATATATATATATATATATATATATATATATACATATATGTATGTATGTATAATACTAAAGGCGTATGCAGTGTGACGCCAGACTCCTGCTGGTTCACGTTAGAGTAGAGTCTGCCAATGGGCGCATAATATTATAAAGCTGCTCCAAGAAGAATATCTCAGAGACGGCACTTTGGTGGTGTGGAAAAGGTATTAAAAAATGCAAATGACGAATATAACAGACAATTGTCTACGCGTTTCAGCTTTACAAGCTTAGTTCACGAAGTTTTAGCAGCCAGTACAGCAGTCATTTTGAATAATCGAGTTACACAAACATAGAAAACGGCTTTACTGCGATGACACTAGATTCAAAACACATTGGCCATCTTGTAACATGTTAACTTCACATGATATTGTTGAACAAAATGTAATATTTCATAACACATAATGTAATAATGTATATTGTGCCTGGGGAAATGTAATATTGCATAATTCCATAGACTGATGTATAAGTTAAAATACATTTTCAATCTCAAATAAGCTGCTGTATATTGTAGAAATCATATCTCAGCAGAGCTGTATTAAACACATATGGCAACAGATCGGCCATCTTGTAACAGATTTAAACATAAAAATGTAATTAAAACCCTTGGTATTATAAAGTAAATGAACAATTAAAAAGATGATTGCTAGGATTTCATTAATTCATTCAAAAATTCATCAACAAATTCATCCAAAATAAAATTGGATATGCTACATTCAAATAGTGCATACCCCTTTCCACTTAAAGCAGCATACCATATTGTGAACTAAATAGGGCCAAGTGGATCTGTGGCTCCAGGGAGTCATATGTGAGAGCGGAAGAAGAGATCTGTAACAGATTAAAATAAAGAGGCTAACAACAAGTAGTACTAGGGAGGGCAAAGGTTCACAAGGCAAACAGAACAGATTTACTGTTCAAAAAATGTAAATCTAGGAGGACACAATAAAATTTAAGTAGATTTATCACCACTTACAACACTAAACTTAAAGAACTCAGACAAGCCCTCAACAAACACTGGTATTTAGTGGAAAGAGACCCAGTGATAGGCGGAAACATCAGTGCAAAACCTACCATAATTTATCGTACATCCCCTTCCATGAATAATAAGTTAGTGAAAACCACTACTGATACAAGCCATATTTGGTTAAAAACAAATAAATGTTTCAAAAAGTGCGGTAAAGGCAAGGCCTGCCAACATGGTAAGAATGTGACTGATATGGGGGAAAGGTTAATTGTCTGCAAACCGTTGGATTGCAAATCATATTTTGTAGTTACTTGCTAAAATGCCCATGTCCCAAAAGATATATAGGGAGTACAAAGCTTCAGGCCATCAAACACATCCTACAAAATCTGAGAACTGTAAAGAATTTCAATATGACCTACCCAATGGCAAGACACTTGAGGGAATACCAAAACAGTGATCCAACAGCCCTCACTTACAGTGTCCTAGATTAGTTAGTAAAATCAATCAGGGGAGGAGATAGAGAGAGAGCCCTCAGGCAACTATAGTGCAGATATATTCTGAGAATTGGCACTAGGAACCCATAGGCTTGAATATCGACAAAGAATTATATACTTTCCTGTACATTTTATATATGATATTTTTGAACCTCTCTGCTTCTTTAGCCTGTCTTTGAATACTTGAAATATTGTATAGAATTTAAACAGTTTTTAATGTTTTTGCAGTCTTCTCAGCAGCAACATAACTAATATTTCTATATTTGTTAATTTTTAGGTTGTTTGAAGAGGACACTGTGACATAAATGCAATATAGCTGAGATATATTTTCTTCTTTATATTCGTTTTGTTCTTTCTTCCAGTATTTTGCCATCTATTTTCATAGTCATGTTTGTCATCTATCGCCCAATGGGGAGTAAGTCTCTTAATTAAGATGGGTGATATGGACAATGCAAGATTTGTACTGGCTGATTGAATCTCTTAGACACTAAAAAAAATTATTTTTGTGTATACTACGTATAATCTGCCCAATGGAGCTTAATATTGAACAAAGTGATGTCCTTTGCTCAAAGGGGCATGTTGGAAGTGAAGGTCCATGTCGCTTACCGCTGCCACCAAATGCTGGCGGATTGCATGCCCGACCCCTCGCTTCAACGTTACGCTAAGTAGGGACACCGTCCGAGATAGCCTTGCTCACCCGCTTAGTAGCTTGGCATGAGCAGCGAGGCTTATCTCCAAGGCATGAGTGTTCAGTATGTGCAACCACGCTCACAGTAACCCCATGATGTCATCAAAAATAGACTCCACACAAGTATTGATAAAATGAGTGTGATCTTTATATAAGCAATTACACAATACAACCACACCATACACAATCAACATATAAGAATGGGTAGCATTATTTCCAGTGGGTTGATAGGTTCTAATCCCAAACACCGCTTATAATCAACAGTTAAGCTCACTTCTAACCGTTTCCCAAAAGATTAGGCAAGTTGTATTGCTAGAATCACACGTTTTGCAAAAGGAAGCAATACTGCAATGCGTAACAATATTCTCTTATACTGTTCAACTGAGAAACAATGCCATTCATAGCGCCATAGTCATGTACTTTGCAAATGAAGGAATAATTGAATGCGTATCACCCCCAGCATGCCCTGTACCAGGAAAGCAATGCGCCACTCTACAATCCTGTGCGGTGCAATGGAGAAATAATACACTGTACCACGTTATACCCAGATACTGTGCACTGAAGAAATAATGTAATGCACCACATTACAATCAGGTAACATGCTAGGGAGAAATAACGCAGTATGTAGCGCACCAAGCATAAAGTTTGTCAGGCACCAATGAGGTCAGGCGTCATACGACAGTTCGATAGTTCGTTAGCAGCAATAATCCAAAGTGAAATACAACAGTTTTACATGCTCCGTTTACCGTGCCCCCGTTATGGATCAAATGATGACAAACAAAGTACTGCTTCCCACTCCGGCCCCAGTACTGCCCCGTCTTGGGTTAGCACAGGCCGTGATCCGAGCTGAAACAACAGCTTGTGCAGCTGACTGATGCAGGAAACCGAGAGACTGTCCCTCCGGACCCGCACCCCACCCCAGGAATTGATCCATGTTGCGTGGGGGGCGCGATTCCGCTCTCCTCCCCGACGTCAGTGACTTGGGCCTTGATTCAGAACTCCATCACAGGCTGCAGCAGAATTGGGCCGGCGGCTCAGTTCTTCCGTGGCAGCCGGTCCAGGCCGCTGCTAATTGACTCAGAGGGCCCCAATGACTTGGCCCTCACTCAGGCAATCTCAGTCCACACCGAGACCCGCCCCCAGCACTGTGGAGACTTTACCTCGATTCGGTTCACACCCTAACCCGGCACGCCTCACCAGGACCTCAGGTTGCACTTCGACATGTACACCGTGTGTCAGAGACTCACCTCTTCTCTGGTGCTCATGACAAGCTGATGCTCTTCACCAACACTCCGCTTGCACCTCAACACGCACCCTGAGCGTTCGAGCCTCTCCTCTTCTCCCCATGCACACGATGTCCAGGCGCTCTTCACCAATGCACTGGCTGCATCATGACACTCACTCTTGCACATCGGAGACTCACTTCTTCTTTTGGTGCCTAAAAGGCCCCAGCGCTCTTCACCAACACACGGGCTGCACCACAACGCGCACCCAGTGCGTACGAGACTCACTTCCTCCGTTGGTGCACACGATGTCCAGGCGCTCCTAGCCAATGCCCTGGCTCCACCACGACATGCACTCTTGTGCGCCGAGTCTCACCTTTTCTACCGGTGCACACGATGTCCAGGCGCTCTTCCCTAACGCCCTGGCTGCACCACAACACAAACTCATGCCCCATCGGAGACTAACTTCTCCTTTTGATGCCTATGAGGCCCCGGCGCTCTTCACCAACACCCAGACTGCACCACGACACGCACCCAGCACGTCTGAGACTCACTTCCTCCGTTTGTGCACACGATGTCCAGGCGCTCCTCACCAGCACCCAGGCTGCACCATGACACGCTCCCATTGCTTCCGGGTTTCACTTGAACCTTCAGGTGCCCAAGATCACAGGGCATACCTTGCGAAGGTCTCCGGCTAGATAGAGCGCACGCACCCACGGCGTATCTGAGAGTCTTCTCTGGAAACTTTTATGGTCCTGTGTTTCCAAAACAGGAAGCCAGCTAAGCATGGGCGTAAAATCTGTTCCGCTCGCGGATTTTGCGGATTTTCGGTAAATTCGCGATCCGCGAACGCTCGCGAATTTACCAAAAATCCGCAAATTCGCATGCAGCGGATTTTTTTTTCTTGGTGATACAATTTTGCGGCGTGCGGCGTAAGTTTGCAATTGCGAACATGTAGGTGCGGCGGGCAGCAACAATCTTGCACTCGCAAAATTACAAAATGTGCAATTCTGCACAAGAAATCCACTAGCAAGCAGCATAGACCTTCTGAAAATGATGATTTTTATCAGAATAACTTCTCAGGTTGACATTTGCCTGCCCTTTTTTGGATTTGAGGCCTTTTGACTTTCTTTGGATCACTTTGGATTAGAAATCAACTTTCACAAGTAAGTTTGTTTGGGGCATTACATTTGCTGTTCTGCAGAAAAACGAGTTTTGCTAAACTGAAAGCACTCAGCAGGTGCAAAAGTTCAAATTCATCATTAGTAACCATTCCCTGTAGTGCTTCCTGACTGGGGCCCCTCCAGAGTTCAGTTGCTAGTTGCAACAATTGTATGACCCTGCTATGACCCTCACAGCCGGATCATAGAATAGCTACAAGTAGGCCACAAAGGTCCAGGAAAAAAAAATTGCACTGCAACAGAAAGCAAATTACAGATAAGGAAGCAGGTGCCAAACTGGAATTTTAAAACAGTGACACATTAATAAATCAACCCCAAATTAATTCATGTCAGTTGAAGCAGGGCAGGTGTGCTTGCTTTTACCCCCCATAATCTACAGTGATGATGATGAACCAGAGGGTGGCATTGATGTACCAGAGGGTGGCATTGGTGAAACAGAGGGTGGCAGTGTTGAAACAGAGGGTGCTGTGAACCTGTGATGATGAACCAGACGTAGAAACAACATAGTCGCGACCGTTGCGTGCCGACAAGTAAGTTCGCAATTGCGAACTGGTACAAAATCCTCGCGAACTGGCCGAAACCCTTGTGAATGCTATAAAAACAAAAAAATTCGCGAGAATTCGCGGATTTTGCGGATTGCGAGTTCGCAAATACACAAAATCGCGAACGCCAGATTCGCAAAATTCGCCCATGCTTAAAGCCAGCTCACCTCGAGTGGACCTTGGGGTTTCAAGACACAGAATAAAGCGTGGTCTTCTTTAAGCAGGGGGACCCAGCACCTCCAAGCACAGTCCCAACAGCCTCTTCCTTAGTAAGAACAGCAAACTGCAGACCAGCCCCAGATCATTAAGCAAGGATTGGCTATCCACAGCAGTTTCTTCAGTTGCTCCTTCTTTAGCAGACGTTCCTCTTGACCACAGAATGGGTCCAAGCCTTTTCAGTCTCAATCCATAGCTATTTCATTCCCCTGTTCAGGGACTTCAGCTCTCATAGTTATACCCTGTAATGTCTTTGAAGTTTGTATGTGCTCAGGAGTCCCTGACCCCTCCCTAAATCAGTTCTGGGTGTCTCCTTCCCAGTGTCACCTCTCTCCCTTAGATACCGGGGGTCTGGATCCTTAATCACTCAGCAGGAGATGGGTCAATTGATCTATAGCACCAGTCCAGGCCTTTGCACCTCCCGGGCTTCTCCTCCCCCTACTCTCCAGATGCAGGGCAGCCTGGTGCTATCTCAACCCCTCCCTGGGTCAAGACCTCTACCAGCTCCTCCCACCTTTAAGTTCCAGGCAGACAATCCACATTTCAGAAACACACAGAAATGCTCAGAGCACACAACTCAGCCACTTTCTAAAAGAGTGGCTTATGAACACACAGTGACAAAACTACCTTCACAGAAAGATGCATTATGACACTGTGAGTCCATACATGCCAAGCTTCACCTCTCCATTATAAACTGACCGGAAAACTAGGCTAACAAACACAACACCCAGCCTCCCCCATTCTGTCCTACGGGCAGAATGGCCTTTCAACAGAGAAAAACTAAATGGAGAGTTTTTCACTGTCAGAACAGAACACACACCTCAGTTTATGTTCTGCAGTTTACCTACACTGCACCCTGCCCAGGGGTTATCGGGTACCTAACACAGGGGGGCCCCATGTGTATGTAAAAGGGAAAGTCAGGCCTGACAAGTGGTTTTACTTGTCAGTACTACAGGCTAACTTAGCATTCTGCATGCAGGCCCTTCACTGAAGTCTTGAGTTCCCTTCTCTGCGCGCCCTTGCAATACTAGCCCTTGCAGTACCAGCCCTTGCACACAGTGCATATCACTAGGGACTTTAACTAGTAAGGCAACTGTTAGAACTGGGGGTCTCTAATTGGCAGCGGTAGGTACCACTGTCCAAATAGGGACCCTTGCTTCTAGTCAGGGTAAGGAGGAAACACTCTTTAGATAACCTCTGCTCACCCCCTCGGTAGCTTGGAACACGCAGTCAGGCTTATCCAAAAGCAATGTGTAAAGTATTTGTACCAATACTCACAGTAACACAGTGAAAACACCACAAACTGACTCCACAACAGTTTAGAAAAATAAAGGCATTTAATCTAAACTACACAAGACCAAAATGACAAAAATCCAACATACACAGTTCAAGAATATGGATGCAAAATAGTTCTTAAGGTTCTTAAGGTTAGCGATACAATTATCCACAGGTGTGTCACGCTTTAGCCACTGTCATGAATCGCTCCTAACCACCCCTCCTGCCCTACAGTGAACAGTGTTACCCATCAAGAAACCCACCCCTGTCCCGTGCACCCAGCACGCCAAAGAGATTGTGTGTCAAATGTTACATTATACTTAGGTGTATTTAGAACGTTTGGACCTTCTTGTTATAATTGCTGAGTAAATCTTTTAATAATGGTGAAATAGAGCATTCAGTTGTTCAATGTAATGTTTACCGAATGATTTTTCAATGTTGTTTCACTGCCGATAAATGCTGCTGTCTATTGCTAGGTTTGAGGTAGAAATGCCGATATCTGAACCTTTCTGACGCACACGCACGCTACTAAAACGTGCGCGCTACGTCATCCTCTTTGGGTGTGGCTCGGCTATAAAAAGCCACACCCAAGTCTTTCCGATGCTTCGTCTTCTGCCGCGCCCCTTGAGAGCAATCGCCTGGGAGCGTCCTGGAACCCGATCGCCAGCCAACGCCCGGAAACCTCCAGAGAACTTTGGATTCCTTCTTCTTCACGCTGATCTGCGCGCATCGCTGCAAAACAAGAAAGACACAAGCTAAGTGAAATCTTTTGCATTTAAACGCAAGGCGCCCTACGCAAGCAAGCGAGAAGAGATTTTAAGAGACTAAAAGAGACTAGAACTTACCTGAAAAACTCTTTAAAGGCATTCAGTGCTTCTGATTGAACTCATAACTCGCAGTCTGAAACAAAGAACAAGCTTTGAGAAGTATCAAAGTGTAAAGCAATTTTGGATCATAGTTTTGATGTTTTGTTTGGCAATCTGTTTCTTGTCAATGTCATTATTATCTAGGTGGTGAATTCGAAGAAAGACAAGATAGAGAGTATTAAGTAAGTGAAATCTACAAAGGAGGTGTTAGGGTTGTGAATATCCAGTAAGGGAGTTGAATAACCAGTAAAGGAGAGTAACTTATTCTTGAACACTTGTTTTTTCCTCAGGAGAGAGGACTTGATTCTCCTTCTTGAATTCAACTCATCCATCTACACAGTCTACATCGCCTCAACCTTCCCCGACGACAACACGGACGCGACGCTTAGTTACTTACTGTCGCAGGTAGGCATTAAAGAATTAAAAAGAGATAACTGTAAATTGCAGAAGTGCTAGTAGTTAAAACAGAAAGGAGTTAAGGGATAATAGTTACAAAAGTTTCTTTGTTGCCTCGCAGGTCGACAACCCAGGAACCAGTAGCGTCCATTATCCGGCCTCCCTCCCCTTTTTCTATTTGATTACCTAGGTGTTTTAATTATCACTAGGTGTTGCCTAGAATTCGGGGAAGTTGGTCCATAACGTCTCTGCGAAATCCATCTGCAAGCAACTCACAGGTAAGAGTGCTTGTAGTCTTGACAGAAGACGAAGCCCACGACGATTATTTCGCCCAGACGTTATGGATCCTTCTTCGGTTTCTCTGCAAGACATTGCAAATATATTAACAGCAATTCAGGAAGAAAATGCTGCCCTTCGTAGGGATGTTACAGTCATCCAGCATAGTATACAATCTGGACCCAGTACCTGGAATTTCTCTCCTAGTCAGAAATCAGTATTAAAACCAGCCACCTTTCAACCTGGGTTTCAAACCCTGCATTCAGGTTCTAGTTCTTCAACCACCCCAACCCAAATTCAAGTTGTAACTCCAGTACCTATTCCATTAGCACAACCTGAAAGGTTTTTTGGGGATAGTAACAAATTTTCTATCTTTTTAAATCAATGTCATTTACATTTTATAGCTAAACCAGCAGCCTTTCCAGATGATTCCTCCAAGATAGCTTTCATTTTGTCTTATTTAGGCGGTGATGCTGCTTTATGGTCTGTGCCAATAGTCGAGCGGGACGACCCTATCCTTTATGATCTTAGGCGCTTTAAGAATACTATGAAAAACTTATTTGCCAAGCACGATTTGTTCAGTCGGCTGATCACGAGTTGTTACATTTGAAACAAGGATCTTCTGAACTTTTACATTACATATCTCAGTTCAATAGACTAGTGATAGAAGCACGCTGGCCAGAAGAAAAGCGAGTATCTTTGTTTTACAAAGGTCTAAAGGATGAGTTAAAAGATATGGTCACGCAAATTTTAGATCCACCAGGTGACATAGAGGATTTTATTGATTTAGTGGTGAAGTTGAATCATCGGTTATCTGAACGGAGAGGAGAGAAAGGTAAAACTGATTCGAAAGTATTCTCCTTTAAAGACAGAATCAGTAGTATGAAGGTAGAGTCTTCACATAGGGTGGATTTAGGAGAACCAATGCAGATTGGAACTATTAAGGGACCTTTGACTAAAGAAGAAAAAGATAGAAGGAGAAAATTAAACCAGTGTCTTTATTGTGGGAAATCTGGACACTTTGTTAAAGAATGTCCCATTCGTCCAAGTAAACCCAAAAGCAAAAACGCTGAGGTAGGGTTAGTTCAACAGTCGGAAAACTAACTGGCTGAACAAATCAAGAGGTCAGATTGTCGAGTATGATTTCTAGTTCGGCCTCTATAACCCCTGAGATCACTTCACATCATCTTAGTATAAAGATATCCTTACAGTCTCTTTCTATGACAGAAAAAATGTGGACAGTAGATGCCTTAATTGACTCAGGGGCCACAGGCAATATCATAGACACTTGCTTTCTAAAGACTTTGAATTTTAACATTGAGCTTAAGGAACATCCCGAAGTTGTCAAAGCAGTAGATGGAAAAGAGCTATCATCTGGACCGATTCAGTTTCATACTGAAACTCTTTTAATGACGTGTTTAAATTCACATGAGGAAAAGATAACCTTTGATGTCATAGATGCCCCTCAATTTCGCTTGATCTTAGGCATACCATGGCTAGTAAAACATAATCCAAAAATTGACTGGGTACAGAAGACGGTGTTATTCGATTCACATTTTTGTAAATCCTCCTGCTTAAAGTCTCCGGACCTGGAACTACTGCTTCAAGGTAGCAATTTTCCTTTAAATTCTAAGAGTGTATTGTTATTGGAAGAGGTTCCTAAAGAATATTCGGATCTTCATCATGTGTTTGATAAAAAAAAGGCTAACACATTACCACCTCATCGAGATTTCGATTGTCGAATAGATCTTGTACCAGGAGCTACCTTACCATGTAGCCGAATATATGACCTCACTGAAAAAGAGAACGAGCATCTGAGAGAATATTTAGATGAGTATTTGGCTAATGGTTTTATTCGGCATTCAACATCTCCAGTATCTTCTCCCCTCTTTTTCATTTCAAAGAAGGGAGGAGAGTTGCGTCCCTATATTGACTACCGAGCTTTAAATAATGTTACCATCAAGAACAGATATCCTCTTCCTTTAATTCCAACCCTTTTAGATCAGTTAAAAGATGCTACTATTTATACAAAATTGGATTTACGGGGTGCTTACCATTTGGTAAGGGTCCAAAGCGGAGACGAGTGGAAAACAGCCTTTCGTACAAAATTTGGTTTGTATGAGTACCAAGTCATGCCATTCGGACTCTGCAACGCACCTGCGGCATTCCAATTTTTTATAAATGAGGTCTTGAGGGAATTCTTGGATATTTGTTGTATAGTGTACATAGATGATATTCTCATCTATTCTAAAGATACCACAGAACATGTACAACAAGTGAGAGCAATTCTTCGAAAACTTCTTGACAATTCTTTGTATATAAGAAAAGCATTTTTTACACCACAAGAGTAGAATTTCTTGGATACATTTTAAGTCCTAAAGGAATTGAGATGGATCCAAAGAAAATTCAAGCAGTCCTGGATTGGAGTAGCCCCTCCTCAGTAAAGCAAGTTCAAAGTTTCCTGGGGTTCGCTAATTTTTATAGACGGTTTATTTGTAATTTTTCCCACACGATTGCACCAATCACTAAACTGTTGAAAAAGAATGTGAAATTTGAATGGAATAGTGAAGCTGAGGAAGCATTTCAGAACCTTAAAAGACAATTTACTTCAGCACCTGTGTTGATGCATCCAGATCCTTCCCATCCATTCATTGTAGAAGCGGATGCTTCTCAGCTTGCTATTGGTGGCATTTTATCCCAAAGGCATAAAGAAACTGGTCAGATGCATCCAATTGCATATTATTCGAGAAAACTCACTCCTACTGAACAGAACTACGCAATTGCTGACAAGGAATTGTTATCCATTAAAGCAGTTTTCGAAGAATGGCGTCATTACTTGTTGGGGGCAAAACATCCTGTAACAATCTATACAGATCATAGAAACCTACAATTTTTACGTTCTGTAAAGGCTCTGACTGCTCGACAATTACGCTGGACGTTATTTTTTAATGATTATAATTTTATAATTACTTACCGTCCAGGAAGGGAGAACTTAAAAGCAGATGCTCTGTCTCGCATGGGTCTTATTGAGGAAAAAGATTGTTCTGAAGAAAAGATTAAACCGGTGATATCTGATCATTGTTTTAAAGTGGGTATAATCGTATCTGATGTATTGGAAGACATAAAAAAGGAAATACAAGAAAAGACTAAGGAAGAGTGGCATGACTTATATCCTTTGTTACAAAGAAAAGATGATTTGATGTTTATGAATGAACAATTATTTGTACCCACACAAGAACTCCAGACAAAAGTGATACAGTTACATCATGATACTTTAAGGTCTGCACATCCAGGAGTAGCCAAGACCAGTCATCTAATAAAAAGAAAATTTTGGTGGCCTTCTTTGATTAGTGATGTAAAAGCTTATATAGAAACTTGTGTGGTTTGTTCTCAAAACAAGACACAACACCAAGTCCCTAGTGGTCTTTTACTCCCTCTTCCAATTCCACCTCAGCCATGGCATACTGTGTCCCTTGACTTTATAGTAGAGTTCCCTAAAACTAAAGAAGGTTTTACTACTATACTAACTGTGGTTGATCATTTTACTCGAATGGCTCATTTCATCCCATTTAAGAAAATTCCTTCTGCCAAGGAGTTAACTCAAATTTTCTCTAAAGAAATAATTTGTTTGCATGGCATTCCCTCAGTAATAATTTCTGACAGAGGCCCTCAGTTCATTTCTCACTTCTGGCAAAATCTAGGAAAAACATTAGATATGGACATTCGCACCTCTTCAGGTTATCACCCTCAAACAGATGGTTTAACTGAAAGAACAAATCAAACCATAGAACAATTCTTAAGATGTGCTCTAGTAGAAGAAGAAAGGGAATGGTCAGATATTTTATGGGTCTTAGAGTTTGCCTATAACAACATGGATAACTCTTCCACTACTTTGTCACCTTTCTTTAGTGCTTACGGGTTTCATCCTAAGAATATTCCAGTCTCAGTACAACTTCCATCTGATACACCATCGTTGGAAGACCATATTGAAAAAATAGTCCATGTTCAAAATCAGGCTCAGTACCATTTGGCACAAGCAAAGGAAAAACAAAAAGAAACTTCGGATTTACACAGAAAATCACCACCCAAATACTCCATAGGAGATAAGGTGTGGTTATCCACAAAGAATCTGAAAATAAAAACTTGTAAAAAATTCTACCCAAAATGTATCGGTCCATTTCCTATCGAAAAAAAAATGTGAGCCCTTCCTCATTACTACCTCTGGCCTACATACGGTTAGAAGGCCTCACAATTTAGATACAGTCCCAATTCCACATGACGCAGTCCAGAAGGCAAGACACATTGCTCCCAGTGCGACCCGTCCACAGTAAGCATCCTCATAGGCTCATACCTTCTCAATGCTTCTGGTACCACTAACCCTATTTAACACAAACCAATCCCACATGTGTAACTGTGTCTTGAGTCCTGAACGGCAGTGACCCCAACTTCGTGGCAGCGACCACAGCACCAGACTCCCTTTAGGATCTATGACAAAATATAGAAACACAAAATATCGAAATACAAAAATATCGGAGCAATAATATCGATGTAAACAATATCAATATCCTATCTACAACAAGGTAAATACTAAAATATTGGGAAAAAATATCGATGTCAAAAATATCGTTTTAAAAAAAATATTGTGTTTTTAATTTAAAAAATATGTAAAATTAATTAAAAAATACTTAAAAAGATAATAAACATAGTTAACATTAATTATATTATGTAAAATTAATAAGTAATATACATAATTTAATAAAAAAATTATGAAACATATACATATGTATATATACTTACTCGATAATTAGTTTTATTAATTTATTGTAATAACTTATAAATAATAAAAAATATTATAAATTACAAATTCATCTACACACATAAAATAATAACATAAATAAAATAAAAATAATTATGCAAAACAAATTAAAAAAATTAATATACTTTTAATATTTTTTACATTACTTTTATAATGCATTAACTAAAACAATACAAAAAATATGAAATACTATTCCAACTCCAAAAAAACAACAGTAAGGGAAATGTTGGATAACATAGGGGTAAAAATTACTATTCCCACTCCAAAGAACGCAACAGTAGGGAAAGTGTTGGATAGCATAAGGGTAAAAATTACTATTCCCACTCCAAAGACTGCAACAGTAGGGAAAATGTTGGATAGCGTAGGGGTAAAAATTACTATTCCAACTCCAGAGAGTGCAACAGTAGGGAAAGTGTTGGATAGCGTAGGGGTAACAATTACTATTCCCACTCCAGAGAGTGCAACAGTTGGGGGAAGTGTTGGATAGAGTAAGGGTAAAGATTACCATTCCCACTCTAGAGAGTGCAACAGTAGGGAAAGTGTTGGATAGCATAGGGGTAACAATTACTATTGCCACTCCAGAGAGTGCAACAGTAGGGAAAGTGTTGGATAGCGTAGGGGTAAACATTACTATTCCCACTCCAGAGAGTGCAACAGTAGGGAAAGTGTTGGATAGCCTAGGGGTAAAAATAACTATTCCCACTCCTGAGAGTGCAACAGTAGGGAAAGTGTTGGATAGCGTAGGGGTAAAAATTACTTTTGTTCCCTTTTCTCTCTCTCTCTCTCACTCTCTTCAATCCTTTCCTTCTAGCTCTCTCTCCCTTCTCCATTTCTCTCTCCCTTTCTTTCCTTCCCTCTCTTTTTATCTCTGGCTCGTTTTTCCTTCTATTTTTCTCTCTCTCAGTCCTTTGATATGCCCATTATACACATCTTTACTTTGTGCTTTATGTTCCAGGCTCTGTCGTCAACATGCATGGTCCCCACAGGAGTCTTCCACCTTGTTGTTTTCTATTATGGTTGTTAAATTTTGTTTATTTGTTTATTTTTCATATATATATTAATTAAACAAATGAAAATAGTTTATGGTTTGTATATGTTTATAAAAAAATGAAGGTTGACAAAAAAAATGAATAACCTTTTCGGTTGCTTTCTTAACTGATGTGTGACTCTTTCTTGTTCTTTTTACTGTTATTTGCTGGTATCCACCATGGTGTTAAATTTTAGAGCACTTATCGCGACAATACTGGTGATCTCTCCAGCTTGCACCAACTTCTGAATACTGTGATTTATCTTAACTTTAGTTGCATTAAAGTGCTGATAATGAAATGCAGAGTAGCCATGCCCGTGCAAAAAGACACAAGGTGCACCATTGCGATTTATTCTTCTAAATACTAAAATCCTGTATTGAATTGCACTGAGGTAGTGCCTGCACTTACCGTGTACACACAAAATCAATGAAGAAATCTCATTGTATTTATATTGATTAGGAATAGTGCATCAGGTGCTAGATCTTGACCGGATACACTGCCCAGTTCGTATATTGTTCTGCACACAAAAAAATGACATCACAACTTTCACAACTGCAATGCGAAATTATTTCCGGCGATAACCCACGTTACCATCAGGAATTTTACACCTGCTTTCTGCTGGTGTTAAGCAGGACGACTACCTGCAGCATGAAAGGAAACACAGCCAAGAGCAACACCAGAACACCCACTGGTGCCATAGAGTTAATGAGCACTATACAGGGATGCCCATGAGGGCCACAAGACTCATCGCAACAACACCAGGACCAACAACGCCCCCCTATTTGCCTGGGGTGTAAGGGAAGATGACAGTTGCCCTAAATGTAACATTGGCCAAGCTGATATATTACATATGTTTTTTCACTGTAATCAGCTGGTCCCAATAAAGGACGAGATAATGAAATTTTGGAAGGGGCTGCTAGGTCATAAGATTGACCTATCCCCTACCCTGATGCTATTGGGCACGGATTCTAAGCTGAACCTTGGGAAGGACGAGGAGGCCCTAGTTTTTATGTCAGTTGCAGTGCTTCGCATTTTAATCTCTGCGGGCTGGAAAGATGTTACAGCTTCCTCCTTCCAGGTGGGGCTCTCTAGATTATTCATAATATTGAGTCCAGTTTATATGAATTGAAAGGGGCAAAAAACGGGAGATGGGAAGACGCATTTGGGCCCCGATTACAGGGTGGAGAGAAGCAAGAGTGTGATCTAGGAGGTAGTATGATAATGCTATACTTAAGATGTTTAGTCGGGGTGGCCCGTGGGAATTGGTTTTTATCATTGTGCTTTTATTATCAACTTTGTATTTATCTTTTTCATTGTCAATGCTGATTCTGTGTATATTGGTACCCATTTTATGCTGGGCGCGAGCCCTGGTTTTGCTTGTTTGCATCAAATTATTTACAATGTCCTTTTTAATGCACCTTTTATTCCAATAAAAATATTTTTTTTAAAAGAAAAAAAAGGACCAACATCGCCCCCTCAAACCCGCATCTGAACAAGTGTGGCCGTGTGGTCATTGTGTTAGCATGATAGGCACGGGCCCTCCAACATCACAGTGTGCTTTCTTCAGCAGACGTTACCATGTCACCTCAGCGTTGGCAGTGACCCTGGACATGTAGCTACCTACGCATCCTCCTACAAGCACAAAGCACGTGTGCTGGTCCGGCGTACACAGGTCAGCGCAGGGGTGTGCCTATCTGGCAAGGGAAACGGGGTATCTCAGACATTTCCATGTGCAGGAAGTGCAGTAAGTGTGTCTCTGTATTTTGGTGTGGCCTGCCACAAGGGCCGCAGCAGACGATGTTGTAAATTGGTATACACCACCAGCAAACGGCACTCTCATGGTGTAGTTTGAATGCCGCAGGACATGCCGGAATAGGCATTACAAAGCGTGGCTCAATGGTTAGAGCGGCAGACCCTGATGCAGAGGTCTGGCCCGGGACCAGGGTTCAATTCCCGCCTCGGCGGCTCTTAGACTCAATCTCCCCAGACCCGATAATTCTCGCCTCGGTGCCTAGTCTAATTATGGATCCCACTTTGTGACTCTGGGCAATAGCTTGCTTAATCTCCACAACAGCCCCAGCAGCGCTTGGATGCCTGGCTTCACCTTGGGGGTGCCCAGGAGTGGACATCTCACAGGAAAGCCAGGAAGGGTTCCACAGCAGTATGAATACAGCACTAAGAGACCTCTGGGTAGAAGGCGCTATGTAAATACAAACACATTTACATTTACAGTTACAATGCTGTGCTGTATGAGTGCACGGGAAACAACAGCACACCGTACAAAAGTGTGGGGGCCCGTGGGAGGGAGGAGCAGCTGTTTGGCAACGTAGCACACAGTGAAGACGTCCATGTGCTACGAGCTGGGCTTCTCATCCGTGATGATCATGGTTGCAGACATCTCACAACACCCACGATCGGCCTTTGTACACATCCTATATGAAGGCAGCACGGTTTTCACTTCTATGCTCGTACAGTAGTGTGATGTTGCTGGGTAGTGTGACTTATGTTCCTTGTTGGTGTGTTTCATTTTGGCCATTGTTTGTCTATACTTGTGCTGTACTTGATTGTACATGTGTGCCATTGTCCCTATCTTCCCCCGTCCCCCACTCCCTGTTTCTTCCTCTTCTTGGTGCAGTTGTTTCTATAATTTTGTTCCTCCACACATAAATACATGTAAAGAACAAATTAGAATACTTCCTTGATTCTTTTACGTTTCAAAACTTCTCTCTATTAGTTTCTTTTTAATTTTTCATATAAACTGTTTTTTTCATATTCAACGACACATCGAAGTCAGCAGTACAACGTACAGTGCACACTTTCTATAACATTCTACAACACGTGCAGGTTAAAAGTTTATAATATTTTTTAAACCTAATGATATTTTTTTGCAACATTTTCTCGAACATTTAATGCCACGTGCAGGATAAAAGTTCACGATTGTTTTAAGTTCGAACAGTGCCTTCCATATGCAAGTAGCAGGTGTGGTTGACTTGAGCAAATTGTATCCTATATTATGTACTCCATGTTCAAACTGCTTTTTCTTAACCAATCACAAAGATGCTTTTCCACAAAACAAATGTGCACCCTACTTTTAGAAAACAATGCTTTTCATCTCCCAATCAGGTATCGTTTTGTATGTGAAAAAAACTAGTTCCCCATCTTTAAACATATCTCTTATTCTACGAAGGAACTGCATGAGCTACAGACATCTTTCCATACCTCCCAGCCATACCTTCAAAATGCTAGTCTGGATCGTAGGACATAGCTATGTTTTCTGGTGCAAGAGGTATGCAGAACAGAGACTTATTGACTTAGACCTAGGTTTACAAAATGTGGACATTAAATGGTTTGCACAGAGAGGATTGAAGTGGCACCAATTGTTGCCTTTGGTTAAAACCTGTTTGCATCTCCAACACCCTGACCTCATGATTGTGCACTATAGTGGAAACGACCTATGCACATTGACTGGAGTAGGTTTGGAAATGCATATGAAGGACACCTTTGGACAACTGATGTTACTTTTGCTTCAAACTCTCTTTGTATATTCCAATATATGCCAAAGACAGAAGTGGAAATGGTCAACACTATTTTGTACTCAGATTGAAAAATCTAGGAAGAAAGTCAACAAAGCTGTGTCTGCATACCTCAGAGACCACAAAATGGGGTCCATATACAACAACAACATACGTTATGATATAGCTGATATCTACAGTGATAGAGTACACTTCACAGATCAGGGAAATAGAGTTTTCCTGAATAACTTGAAGCTGTGCATCCGCACTTATATGTAGCTCCAACTAATGAACACAAGGGCTCTTTTTAGAGCCACCCTACAACTTACAACTTAGGCCTGCTATTTTAGGGCCAGGTAACGGTAACTCCCGGACCCTCGCCAAAATGTATTCTCCACAGAGCTGTGGCGCAGCGGCCCCACCATCTCACTTTGCAGCACAGAGCTCTCCCTTTGATCACCGGCTCTACTTACCCATACGAGTGAGTAGTTTGAGCTTTACAAATACCATATTGATTTACCTTCGCACTCCCTATACAACACTACCTAAGCACCATATACAAGTTAGACAGGTGTGGCACAGCACCCAGAGCACATGACTTCACAGCATAGCACACACAGTTTAGGCTCACGGTTTCATCCCCGAGTCCAGCAGCGGCTCAATTTAGCAGCATGAAACTCTAGGCATTACCTCACTTAATTTCCGTACCCAACACTTTCAGACCGGTAGGGGGCAGTAGTTGAGCGACTTTACCCGACTCCGGCAGCAGCTCATTGACGCCCCCAGCGCCATCAGACCCATAGGAGTGAGTAGTATGCACTTCACAAGTACCGAATTGATTTGATACGTGCAAATTTACCTTCGCACTCCCTGTATAACACCCCGTAAGCCCCATACACAAGTTACAATGTTCAAAACAAAAGTTCATCTGAGTAGGTATAACTACATGCTCACACTACATGGACAGATGTGGCACAGCAGCCAGAACACATGACTTCACAGCATATGACACACAGTTTGGGCTCAAGCTTTCATCCCCGAGTCAGGCAGCAGCTCAGCTTAGCAGCATGAGACTCTAGACAGTACCTCACATACTTTACGTACCCCATGACTTTCAGACCAGTACGGGTCAGTAGTTCATCCTAGTAGGTATAAACACATGCTGACACTACTCCCATAGGTGTAATGCAGCAGCCACGGCACATAACTTCACAGCATAAGACACACAATTTGGGCTCACGCTTTAATCCCTGAGTCCCGCACCAGCTCACCTTAGCAGCATCAGACTCTAGGCAATACCTCACTTCATTTCCATAGCCCACCACTTTCACAAAGGTAGGGGTGAATACTTTCTTCGCACCCCCTCTATAGCACACCCTAAACACCCCACAGAGGTTACAGTGCTCCTACCCTCTTCTTTCCCACTTTATTTGCCCTTTTTCCCCCTTACTCGCTTCAACTGAATCACAAAATGGCAGCCAACACTTCCTAGTTGCAACCGCTCACACCACTCGCAGCCAATCAGCAGCAAGCTCGTGCTCGTAACGCCTCAGCCAATCACATGATGGAATTCCCAAATATCGATATCTGTAAATTTCGATATATCTTCAGAAGTACAGAACAAATTTACATAAAATAAACAAAAGTGTGCTTTCTAGACCAAGACTCTTCTCCCTGTCAAATTTGGGGTAATTCCGTTCATCGGTTCGACCTGTGGCCTTGTCTAAAGTGTCCTATGGAAACTAACTTGGAGAAAACATGTTATGGGACCCCCCTTTTATCTCGGCCCCCTCGACCAATCACCCCCAAACTTTCAACGTATGAGCTGATATGAACAAAGAATACATTTTAAAAATGTCATGAAGATTCATCAAATGACGCTAAAGTTATAAGCAAAACAAAAATGTTCTTCCTATGGAATCTTGGTCCTAACTATCCCTACCTACTGGCGACCGCCAGTAGGTAATATATATATACATATATATTAAAAACCTACTCGCGATAGCTAGTAGGTAGCTATAGTTAGGACCAACTTTTCCCATCGACAAAGCATTTTTTGTTTTGCTAATAACGTTGGCACTGTTTGACTGATCTTGACAAATGTTTCTAAACCATTACGCCAGTTAGATCATCTGCTGACTGGCAAGTTTCTGGGTGATTCGTCATATGGGGTCGGAGAAGAAAGGGGGGCCCCAAAACGCTTTTTGCCCATGCAATGTCAATTGGGAGTTTGCATTTTTTAACACGACTACAGCCTGAACTGTTGAATGGATTTACACTAAATTTGGCAGAAAGCTAGATCTTGACCCAAAAGTTCTCATTTTGTTATTTGCTGCAAAGAGTAGCTTTGGAGTTATTAACGATATAAAAATGTGTTTATCTCGGGATGCAAATCCTTTGCAGATCCACTTTTGGGTATCCGTAGATCCAGAGTCTAAAGCAAGGCCCTGATTGGCTTGCTGCTACCTGAAAGCAAAGTTGCGGCTACCTTTTTGGTTCTCTGCTGGGCCTCCAGGGAGGAGAAAACATGAATAAAAATACACATAAGGGGCCAGGATAGATGTATTCCGACCCAATAGGACACATGGAGGTGTCTCTAAGAGACCCTTCCGAGCCATAACATTGGGCAATTTGTTTGTGACTGATCCACATATTTGATACCTAATATTAAAAACAATAAGTCCCACTCACACACCAAACCCCCTTTGAGCACAGCAGAAGGACTTGTGCAGCATAGGGTTGGGTGCTTGTAGGGTGGGTGGTGGGCTATAGGGCCTGTCTGCAAGTTAGGCCCTGTGGCCAATCCCCGCTGTGTTAACATATGGTAAAAATATATTAATTTACGTTAAAAAAGCATAGAATTTCACAGAAAAAAACAAAGGTTACTGGGTCATTATAATGAGGTGCACGTTAAGTAAATTTAGGCCACGAGTTATAGTTTCTTTATATAAGTATAAATATGAGTATAACTATAAGAATAACTGCTGCATTTCTATGTGTTATTTTGTGGCTAAAATGAGAACCTAACTATAACGTCCCTGTAAACTTTATGTTTTTTAAGTGAATATGTATATTACATGTATATACATGTATATATACATATATATATATATATATATATATATATATATATATATATATATATATATATATATATATATATATATATATATATATATATATATATATATATATATATACATATATATATATATATATATATATCTTGCTCCTGGGTCTGCCACACAAACCCATGACGAAGGTACTGCTATCCTATCCACGTGCGTGTGTGATCTGTACCAAAGAATAAAGGTTAAGGGTCATACCTTTGCAGCTGCTCGAGTGTTCCCTTATTTGTGTGGCAGACCCAGGAGCAAGATATATGTATATATATATATATATATATATATATATATATATATATATATATATATATATATATATATATATATATATATATATATATATATATATATATATATATATATATATATATATATATATATATCCTACTGCACTCGTCCAGCATGAACCAGCACTCCCCAATGTCCCGGGGCACAGCCAATCCGAAAAACGAAAGCTGACCCAGTCTTAAGGTGAAGAAAGATGTTTTATTCAGTTCCGTTGCATCGCCACCAGCATAACGTTTCGGCCTGCTCAGAGGCCTTGGTCACATGATGCTAAGGGTGGGACAGGCTATTTTTAAAGTGCTAGTGCATGGTTACAAAGACACATCATTAGTTGAACACAAGTGCATGGTAATAGACACAGAAGACATGTAAGTAAACATGTTAAAAAGCCACTGAATGTACAAAAAATGTCAAAAAGAATTTACATATGTACAAAGGGCAAAATAGATTTTAAATGCATAAAATCCATCCAATGTGCAAAGATAACCCCGCATGTCAGAAGGGGTGAATTACGATGAATGTCGTCACAAGCGGAATGCAGGAAACTATAGGAGTCAAAACGATGTTCAATTCCCTTACATAACTTATATATTACCAGCATCCCACATCGGCACATCCCCGCCATATGGCGTTTTGAGATACAATATAACCCAAGTGGGATAATAAAACATGTCATGTCCGATTGCTATGTCAGCCAAGCCAACTGTAGCACTGCTTGAATGCTTATATTGACAGTTATAGTAACCATAGTGTCAACCATAGTGTTCTAATTTACACGTGCATGAGGGTCTTTTACTTGGGAGACATCCCATACCGACCTGCACACCCTGGTTATGCAGGACAAGTGATCCTTCCCCCATAAACCATAGGTTTCACGCCAGTTATAGTTAGCTGGAAATTTTACGGAGATAAAACCATAGAAATTCCAACGTTATAGTTAGTTGGACTCACTATAACAAGCGCGCCTGCAATGCACTGCTGATGACGTCACATATTACATCACTCATGACATCGTCAGTGACATCACTCATGACATCACTGATGACACCAGCCAGTGAATGTGTGTCTTTCTTTAAAATTAATATGTTTAATATTTGTATTTGTAAAGGTTGATGGAAGAATAAATGGTTAAATAAGTGTGTAAATGGATGTTTTTTTTTTAATGATTGGTTAACTGATTTATTAAGTGTATTTTATTGAATACATATATTAGCGAGTAACTTTTAAATATTGAAATATATGTATCAGTGTTTCACTTTGTGTATAAGTAGCTGCATGGGTTGGTGACTGACTCACTGTTTGTATGTGTTTTGAAGACAGCATATGTGCAGGACTGTATGGGTGGATGAATGTGTATATGTGTGTATTAGTGAGTGAATGACTGTCTCACTATTGTGTTTTTTTGTAACGACATATATTTTATTCTAGTGTATGTGAGTGTTGATGTATATAAGTGAGTATATGTGAGAGTAAGAGATTGTAAGAGTTCCTGTTTAAATAAGTATATGTTTATATAAATGATTGTTTAAGAGATGTATGTGTAAGTTTCCTTATAAGTAAAGAGGTAGTGTGTGTATAGTTTTATATGCAAATAAATGGATGTTCAATAATTTATTTGCATGTGTGAGTATGTGTGTGAGTAACTTTTGGATGACTGTCGGTATATAACAGGATGTATAGATGTATCACTACATATGATGAGTGAGTATATGTATGAGTGACTATATAGAACTGTTGGTAAATGAGTGGATGTGTATATAGATGGTGGAATTACTGAATTGGTTGTTGTAACTGGTATGGGTATCTCCATTTTTTTGAAAATGTTAGTTTCTATTTTTGAATATCTATTTCAAGGATAACATTACACTAAAAGGAGGTCTGTCACTCTGTCACAAGGATGGTGTCATCAGTGATGTCATGAGTGATGTCACTGACAATGTCATGAGTGATGTAATATGTGACGTCATCAGCAGCGCATTGCAGGCGCGCTTGTTATAGTGAGTCCAACTAACTATAACGTTGGAATTTCTATGGTTTTATGTCGGTAAAATTTCCAGCTAACTATAACTGGTGTGAAACCTATGGTTTTTTCATTGAATTTAATAGGTTTTTTAAATGCTAATTCCTAACTATAACTGGTGTGAAACCTATTGTTTTTTCAGTGAATTTCATAGGTTTTCTAAATGCTAATTCCTAACTATATATAGGGCCTCAAACCTATGAAATTTAATATTTTTTATAATGAATCCTATATTGTATATTTATATAATACTATTTTTTTTTTTGCCCTGGTGCGCTCCCGGTGCGCTCCCTGGTGAGCGCACTGGAAAGCGCATTTTTTCGGAGCGCCCCGGGTCGCGCACCGGTGAGTGTCCCGTTAGCGCTATTGCCGCGAATGAAAACATCATGGCGTATCGCGTAGCCGCGTCCGCGTGATACGCACGGCGTAAGCGCACCCGGAAATACTCGAGCGAATACGATCGCGCAACGTAATCATCTGACGCGCTTACGCGACGCACCCCCGGGCGCGCCCGGGGGCGCGTCGCATAAGCGCGTCGGGTCATGTGACCTAAAAATAACACTTTTTATTGGTGCAGAACAGTTTTGGTTTCTAAATGATGAAAACCCAGGTCATGTGACCTGAAAATAACACTTTTCATTGGTTCAGGACAGGTTTTTTTTCCAAATGATGAAAGACCCCACCTTTTTTCCTTATTCTGACTTTGTCCTTTGACTGAGGAAGACCTGTTTGGAGATCTAACAGAAATATTTTGTACTTTAAAATGGCTACAGTAGCAGCAGCAGCTAGAGCATCTGCACCACCACCACCACCACCAAGAGGACCACCACAACATTACATTGGTGGTCAAGAAGACGAGGAGGAGGAGGGGAGAAGGTGGCTGCCAGAAGACAATACCCCATACAAGCCAAGGCAGCACATTGTATGGGAGTTTTTTTCTATCCCAGAGGGCAAGAAGAAAGTCAATGCGCCCAAGGTGACTTGCCAAATCTGTGGCATGGAACTTTCAAGGGGGAACGTTAACAAAAAATATTCATTTGGTAATAATACCATGATTAGACACATGCAGCGCAAGCATCCGAACAACTATGCTGCCGCAGAGGTGAGAGAACTGGCCAGTAACCCTCCCCAATCTTCAACCACCACCTCCAAAAGAAAGCAACCCACTCCCTCGGGACCAGCGACTAGGGAGACGATCCCTCGCATACAACCACAGTTTGGGGAATTCAGGATCACATGTATTTTTTGAGTTAAGACCATCTCCTATGGTGAGCAGAGCATAAAGATCATCCTCCTTGCTGGTGACAACCACAATTGCCCCAAAAAACCCTAATTCTTTCCAGATTTTTTTTTGCTCCAGTTGAGCCATTTTCAATTCCCTGTTTTTTGTTTCTCCCCATAAAAATAACAAAAAAATATAAAATAGTTCATAAAAGCTAAAAAAAGTACAAAATGTTCAAAAAACATTAAAAAAATATAAAACAACAAAAAGAAGAAAAAAAAACTGTTCTTTTTAGAACTACCTCCAATTTTTTTAAAAAAGGCTACATTTTTTAAAAACTCTATCATTCTTTTTTCTCATGATACGCTCCCCGGTACGCGTACCGGGCGCTTCCCCCGTGACAATTTTTTACCCACGGGGCCCTTTTATAGCCCCCACATCAAACCTAGGGGGTCAAGGGGGGTCTACTCTGCCCCCTTATGATCATTTCCCACTTTGTTTTTGCCACCTCTTGTGTCTCGATCCTACCGAGACACAAGATGGCGTCCGCTCCGGACTGTTTGGAATGTTTACAGACACCCGAGAGCCAATCAGCTTTCCGCGCGGGAACTCGCGTAGCGCGCTGGTTAGCGCCCCGGTGCGCGTACCAGGGAGCGCTTATAGATATATATATTTTTTTGAACCTAAATTATTCAAAATCCACTGGAGCACATATCTTGAGACATAGCAAAGGCACATCGGGCTACCAGTCCCTACAATTTTGTCAAGTTTGGTGGAAATCTATTCAGCCGTTCGGGCTAAAAGTGAGGTTGGCCGCCCTATGGAAATTAACATGGGGAAAACATGTTTTGGGACCCCCCTTTTATCTCGGCCCCCGTTTGACAAATCCCCCCAAACTTTCAAGGTAGGACCGGGGCACCACGAGGCAAATTTGAAGAAATTTTCAGGCAGATTCCTCAACTGGCGCCAAAGTTATTCACAATAGAATGTTGAGATTTTGTATGTATATATATATATTATAATTATGGAAAGTAATTTTCATATTCTGTCTGACATACACACACACACACAATCGGCAAATGGGTTCCCAAGGGAAGAGATGTTTACGAATATCCCAGCAGGTCCCTGTATTGGTCAGTTTGGGTGATGGGATGGGGCAAGGGTGCCGGTTGGTATTGGTGAGGTCAGTTGTTACCTCACTTGTTGCTGGCTGTGGTCCTATTAGGATAGTGAACATTTTTCTGGCTTTTCTGGTGGTGTATATTTCATTGGTAGTACTAATTTTACTTTTGTGTCTGCTTTTAAACCAATTTTGAGCTCATCCTACGAGGTGAGGGCAGCTTTCCAGACTATACGTGCTGCAAAGAATTTGATCCACTCAGGCATGTTAGCCCAGGCATGGGTGGGTATGGAGAAGCCCAGGAGAGATGCTGTGGGGGGGAGTAGCAACTGTATGTTTGCTCGCTCTCCCCCTAGGGTGAAAGGGAAGGTGAAGAAGGAGCTGGTTAAAAATACACCGACTGGCTGTATCTGGGGTAAGGAGGAATCATTAGGCTTACCAGTGTGCCAGAAGCCATCCGCTGCACAGATTCAGGGCTGGGGGAGAGTGTGGAGAGCTTTTGCAGTCCTCCCCAACATGGAGACTTCACGAGGGGTCCACAGCGAAAGCACTTCTGGTACACGAGGTAAGCCTCGAGGGAAATAGCGGCACATGTTGTCTGCGCCTGTAGGGCCTTGTGCAATGGAGCTGGTCTGTTGGCAGCCAGCATGTCATCATGCATGGCTCCACAAAGCACCTACCAGGAGGCGCTGCACATCGAGAAACTCAGCCCTCATCCAATACCAGGAAGGTATGAGAGAGTGCAGGGTACGCCCGGGACTGCAGAGCAGCTGCAGGACATATCGCCAACTGTGTATATGGGCTGGGATACAGTTCTTTCAACATGATCTTCTCCAGGCAGGTTAAAAGAGTGTGGCTCAGAATTGGCCAAAAAGGAAACTAGACAACAGATACTAATTCCATCATAAGTTACCCCAGAAGGTCTGGGTTGACAGCACACAGAATAGGTGTGGTACTGAAGATAATAGCAGTACAAAGGGACAGTTTAAAGTATCTGTAACTTCAGGCAGGGCCACAGCCCTTCCCAGGCTGGAGTAGCTTGGGGGTATCATGGATGTAATATTGACGTTGTATTCCACAATGAGGCAGCAGTAGCCGGCCAGGTCTGTGACAGCCTGTGAGCGCCAATCCGAAGAGTAGGACTAGCATGTGATAGCAGCAGTGACATTGCGCGCCATTTCACCTATACTTAGACTGACACACACATGCTTACACGTACTAACACATTCACACATTCCCACGTACATAAATGCACTCTCACCTGCGAGCATGCATACAACATACATTTAACAGCCTTTTTTTACTTACCTTGGCTTCCAGATAGGGTCATATTTCAGCTAATGTACTTCACTTTTTTACACTAATAGTGAATAATATTATTCACTATTTATATATTAAAAACATATACAGAAACCAGGCAAGGGAGCTCCAACCAGCATCCATTAGGAAAAGCTGCCCCTGTGTTCCAGGCATTGATTTTGCCACCTCTGAGGCCAAGGGTCACAAAAGCAGTGCCATGGATAGCAAGGAGTGCCTGCCACCTAACTTGAGAATTCTATGAGACCACACACCTCATATTCGGGTGACCCGTACCCGATGGAGTGCCTTAGGCCCCATGAGTTCAGGACGGGCCCCTACTGGTTCGCCGCTAGCAGAACTGCTCTCTGCTCCAGTCGGGCCCCTTGGATACACTGATGGATCTGGATGGCCCTGGTTGTACCACCTTAACCTTCCCGGACACTGGTCCCACTGTTGACTCTCCCAGTGCTGCTGCCGCCTTCCGGCACCACTGTCCCCATTCTTATCCCTGACTACGACACTGAGCCAGAAGGGCGTCCACTGACACTGACTCTGGTGCCAAGAGTCATTCATTCCGGACTGGGGCTTGAGCCCTATTCTCATAGGCTAGGACTTGGGGAAGATTGGGAGGGGCCCCTGGACCCTGAAGAATAACATACCATCCCCTAGACCTGAACATGAAATGGTGTAGGAAAATGACAGAAGGCAGTGAACTGGACACCTCCCCAGATACTGGATGGGTCTCTCCTCCTACCATTGCTACAGAGGAGGGTGTCAACTTGATATGGCGGTGAGGAGAGCAATTGCAGCCACCATCGAGAGAGAGCGCTGGATTTGCGGCAGGAAGACAGAGCAGGCGCTTACGGAGTGGGGTCATATTCTAGAAAACCGGATATGGATGGTGAAACATAAGACACAAATCAAAGTGCTCACCGAGGGAGAAGCATATATTATTTTCTAGAAAACCGAATACTGATGTGGATATTGAATGACAGAAACCTAAGCATAGTAAATTTTCAGTGATTGAGATCCCTGCCCTGTTCCTCAACTACAGTACGGCCATACTCTGGCAATTTAGTGTCCAGGAGATATCAAGCCCCGTCCAAACCGAGATATACACAGACACCCTTACCGGGTCGGAATTATCACCGGTCAAGCGGAAAGACAACACAAGCCTTGATTAGAAGGCAGCCCTGAAGAGTCAAAGCAACAATTATTTTGATGAAACACGTGTCGGCTGGCGCGGTGGAACTCGAGTATTAAAAAGAAAAAACTTCAGAAACAAGAAGATTGGAACCGAGTCTTTGATGTTTTTGCATGATTTAATTGTGATTTACCGTATATTGAACTTTTGTGTGTGCTTAGGATTGTGTTTCAAATTTCAGGTGTTGTGTAAACAACATCCCTAAGGGGGTTGGAAGGGTCACCCCTTTCCTGTAGCACCACCACCATAGCTGATCCAGCCTTACAGGCACATTCAGAAAGTGTTTGCAGAGCGCAACTTTTCTCTGTGATAAAGAACCCTGCCCATTGCATAAACCCATTCTTATCCCTGGCTACGACACTGAGCGAGGCGGGCATCGACTGACACTGACTCTGGTGCCTTATTTCCATATTCCCATCCTGCCTGCCCACAGCCTCTACCTGCAGTTCATGGTAGGCCATGAACTTGCAGTTTGCAGTGCTAACCTTTGACTTTACTTGCACCCCTCGGGTGTTCACCAAGGTGATGGAGGACGTTGCAACTCATCCGCGGAGATCAGGGGTGTGAGTCTTCCCATACCTCGAAGACTGGCTGTTGAAGGCAGGCTCATCCCGGGCAGTCATCTCCCAACACCAGACTAAAGCAGCCCTCCTGAACTCACTGGGATTCACTATCAACATACTGAAGTCCCACTGGACCCTTTCTCAGATGCTCGCTTTCATCAGAGCTGTTCTGGGTGCAGTTTATTTTTGGGCTTATCCACACAAAAGGCGACTCCAGGATTTCAGGCTATGGTACCGATGTTTCAGCCTCTATCCTGGGTTTTGATGAGACTGACTCCGAGGCTGCTGGGCCTAATGGCCTCCTCCATCCTGCTTTTGACACATGCCCGCTGGCATATGTTGGCACTGCAGTGGGACCTGAAGTTCCAGTGGGTGCAGCATTAGGAGAATCTCTCCAACACGGTCCAGATTTTGGAGGGACCCTCAAAAGATCTGCAGTGGTGGTTAATGAACTGCGATTAGGTCAGCGGCAGACCCCTCTCCCTTTCACTCCCAGAACTGGGAGTAATGCATGGGGCAACTACCTGGGAGAGATGGAGATCAGAGTCCTTTGGTTTCTGGCAAAATCCGGACTCCACATCAACTTATTGGAGCTCCAAGTGAAAGCCTTTCTACCTTGCATCAAGGGAAGGCTAGTGCTGGTGTTCACAGATAATACCAACGCTATTTGGTTCTGCAACAAACGGGAGTTGAATTAGTGGACGCTTTGTCAAGAGGACATGGCAGGAACATCAGGGCATATCTCTGGTGGTTCAGCTCTCTAAACACCAGGTAGGATGAATCCAGCCAAAGATGCCTAGCAGTTCACAAATGGTGCCTCCCTACGGATGTGGGGAGAGCCTGGGTTAGATTTGATCACCACTGCAGAGAATGAGAAATGTCAACAGTTTTGCACACTGGAGTTTTCCAGCTCTTGCTGGGCGACGCTTTTTGTCTCGAGTGGAGCTCAGGCCTCCTGTATGCCTTCCCACCCATGTCACTACTTCTCTAATTTCTCAAGAAACTCAGGAATGACAGGGCTCCCATTGTTCTTGTGGGTCCGGACTGGGCCTGGAGAGTTTGGTGTCCAGAGCTTGTGAGCATGGTCATCAGGCTAACCCTTTGGTAGCATCTTCTGTCGCAGCAACTGAGGAGGGTTCTCAACCCGAACCTGTCAACGCTCCACCTACATGGGTGAAGTTTGAGCAGCAACAGTTAACAGCTTTCGACCTGCCCACAGTCTGCAATGTTATCTTGGCAACCTGGCAGTGAGCTACAGTCTCTGTCCTCTCAGCCTTCCCACATCTACTTGTTCCCTGAAAAACTGGTCCTTCAGACTCCAGCATCCTTCTGGCTGAAGGTAGTAACCCCCTTTGACATAGGCCAGCCAACCACTTTGCCTACCTTTTATGCTCTGCCTCATACATCCAAGGTAAAGGAGAGATTCCACCAGCTGGACCCAAAAGACCATTGTTGTTCTACTTTGACTGCACAAACCTGCTCCAGGTGGACAATCAACTCATTGTGGGAGTTGTCAGGTCCATGAAAGGGAACTCCATGCAGAAAATAGAACATCTTCTGATAGTTCATGATCTGCATTAAAATCTGCTACATATTGGCCAAAAAGCAACCCCTAGATTGTTTGCATGTTCATTTTGCAGAGCAAAGACTGTGACCACTGCGTTAACATGCTGAGTTCTGGTCCTGGACATGTGCCAGGCAGCAAGGTGGGCCTTGCTGCACACATTCACCAAACACTACTGCCTGGACAGTCAGGTCTGCCGGGATGGGTACTTTGCATGTTCAGTCCTGCAGAACTTTCTGGCTTAAATCATGTTCATAGACACGCCGCTGGGAAGCTATTGTTTCGGTATCTATTCTAAGGTAAGGAATCTGCAGATTGATGTCTCTAGTAAATGAACAAGTTACTTACATTTGGTAATGCGTTGTCTGGTGGAGACAATACCTAGCCACAGATTCCTTACTGACCCACCCATCCTACCTGCTCTGCAAACAGATTTCTAGGGTCAAGTGTTTCCCTTTCAGGGCCCTGGTTTTCCCCACCAAATGTCAGTGTTCTTAGTGGCTCCACAATCCTGGTGTGGAAAGTCGCAGAAAGAAACTGACATCAACAAACTGGGGTGGCACCTATATAGGCACGATTCACGTCCCTTCCAGTGCGGATGACACAGACAACACAACACTGAGCATAACAGCACCACCTTCCAGTGAACAGGGGTCCTGCTCACGAAAACTTTCCGGATTCAGTCTGATGCCTGGGGATCATTCTGAGGTAAGGAATCTGTGGCTATATAGAGTGTCAACCAGATAAGCCGTTATCAAAGGTAAGTAACTTGTTACGTATAATTGATAGGCGTTTATCTGATGATACCTTACCTTGTAAGTTGGCAGGTGTGGTTTTCTATGTCAAAATGTTTTGGGGACATGTTACAAGGCTGGGCCGAGGGACGTGGGAATAGGTAGAAATGGAGGGACACATTTTCAGCTGAACTGTTTGCTTCCATTCTGCTGCTTTAAGATGGTTTATGTTTTCCAACGTACAAAAGTTCATTATTTAAATGATGCATGTTGTGTCTCTTTTATGGGATTAGTTAGAGTTTCTGAATTGTTGAGATCGGCAATTTTTTTGTATATCACGCTTGAGAAAGTTAAATGCAGAGATGAACTGATGTTTCTATTCTTGCATAGGTGCAAAACAGATCAAAGTGCAATACAACTATGGGCCACTTTGTCCAGTAGGAGAATGGTCATTGTTTAAACAACAAGAAGTGTTCGACACTGGGATGATTTTCAGACATTTAGATTGCACGTGAGTTACAACATTTCAGCTAATGATTGTCTTGTGGAAAGCACTATGGTTGTTGGTTAAAAATCATTCATGATATGGCATTCGTTATTTTCATATCGGTGCAGCCTCTGAGGTGCACAAATTAGGTTTTGCGGTCCAGGACATTAGGAAATCGTTGTTAGCATTATATCTGCTCTTTATTTAATAGCTCTTAAAACTAAAAATCTTTTATACTTCCAGTTGTTTCAAATATGTTCATTTTTATGCAGGCTGCGTTGCTGGCCTCTGCATTTTTTCTATATGGATAATCAGACACTGTGGAGGGTAAGAATAATGCTCGGGACCACACGGTATTGACTTTACTGGCTTCTTTATTCACGGAGCGCCGGGACACAACTATGCGTGTTGGAAGGGTCGGCGCCAATCATCTAAGATAGCCGCCTTCCGCTTCCGCTGATTCCCTTTCCTGTTCCGCCTAGCGGAACACTAGAACGCAACTGCGTTACCACATATCTCCCCCCTTTAATCACTGTGATAACAATCAACAAAAGTCTTACTTCTAGTCCATGTTATAGTCCTTAAATCTTTCGGGCGTCTTGACTTCTCTGCCAGCTCTGGTCTTTACTTTCTCCATTCTTTCACTGCTAACCTGCTCCTTCCTTCCTCGTTGCTCTCCTGCACTTTCGCTACCTTCGCTCATCACTTTCTCATTCTCTTCTTCCTTATGGCTACTCCTCCTCCTTTCTCTCTCTCTCGCTTCGCCTTCGCTCTCCTCCATCTTCTGCACACCTTCTTCTACTTCCTCAACTCTCCTTCCGCTACTTTCCTCTCCTCCGTCTTCCACGACATCCTCTGCTCCTACGTCCACTTCATTTTCCCATTTGATTATCTTGCTGCATTTGGCCATCCTATCCAGTGACCATACCTTCCCATCACTGAGCAAGGCCGACCGGGCATGCGGCTCTAGTACTTGTAATGGAGGTGAAAACTTGCTCTCACGCTTCTTCTTGAGTACCGCCAGCTTGACTCTCACCCAGTCGCCCTTCTCCAGCTCAGCTTCCTTCACGTTGTGACTTCTGTTGAAGTGAGTCGTGTACACTTCTTGTGCTCTCTCCAAGTTTCTTTTTACTACCGCCGGAGACCATTTGCTCTGTACCACCAACTTCCTCCACGCCATGTTGTCCTTGGTGAATGCTTCTCTCCCTCTCAATACCTGAAAGGGGCTATACCCTGTACTGCCTGGTGTGATTCTGTATGCCCAGATCATCCTTTCCAATTCCTTCTCCCAGTCTAAACCATCATTAATGGCAGCTTGGATGGTGCCCATGATCACGCGATTAAATCGCTCCACTTGGCCTTTTCCAGAGGGATGATAGATTGGCGTGTGCTTCACTTCTATTCCATTTCTTTCCGTGAAGGCAATCCACTTGGCCGAAGTGAATTGAGGCCCATTGTCACTGATGATGACCTTCGGGATTCCTTCTCTTAGGAATGTGGTTTGCAGGAAGTTCACCACTGCTTCCGTGTCCATGTTTTCTCTTATTTCAATTTCCGGCCATTTGGAGAATTTGTCGATGAGGGCTACCACATATTTCGGTGTTCCTGCTTTATTTAGGACTGGTCCCAATATGTCCACTGACAGCATCTCCCAGGGTCCATCTGGTATTGGGAATCTTCCCAGGGGAGGTCTGATTAGGCTTTGCGATTTGTCTGCTCTGGCACATGACTCGCATTGTCTCACATGTCGTTCGACTTGCACATCGATGGCCGGCCACCAGTAAGCTTGCCTGGCCAGGGCCTTGGTCTTGGTGATGCCCTGGTGCCCTTCGTGCAGCAGGGCCATTAGACGTTCCAGTATGCCTTGGGGTGGTACCACTTTATCCCCTCTCAGCAGGAAGATGGGATTCTTGGCCAATGACAGTTCCTCTCTCACTTCCCAGAACCTCCGGAGTTCCTCCCTTAGATGCCTCTTTTCCGGCCATCCATGGACGACATATCCCTTGATAGCTTCTAGATCAGCATCCTCCTTGTATGCTTCCTCCCACTCTTGCACACTTATCGCTCTTTCCGCTTCTTGGATCGTGGCGACGACATAGCCTTCCCACTTCTGTTCTTCTTGGCTGCTCACGTCTTCCATAGCTGCGGCCCTGCTAAGAAAGTCCGCCACCTTGTTCTGTGGTCCAGGGATGTGTTCCACGTCATACAAAAAGTCCAACAGACGCAGTGTCATTTTAGCAATCCTGAGCGTTGCGTGCGCAAGGCCACTCGAGGTCAACACTCGGACCAAAGGCTTGTGGTCCGTTTTTACTAAGAATCGTGCTCCCCACAGGTACTGGCGGAACCTCTCCATGGCCCACACCACTGCCAGCATCTCCTTCTCGACTACGCTGAACTTCTCTTCATTGGGGGCTAGGGACCTGGATGCGAAGCTGACAGTATGTATCTCGCCAGTCTCTGTTCGTTGCATTAGGACTGCCCCCAGGCCTCGGTCACTGGCGTCGGTAGTGAGGATCGACTCCGCACTGGGATCAAATCCCTTAAGAGGGATGGTGGTACTCATCTCTTTCTTCAGTGATTCAAACTCCGCTTGTTCCTCCTTGCCCCACAGGAATCTGTTCTTCTCCTTGAGCAGCTGTCGTAGGTGATGCGTCTTGGATGCAAACTGTGGTACAAACTTGCTGTAGTATTCAGCCATTCCCAAGAATGACCGAACATCTTCCTTCTTGCTTGGGGTGGGTGCATCCTGAATTGCCTTCATATTTGCGGCCTTGGGCTTGATTCCTTCTTCACTTACTTCGTGGCCCAGATACGTGACTGACTGCACGCCCAATCTGCACTTCGACCACTCCGCAGTCAACCCGTTGTCTTGTAAGATTTTGAATACCTTGTGGAGTTTCTCATTGTGGTCGTGCATGGACTTTCCCATCACCAGGATATCATCTTGGAAGAATTGGACATCGTCAACTCCTCTCAGCAACTTGTGCATCATCTTCTGGAAGACCGCAGCCGCAGAGGCCAGGCCAAACGGCATCCTTACGAATTCATAACAGCCAAATGGTGTGATGAACGACGTGAGGTGTGTGCACGAGGGGTGTAGTTTTACTTGGTGATAGGCCGACGATAGGTTTATTGTAGAAAACCATTTGATGTTCTTGGTCTTAGATAACATCTTGTTTATGAGTGGTAGTGGAAACTTGTCGATGAGTATATTTTTGTTTAATTCCCTCAGGTCCACACATAGCCGGACCTTGCAGTTCGGCTTTTGAGCCACCACCAAGGGAGAAAGCCACTCTGCACTCTCTATGACTCTGAACACCCCTTCCTTTTCGAGTCTGTCCAGCTCCTGTTGTACCGCTTCCCTGCTCCTGAATGGGATATTCCTCACTTTGTGTACTACAGGAGTCGCTCCTTCTTTCAGCTTGATAAGGTGCTTGTATCTTGTCAACTCTCCTATTTGGCCGTTGAACACTCTCGGATACGCTCGTTTCCACGACTTAACGTCGTCTCCTTTTTCCATATCCATGAGTAGGATCTTCTCGATTCCTCCTGGATTGAGTTGAATCCCTAAGGCACCCTGGTCTCTCCAGCTTAACACCGAGGGGCCCTCCTCCGCTATGTATAGTTTGCACATGGCTTGGCGGTCTCTGAACTCGAACGACAGGGGACAGTACCCCAACATAGGGATCTTCTGTCCGGTGTATGTGACGGGTCCCAAGTCCATGGTGTGTAGCTTCTTTCCATGGATCAACACGAACTTGTCTTCCCATACTTTTCTTTGAATTATGGAGATGGGTGCTCCACTATCCGCTATCATTTCCAATGGTACTCCTCCGATGTGCATGTCCAATCGGGGCTTGTCCGTTCCTGACCCCTCCATCTCCAGTACCTGGACATCTATGTACAGGATTTCCTCCAAGTCTTCCGCTTCCTCCGATTCGGTGGTTTCGTCCTGCTGCTCTCGGCCTACGTACTTGACTGTTGTCCCTTTAGGCTTACGGCGGCATACCTTTTCATAGTGACTGAATATACCACAATACGAACATTTTGCTCGGAACGCAGGGCATACTTTGTCGTTTCCCAGGTGTGTAGGACTCCTGCACCTGTAGCAGCTTTGACGTCCTCCCTTGTTCCCTCTCTGATCTGTAGGATTGGTGGACTTTTGCCTTCTGCCTTCCGGATTTTTCTGCGGTTCTCTTTGCCTGGGGCGCTCTCCTCTTGGCTGCGTCATTATCTGGCACACGGACTGTGTACCTCCTGTTTCCTTTTTGGCGGCTCGGGCGCAGCGTTTGGATAGTTCAACTTTCTTCACCATGGCCCAAATTTCTTTGAGCAGGGCATCTCCATTCACCCATAGTTTCTCCTGGACGTGGGTGCTTGAAGTGTGCATGATAATCTGGTCCCTGATTAGGTCGTCGTGTAGAGTTCCAAACTTGCACGTGAGCGCTAGTTTCTGCAGGGCCACCACGTATTCATCCACCGTTTCATTACTCTTTTGCTTCCTTTGGAAAAATTGTAGCGGTCAATCGCAACACATACAACTGGCCTGAAGTGTGCGTCCAGGTCTGCAAGAGCGTGGCTGAATACATCAGTGTCCGTGGCCTCCCTTTCCACTTTTACGATGGTGTCGTAAACTCTAATCCCTTCCGGGCCCAGATTATGTAACAAGATCTTTTTCCTCCTTTTACTGGAGTATGGTGCGCCTGTTTCTTCCTCCAACGCGTCGAGGTAGTTGAGGAAATATCTCTTCCAGTCCTCCCATAGCCTTACAGGTTCTCCGGGATCGGTTAGGAATGGCACGAGCTGCGTGAGGGACGACGACTGTACCGCCATGTTGTCAGCTCTACGTCTGGCGGGCTGGGCGTGGACCGCTCTCCCCTGGGGGCTTCCTGGCGCGTTATGCCCGGCTTGGTCCCTCGCCTCAAGGTCGCTGCCACTGTCCTCCTCCTGCCGATCGCTCTCGGGAGTAGGCAATGTCTGTGCGTCGCCTTCCCTTCCTTGCTGTGAGCCTGCCCCCCCTTCAGGGCGAGTGTCGGACTGCTCCCTTCCGCTTCCTGCTAGGTCCGCCAGCTTGCTCAGCGCAGCTGCTCTCCGCCTAGGCCGGGGTCCCCTCCAGCTCCTGGCCTGCCCCCTCGCTGCATGGGCACTGTCGCTATGCTCGCTGTGAAGAGGCAGCTAGCTGACCGTTACTGAAGCTCGGCCCTGTGGTGAGCGGTGGCTGGGCGCCTGCAGGCCTACCTTCGCTGGCAGATCATAAGCTGTGGCTAGATGTTATGTTATGTTAAAAAAATTTATACCGCGCACGTACACCGAGACGGTTTCTTGGCGTTCATCAACATAGATGTTTGATGAACGCTCCTTGCTGCTCTCGAAACAGTCCTCTGCCACGCTCCGTTTTTTTTTTTCGATACTGTCCCTCCCGATTCAGCTTCTACCTCGTGGCACGCTGCGCGTGGGTTGGGCGTCACGCCTGCCTCCTCGTCGCCATTGTGGAGGGTAAGAATAATGCTCGGGACCACACGGTATTGACTTTACTGGCTTCTTTATTCACTGAGCGCCGGGACACAACTATGCGTGTTGGAAGGGTCGGTGCCAATCATCTAAGATCGCCGCCTTCCGCTTCCGCTGATTCCCTTTCCTGTTCCGCCTAGCGGAACACTAGAATGCAACTGCGTTACCACAGACACTCCTTTATTCTTTGGGCCGAGAGGCAAGTAAAAATCAACACTTTGGACTTGGTTTATCAGAGCTCATTTCTGCTTGGGTGTGTCTGGACACTCTGCTTACAGAAGACTAAGATCAATAATCAGGTCTGGGTCTTTTGAAGCTTCTGAAATGCAAGGTCATGAGCTGGTACTCATATTGTGTGGACAAAATTAGTAGGGTATGGGGGGGATCGAAACATTCAGCTACTGAGAAGGCACGCCATAAGGTTAATAGACGTGAGGCCTTTTTGCGAATGTGAATGTTTGTAGGTGTTCACTTATCCTTTTTTGACAACGAATATTACTTGATGGATATTAGGGAATTTTGGGCGGATAAGTTACAGGTTCACTTATGTGTTAGTTTTCTACATTTTATGAGTTCAATTTTTATTTTATTTTATTTTTTATTTATTTATTAGTGAAAGTAAACAAGTAGGGCAAATTACCGGACATCACACACTACATATGACTATCTTATGCATTACATTTTTACACATGATTTTCCTGACATAGGCATCCTGTTGCCATATTTCACTGTGGTGCATTCAGCGTACATTACTGTGGCCACTTACAAAGAGTACCCTAATGTTGTGTTGTCTGTTTGATTTGGTTTTCTCAGGTGACTACCTTCCTGCAAAGTTGTGTATCCTGGGGACACCAGGTCCTGTTGCCGGTGAGCATGTTCCGAGGCAAGAGGTCTGGGTTATGATAGTACGGGCGTGTCATGAGTTTTAATTGTCTGATCCACCTGGTTCACCTATCTCTTTCCCTACCAGGTTAGCACAATAAGTTTCCCAGATGTTTTTGGGCTGGTTCCGTAGTGGGAGTAATTTGTCATATACCTCGGACTGTGAATAAGTCATGTCCCTCTGCCATGCCTGTGGCCCATCTCATTGCTTCAATCAACAAAGAAGGAGCAATACCAGATTTACATCACTGCTTAGATGGAATAAACAAAAGGAAAAATATTCTTTTTTTAAGAAGAACCCTCACCCAACAACCTAGTTGCTGGCATGCTTCATCATTGGGTTCCCACCCGAGAGGCTGAGTGCTTCTCAACGTTTAGCCAACAGCAATCCCACTGCTATCATCCTAAGGTGGGCTTTCCCAATGTCTTTCGTGTACCCCAGTAGAGCCATAAAGGGGTCTACTTCTAGGGTGATGCCTGTTACACTCTCTAATTCCCGGAAGATCACCTCCCAGAAAGTGAGTATTTCCAGACAGTGCCAGACAACATGTATGAAGTTAGCTGTTGGCTCAGTATATCTGTGGCATGCCACTGCATTCTGAAGCCCATACCTGTATAACCTCTCGGGTGGTGTAGTAGATCCTGTTGATGTACTTAAACTGTATTAAGCTATGTCGCTCATTTAGTGATATCTTCTTGATCATAGCACAGAAGAATCTCCAGCTTTTGTCATCTATATTTATGCCCAATTCCCTTTGCCACTCCTGTTTCGCCTTTGTCATGGTTGATCTGTGAGCCTCCTGAGCCGCCGAGTACAGCCTAGTAACTAGCTTGTGGGGCTCCTCTTCTTTTATAATTCCAGGATAGTACCGGCATAGGGGTTCTAAGATATCATCTACAAAAGTTGTGCGTAGTGAATATCGAACTCTGATAAAATGGAAACAGGTCAGATCGTGGTGGATTCTGCCTCTGCTCTTAGCATTTACCAACTCTTGGCCATTTATGCCGTGAAAAAGTCCCCAATTTTTGTGACTCATAGTGTCTTTAGGGTTGTGACTACCTCACGTTCTTGCCCCAGGCTTGAACCAAGCTCACCAATCTATTGAGATGTAGGATAAATACAGGACAGAGCCCACCTGCTTCTCTGGAATATTCCCCCAAACGTATACAGTGGTATTTAGTGAGTCAAAACAACCATAATGCCTTTTGGAAGAAGATAATAGTGACTGAGGTAAAGTGTCAGGTGCTGTCGCTTCTGGGCCATGTATCCAATAATGAGCAAAGGAGCTTTGTGCTGTTTTATAGTACAATTTGAAGTCCGGTGCACCAAGCCCCCCCTTGTCGTGTGGCATGGTGAGTGTTCCCCACCCTGCTCGTGGTTGATTCCCGCCCGGCACATGCTAATTTGATGAGGCTGGATCATAATGAGGTGAAGAATGAGCGTGTTAATAGGATCGGAATATTCTGAAATAGAAATAAAAATATAGGAAGAACCACCATTTTCTGATGGCTACACGCCTTTTTAAGGACAATGGGAGCCGGATCCAGTGGTTAATGTCTACTTCAAGTTTATAGAATACCTTCCCGTAATTTTCTCTGATGACCATCATGGGGTCAGTATGAATCTGTATGCCCAGATATCGGGCCAAATCCGAAGTCCAGTTAAATGGGAACTCGGAAAACAGAGTGAGTTGCTGGAGGAAGGGGGAATACAATGGATTTACTCCAGTTAATTCAGAGTCCAGAGAGGACCCCATATCTTACCACCTCTCTGAATACAGGCAATAGTTTCTCCTCTGGATTTTGAATATATAGTAGAGAGTCATCTGCGTTTGCAGAGACAGTGAGTTTATATCCGGGGAAGCGGATGCCTCTATGTCCATGATATTCGCATATGGTGGTTGCCAATGGTTCCGCTATCACAGCTTAAAGTGAGGGTGACAGAGGGCATCCTTGCCGGGTGCCCCTTAATATCTATATGGAGATACAGTGTTTCCAATAGGTATTCTTGCCACAGGGTCCTTATATAATATATTTCCTACGGTTAGAAAAACCTAACCTACCCCAATACGTCAGAGTACCAAGCGCATAAAGGCCCATTCGACTGAGTTAAAGGACTTCTCTCCGTCCAAGAAGGCAGCAGCGGACTTCACTTCTGGATTAATCTGCTGCAATGGTGCAAAAAAGGTTCGAAGATTGGACGTAATTCTCCGCCAGGGACAAATCCAGACTGCTCTTGCTTTATCACTCCGGGAAGCAATGGAGCAAGTCTGTTAGCTAGAACCTTAGTGTATAATTTAGTATCTATGTTCAAAAGGTAGAGGGGTCTATATGAGGCACAGTCCAGTGGGTCCTTGCCTGGCTTTAGTAAGGTAATAATCAGCGCTTCACGCATGGTAGGGGGCATAGTGCCCATCAACACCATTTCTTCAAAGAGGGTGATCAAATGTGGTATTAAAAGGTCTTGAAACGCCTTATAAAAGGAGACCGTGAGGCCATCCGTTCCCGGGGTCTTATGAGATTGCATTCCTGTCAGTGCTGCCTTTATTTCCTCTGCTGACAGTGGGGCCATCAGGTGCTCCCTGTGGTCATTTGTAAGCCATGTCATAGCAATATGCTCCAAGCAATCCGCTGTTGCTGCTTCGTCAGGGATGATTCTTGTGCTATAAAGATCGGTGTAGTAGTCTTGCCTGCATCTCATGAAACTTATTTAGGAAAATAGTCGGTCTAAATTGTGAGTTGTACATATGTAACACACTGAAATGTATCCACAGGATATCAGTCTTAGTACATAATCGAAAGAAATCGGTGGAAGGTACAAAGAGAACACACAGAGAAAGAAAATATATTCAGAAAATGTATATTTACTAAAGAAACACAAAGTTGGGGAGACAAATACAGAAAAATGAATTCAAGCAATAGTCATGAACAGAGATAAGTGATAGTTCCTCTACAGTTCACAACTAAAAACATCAACTCCTAGTGGGTATAGCAAACAACCAAAATTAATTAATAAAGAATGGTCGTGAGTTTGTGCCAGTGCAACATTTCCGGAGATGATGGAAGTGTCGACGATTGTTTTCCAACCATTACCAGGAAGGGGTAACTGTTTGGTTTAGATTAGACATGAAGTTTTTGCTTGACACATGGAGTTTTTTATGTATGCATGATTTTAGTGACTTTTAATAGAATTTGTTTATAATTTGAATTCATTGTTTTAATGTAGAGAGCTTTTTCAGCATTGAAACATTCTGTCCTGATGATGGTCTACATGACGACTGCCCTCTAGACCGAAACGTCGACACTTCCATCATCTCCGGAAACGTTGCACTGGCACAAACTCACAACCATTCTTTATTAACTCTATGGCTGCTAAGGGTTTTCCCCTCCTGTGCTGATCTTGGATGATTCCCATTGTTCATGATGAGCTCAGCTCGTCATGAGTGCAGCTCCGCTGTGCCTCATGACGAGCTGAGCTCGTCATGAGCATGGAAGGAGTTACTTAATATTGGTTGTTTGCTATACCCACTAGGAGTTGATGTTTTTAGTTGTGAACTGTAGAGGAACTATCACTTATCTCTGTTCATGACTATTGCTTGAATTCATTTTTCTGTATTTGTCTCCCCAACTTTGTGTTTCTTTAGTAAATATAAATTTTCTGAATATATTTTCTTTCTCTGTGTGTTCTCTTTGTACCTTCCACCGATTTATTTTGATTATGTACTAAGACTGATATCCTGTGGATACATTTGAGTGTGTTACATATGTACAACTCACAATTTAGACCGACTATTTTCCTAAATAAGTCCCTTGTAGCATACCTTGACCTTAATTATACAGTGCCCAGGCCTACAAGGGTTGATTGGGTTTTCCCCTGCCTATAACATGCATCTCATGAGGGCGCTAGGTTACCCTGGGGCGCTCACCCTCCCCATAGATACGAGCCATGGTGTATTTACCCATATGCACCACTTCACTAGTGGCTGTCTTGTGGAAATCTATTATTTGGGTCTGGATTTTGCCCAGTAAGCATTCCTGCTTAGTGTTACAATGCCTGGTCCCAAGGGACGCTAATTCCTTTTCCAGGAGCGAGAGTCTGCCTCTTAGCGACCCCAAGACGCCAGCATGTTTAGAAATTGTGATGCCTCTAATGAAGACCTTGAAAGTCTCCCTCCCAAACTGTGGCAAAGCTCCCTACTGACCCCACGTTATAAAGAAAAAAAGTCTTCTATCGAAGTCACCAGTTCTGTCCTGAAAACCTGATCTAGTAAAGAGTAGGGGGGCCTCCATGTGAATGGTGCTGCGTTCTGTCCCCTCAGAACAAGGTCAAGCACTATAGGTGAGTGATCAGAGTATGTTCACGGCAATGGCTCGCATTTCTGAACCCGCATTGTTAAGTTTTGAGAGATTAGCCAGTAATCTATTTTAGTATATGTGTTGTGCGTTGCTGTGTAGTGTGGGTATCCGGACCCTTCAGGCTTACGCTGTCTTCATATTTCCACAAGGTTTAGCGTCACTGTCAAGTCCCTGCTGTCTCTGGCTGCAGATGATGGGCGACGGGTCAATCAAGAGTAGGATCTAATGTGCAGTAAACCCCCCCAAATCTGTTGTAAGGAGCCTCAGTGTGTTAACCACGCTCTTAATGCATCATAAAACTGAGGGTTATAATCATTTGGACCATAGTCCCCCACCAGGAACGCTTCCCACTGTCAGGTCCAACGGTCCTCAGGATCTCACGATGCTCTATTGGGTCCACCTCTCGACAGCCCCTGGGTCTGAATGGGAACAGACGCACAGGAATGATCGAGCGAGGGATTAACAGGAAGGTAAGGGTGGGAACTGCGGGGAAGGGAAGCTGAAACGAGAACAAGGCACCATGAGACAAGCACAGACTAAAGATGCAATGTAATGCGCAAAACAACTTGTTGCCCCTCCTTTGTGTGAATTGACTGAGTTATACCTGGTAGGAATAAGTGGTTGGCTTTGCCTGGCAATCATAAAAGGTTGAATAGGATGTTATGCCTAGAACACAAGAACCTATGGTCAGTATCTAACTCAGCAAGATCAATAATACATTACAGATTGCACATTACTACATACCAACAAAGATGTAGAATGGGGCTTCAACAGGGGTCAGTATGGAAGTTAGCCTGCCAGGCGAAGCTCATAAGCCCCTGTTGTCAGAGAGGAGAAAAGCGGAAACAACAGTTATTGTCTTCACTCCCTAATGTGATTGCCCGGTTAAATCACCTGACAACACACTCTGCTGAACACAAGAAGTAATATCAAAGTCCTGATTCCTGAAGTAATAAAGGTACACCAATGACGCTAAACCAACAATGTCATCCGTTTGGCTGGTGAACCACAGAATATGCACCTTTGGAATACAATGTCTCAATGCAGGTAAGTTCGTTTGCACCCCTCAAGCACAAAGCAAATGCATAGGACGTAAGAAAGATCAATAGCCCTGGAAATCTGAATCCAGATTGAACCCAGAACACGGAATGGCAGTTCACAGAAAACAGTGTTCCCAATAATATCCTTGGACCTTCTCACACTGTAAACACTGCCTGGATACCGGCATCTCACTAGCCAGTGAGACGCTAGAGCCTCAGCCGAGAACTCCACTGAACAGGGAAGCGCCAGCCGACGCCACCCCTAGTCAGAAGCGGAAGGCTTCTATTGTACTCACCAGCCGGTAAAGTACGCTCGCAAAGGATACGCAGGAACTCCACGGAAAAGGGAAGCGCCAGCCGACGCCACCCCTAGTCAGAAGCGGAAGGCTTCTATTGTACTCACCAGCCGGTAGAGTACACACGTAAAGGATACGCTGGAAACTCACGATCTCACCCAGATCAGGATCGGAACCAGAATCAACGGCGGCGTCTTCGGTTTCTTCTCTGGTAATGTTCTCTGCGCGTGTGACGTCATAACACGGGCGTCGCGCGCGTAGGACCTGGAATCATGGGAAATGTAGTTTATAGGTGTTAGATCGCGTCTCAAGGCAGGGTTCGCGCCTAACCTCCGCTATGAGATCTGACAGTACATCCCTCTCCCGAAGAACACTGACAGAGACATGGTTTGGTTGGAAAGCGTTGATGAAACATCCTCACAAATCGGGGTGCATGGACATTGGAGGCAGGCTCCCAGGAGTTTTCTTCATTACCATAACCCTTCCATGCAACTAGATACCACAATCTGGTGCGGTATATCTTAGAGTCCACGATACCTCTCACCTCATAGTTTTCGTCGTTATCCACAGCGATCTCAGCCTGCACCATTTTTCTGTGCATTCTCGCGGGTTTCACCAAAGACACATGAAAGGCAGGATGAATGCGTAAGGAGGATGGCAGAGCCAGTTTAACCACCACAGGATTGATGAGCTTAATGATTTTGTACGGGCCTATATATTTGGGATTGAACACACTATAACGCTTAAAGCGTATGTTTTTGGTGGACAACCAAACGTAATCACCCACTGTGTACACGGGCCCCGCTCGTCTGTGCTTATCCTCATAGGCCTTGTACCTCGCTTTGGACTGCCTTAACTGGCTCTTGACATGCTGCCATGTCGTATGAATGCTCTGTAACCTATCTTGTACCTCTGGGACATGGGTGTTTGGTGCAGGATGGTGAAATGGCAAGAAATTAGGATGGAAACCATAGTTGCAGTAAAACGGCGCGGTCTTGGTGGAGCCATGTACCGCGCTGTTATACGCTATTTCAGCTAGCCATAATCTATCAACCCAGTCTTCCTTGGTGACCTCAACATAGCATCTCAAATACTGCTTCAGAGTTTGATTAACCCTTTCGGTCTGCCCATCAGTCTGGGGATGGAAACTGGTGGAGGTACTAGATGCAATTCCTAAGGCTGTACACCAGGTCTTCCAAAATCGTGCTGTGAACTGGCTGCCTCTATCTGATATTATCACTCGGGGCAACCCATGTAGCCGTACTATGTTGATAAGAATAAGTCTGGCTAACCCACTAGCTGAAGGAACTTGTTTACAAGCGATGAAATGAGCCATCTTAGTTAAATAGTCAACTACCACCAAAATTGCAGTACACCCCTGATCTATAGGCATGCCCACTACAAAATCCATGGAAATGTTTTCCCAAGGTAACTCGGGAGTGGGAAGGGGTTGTAGCAAACCAGCCTGTCTAGAGTGTTGCGCCTTCATTTGACTGCAGATAGGACATTCAGCCACCCACTCAGCCACGTCCTTCCTAATATTAGGCCACCAGAACTGTCTTAAAATCCTCTCCAAGGTTTTACCGAAACCATTATGGCCAGCGCACGGCGTACTATGGCACCACTGGAACACCTGTTTTCTTAAGGATTGGATGGGCAACAGCAGCTGTCTCTGTCTCATTGGAAGACCCTGAACCATCTTCCACTCGTTGTGTTCACTCAACCATTTCTTCCATGCTTCATTCTGAATGTTTCTGTTTACGCTTCTGAGGAACATTTGGGTACAGGTGACTCCGATCACCTTTTTTGGGTCTATTATGGATTCCTCCTTGGCGTTGCTCTGCTCTGTTTTGGTGAACTGTCTTGATAAAGCGTCCGCCTTTCTGTTATCCTTTCCTGGTCGGAATGTGACGATGAAGTCGAAGTCTGCAAAATGCATCATCCAGCGCATCTGTCTAGGGGTTAAATGACGGGCAGCAGTCATGTATTGCAAGTTACGATGGTCTGTAAACACAGTTACTACATGTCTTGCTCCCATTAAATGATGTCTCCATTCCAGGAAGGCAGTTCTTATAGCCAACAGTTCCTTTTCAGCAATCACATAATTCTGCTCCGCTGAATTTAGGGTACGAGAGAGGTAAGCAACAGGATGTAACTGGCCCGTTTCAGAGTGACGTTGGGACAATACTGCTCCTACCGCTGTGTCAGAAGCATCTGCTTCAACGATAAAAGGTTTGCCAGGATCCGCGTGCACCAGCACTGGGGCAGAAACAAAAGCTTTCTTGAGGTCATCGAACCCTTTCTGGGCCTCCTCCGTCCATTCGAATGGCACCTTCTTTCTTAATAACCTTGTCATTGGGGAGGCCAGTGCTGAGAAATTTTCAATGAACCTGCGATAGAAATTCGCGAATCCGATAAAACATTGAATGTCCCTTACGGACTTAGGTATGGGCCAGTTCTTTACCGCTAGGATCTTTCTTTCAGACATTTCCTGCCCATGTGGAGTGAGCACCACCCCTAGAAACTCCACTGACGTAGAATGAAATTCGCACTTGCTGAGTTTGCAGTAGAGTTGGTGTTCCAATAGAGTTTTCAATACTGTCTTTACATGTTCCACATGTTGTTCGGTGTTGTCGGAGTAAATCAGGATGTCGTCTATGTAAACCACAACGAAATGGTCTAAATATCTTTTGAGTACATCGTCTAGGAAAAATTGGAAGGCGGCCGGCGCATTGCAGAGCCCGAAGGGCATCACCAGATATTCGTAAAGGCCAAAGCGGGTCTTGATGGCCGTCTTCCACTCATCGCCTGAACGCATCCGAACCAGGTGATAAGCCCCCTTGAGATCCAATCTCGTGAAAATCACCGCATTTTTAACTTGTTCTAATAGTACATTGATGAGTGGCAGAGGATATTTATTTTTGACTGTAATGGCATTCAGAGCCCTATAGTCCGCACAAGCGCGAAGTTCTCCATTAGCCTTCGGAATAAAAAACAACGGGGAGGCTGCTGGGGATTTAGATTCTCGAATAAAACCGATCTTCAGGAGCTTGTCTAAGTACTCACGGAGATGTAGGGTTTCCGGCTCAGTAAGTGCATACACACGCCCTGCTGGGATCTTCGCGCCTGGAATCAGTTCTATTTGGCAGTCATACGACCGATGTGGTGGTAATGATTCCGCCTTCCTTTCGCTGAATACCTCCGCCAATTCGCGATACTCGAATGGTAATTCTACATTTTGTTCCGCCGCGGTAGCGATGTGATGTATTCCAGCTAAACCATAAGCTGGTCCTGATTTCACAGAGAAACAGTTTTGATGACAATACTCTGATGCGAAATGTATGGTTTGGTTTTCCCAATCTATGGTGGGGTTGTGTTTACGCAACCATGGAAGACCCAGAATCATTCCATACTGAGGTGCATGAATGATGTTAAAGCATACTTCTTCCTGATGCTCAGCATCCATTGTCATGCTAAGCTCTCGGGTTTGCAGTCGAATAGGACCTGAATCCAACTTTCTGCCATCCACTGCATATACTGCCTCAGGTATCTCTTTATCTACCAGAGCTAAGCCTAACCCTATGGCCTTGGCATGATCCATGAAGCACCCGGTGGCTCCCGAATCCAACATGGCCTTTATGTTTAGTGTCTTCCTTTGTACTTCCAGCCTCACATCCACAAAAAATTGCATACCGTCCTGTCTCTCCGTTCCGTCCAATGAAGGGATGATGAATGTACTTGAAGGTCTCCCTTCCTCCACCTTCAAGCATTCTCGTTTCCCGACTCCTTTTCAGCTGCCACCACCGACACCTTTTTGTAATTGGTTCTGGTTTTGTTTCTGTTAGGGCATTCCCTAATGAAGTGTCCCTTTCTACCGCAATACAGGCATAAGCCTTTCTTTCTTCGGTATTCTCTTTCTTCCGTGGTTAATGGTGACCTCACTGCTCCTATTTCCATGGGTTCTGGTGTAGACTGGCTTGCCCCTTCTGACCCCCTGGGACTTTCATATCTTGGGGTTAACCGATCCTTTCTACGATTGTCACCCTTACGGTCACTCAGACGATGATCTAATCTCAGGACTAGGCTGATCATGTCTTCACATGTGGTAGGCTGAGGATCGATTTGGGCAAGTACATCCTTCATTTCGTCAGTGAGGCCATTATAAAATATTGCATGTCTTTTTTCTTCCGGCCAATCCGTTTCCGCGATAAGCCTTCGGAAATCGTTGAGATAGGTTATCAGGTCTCTAGTACCTTGTTTTAGTCCTAACAACTCCCTATCTGCTGTTAGTGTGGCTGACCTGCGATTGAATGTTTTTTCAAACTCCGCCTTAAAAGCCTCCCAGTCCCTTAACAAAGGATCATCCTTTTTTACCAGTGGCACAGCCCATTGTGCAGCATCCCCTGCTAAATATGAGAGTAGATAAGCTACTCTAGCGTGATTGGTGTTGAATACTTTGGGTTTGCAGGAAAAGTGCAATAACACCTGTGTAAGAAACACCTGCACTTTGCTGCTGTCCCCATGGAAACGTTCTGGAGGGGCTAGGGGGATCGGAGTGGGAACTTCCACTACTACAGAGGAGGCCTGCTGAGTACCCGCACTAAATGGGTTACGACTCAACCTATCCACTTGAGCCTGCAAAGCAGCAGTCTCAGCCCTTGATGCCTGCAACTCTGTTTGGACCAGCGCTAGGGCTGCTAAAATATCCTCGTTTGTGGACATGGTATCGTGAAATCGGGAGGACAATATGTCTTGGGCCGTTGATTCTGTCAGGTCCAACGGTCCTCAGGATCTCACGATGCTCTATTGGGTCCACCTCTCGACAGCCCCTGGGTCTGAATGGGAACAGACGCACAGGAATGATCGAGCGAGGGATTAACAGGAAGGTAAGGGTGGGAACTGCGGGGAAGGGAAGCTGAAACGAGAACAAGGCACCATGAGACAAGCACAGACTAAAGATGCAATGTAATGCGCAAAACAACTTGTTGCCCCTCCTTTGTGTGAATTGACTGAGTTATACCTGGTAGGAATAAGTGGTTGGCTTTGCCTGGCAATCATAAAAGGTTGAATAGGATGTTATGCCTAGAACACAAGAACCTATGGTCAGTATCTAACTCAGCAAGATCAATAATACATTACAGATTGCACATTACTACATACCAACAAAGATGTAGAATGGGGCTTCAACAGGGGTCAGTATGGAAGTTAGCCTGCCAGGCGAAGCTCATAAGCCCCTGTTGTCAGAGAGGAGAAAAGCGGAAACAACAGTTATTGTCTTCACTCCCTAATGTGATTGCCCGGTTAAATCACCTGACAACACACTCTGCTGAACACAAGAAGTAATATCAAAGTCCTGATTCCTGAAGTAATAAAGGTACACCAATGACGCTAAACCAACAATGTCATCCGTTTGGCTGGTGAACCACAGAATATGCACCTTTGGAATACAATGTCTCAATGCAGGTAAGTTCGTTTGCACCCCTCAAGCACAAAGCAAATGCATAGGACGTAAGAAAGATCAATAGCCCTGGAAATCTGAATCCAGATTGAACCCAGAACACGGAATGGCAGTTCACAGAAAACAGTGTTCCCAATAATATCCTTGGACCTTCTCACACTGTAAACACTGCCTGGATACCGGCATCTCACTAGCCAGTGAGACGCTAGAGCCTCAGCCGAGAACTCCACTGAACAGGGAAGCGCCAGCCGACGCCACCCCTAGTCAGAAGCGGAAGGCTTCTATTGTACTCACCAGCCGGTAAAGTACGCTCGCAAAGGATACGCAGGAACTCCACGGAAAAGGGAAGCGCCAGCCGACGCCACCCCTAGTCAGAAGCGGAAGGCTTCTATTGTACTCACCAGCCGGTAGAGTACACACGTAAAGGATACGCTGGAAACTCACGATCTCACCCAGATCAGGATCGGAACCAGAATCAACGGCGGCGTCTTCGGTTTCTTCTCTGGTAATGTTCTCTGCGCGTGTGACGTCATAACACGGGCGTCGCGCGCGTAGGACCTGGAATCATGGGAAATGTAGTTTATAGGTGTTAGATCGCGTCTCAAGGCAGGGTTCGCGCCTAACCTCCGCTATGAGATCTGACACCCACGTTCCCATGTTGCACCGTGCAATAATATATGTACCACCTGGATCTGCAAACAACTCTTGTATCTGAATTTTAGATCTTCTGTTAACCCATATTAATACTCCTCTTGCGTGCAATGCGAATCCTCCAGCACGGAATTGGCCTCGTAGCCACTGTGAAGTTAACAAACTTCTATTATTTATCAAACACCACCTGCACTGCGTGTCTCCTAAAATATTCCACAACCATTCTGTCCTCTAATGTTCCATGTGAGTAATCGTACCTGTGTGGTAGCCTGTTGCATCTCTATGTCATGGCCTGTGCAATTTTGCATGATGCTGCATAATGTGGGTGCTGATATTTTTTCAGTCCAGTTGTAATTTCTCATATTTCTAGTAAAAGTAAACAGAACAAAAACCCCAACAATGTCCCTCCCACAAAATTAGCATAGAACACCTGCCTGGCCGAACCATAACCCTCACTCTACCCTGTGAACCCATAAAGGGACTCATCCTGAATCTATAGACTGAATACAGTGGAAAAAACATGGGAGTAGATATCCCCTGAGCCGGGGCACATTCCCATCCTCATTTAAAATAGTGGCATCAACAACATTTACAAATGACTATGCCCCCCACCCGCCAGTCCTAGAGGGTTGCATGGCTTATAAGTATAATATATTTCCCCACATGCAAAGTAACCATTATAACAGTCTCCAGTTGTTTTAAAATTTAAGCCGGAACCGTCTTACCATAAGGCCTGCATTTGTTCCTATTGCCTTCTAAGTGGGTAATGACCAATATCTCGCTGGGAAGTGCATGTTGTGCAAATCACCTTCCAACATATGAAACATCAATTGCCTCTTACAGAGTGCTGCACACTGATACACAGTCCAAGGCCGAGCCTGGAGTATGTAATATGATGTCCTTCTCTGCTTAAGGAAGTGCGTCACTTGTTTTGGGTCTGTGAAGTAATGAGTTTTGCAGGATACAGCATACTGTATTCTATTTGGAGATCACGCAGTTGCCTCTTGACTGGTAGAAAGAGCTGACTGGCGTCATGTACTTGTTGAGTGAAATCCGAGTATAAAGAGAGTGCAGAGCCCTCATGTTGGACGGATTTCAGTTCACATACCTTGCGTAGTGCAACATCACGGTCTCTGTAGTTCAGAAGTCACGTTATTATTAGTCTGATTCTGACTCCTGGGACCGGTCAAGGCGCCAAGGACCGGTGCGCACGTTCCACTACAAATATTACTGAGAACATGCCTCTCCAATGTAGGGTGCAAAGAAGGTCTTCTACGTATTTCTCCATATTCTGGATATTGGTGGATTCCGTTATACCCACGATTCGGATATTGTTCCTCCTGGGGCGCAACTCTAAATTTTCTGCATTAATCTGCAGGTTATGGAGTAATGTATCTGCTTTTTTGTTTTAGTCATTTCTGTCTTCAGTGTATCTTCAACATTGAATACCCTCTGTTCCACATTATCTAGCCTCTCATTGTGTTTGTTCATCTGTTCCGTCATTTGGTCCATTCTGAATGTTAAGACATCAATTTTGCCATCAATTTCAGTTAGGCTTCACTGCATGGTGGTAATTATTTGTTTCAGATCAGGATTCCAAGGACCCCGCAACCGCCAGAACTAGCCTACACGAAGGGATGAAAGACGTCGCCGAATGGATGAAGAACAGCCGCCTGAAACTGAACTCAGACAAGACTGAAGTCCTCATCCTGGGATCATCGCCCTCCGCCTGGGACGACTCCTGGTGGCCCCCTGCCCTGGGCACGACCCCCAAACCAACGGACCACGCACGCAACCTGGGCTTCATCCTGGACTCCTCCCTCCCGATGACCAGACAAGTCAACGCCGTCTCGTCATCATGCTTCAACACCCTGCGCATGCTCCGTAAGATCTTCCGGTGGATCCCCACCGAAAAGAGGAAGACGATCACCCAGGCACTCATCACCAGCCGACTGGACTATGGAAACACCCTCTATGCCGGAACCACAGCCAAACTTCAGAAAAGACTCCAGCGCATCCAGAACGCCTCCGCACGACTGAGAGACCTGCACTGGCTCCCCGTCAGCAAGAGGATCACGTTCAGGCTCCTCACCCACGCACACAAGGCCCTCCACGACGTGGTCCCCAAGTACCTCAACAACCGCCTGACCTTCTACGCACCCACCCGCCAGCTAAGTTCGACCAGCCTCGCCCTCGCCACCGTATCACACATCCGCAAAGCCACCGCCGGGGGAAGATCCTTCTCCTACCTGGCAGCCAAGACATGGAACTCCCTCCCGATCCACCTCCGGCTGACCCAGGATCATCTCTCCTTCAGGAAGCTCCTCAAGACCTGGCTCTTCGAGCAGTAACGGACCCCCCACCCCACTCAGCGCCTTGAGACCCTTCTGGGTGAGTAGCGCGCTATAAAAATGTCCATGATTGATTGATTGATTGATTGAGGGTTCTGAAGTCTCTGGTTCCTGTTCTTCCAATTGCGCCTCCGGGTCCCTCTGTCTACTGGTCCTGCAAGTACCAAATTGCAGTTTTGATTGTACCAAGTCTGGTTTTCCCATTGTTCCTGGCTGTGCCTGTTGGCTACTGTAGCCAGCGATGAACACCAGTCCTCCGTATCACCAGGCTCAGTATTAGACCAGGACCGGGAACCTTTTTGCAGTTCACAGAGTTTTCTGCACTCCGGTACCTTGAGGAGTGTAGAAAGCTCCACTTCGCATAGTGCAGCAAAGTTTTTTCCCCGCTTGCTAATGGTAAGTTCGCGAGCTGTCGCTCGGGAAGAATTTCTACCCGAGTGGCAGGAAGACCAGCACGGACAGCAATTCGCACTGCACTTCGTCACTTGTGGTACTTCGCAGAGTTTTTTTTTCACTTTGCGGAGTTCCGCGTAGGAAAACTCCATGAACTACCCTCAGGCCTGCTCAGTATCTCAAGCTGAGGCACTTCCGTAGTCTTATGCACCCCTACTACCAGTGGTAATGTGTCCCCTTGTGCGCTGCAGTCATAGAGAGGCATAAAGGAGTCCCCCGCCTCCACATCGCCTGGGGTCCTCTCCAGTCTTCACAGATCTAGTGAGGCAATAGGAGTGCTCAATTTCAATGTACACTGCTTTTTCTGTATTTTTTTTCACTTTCCAAGTCAAGTCACGCAGGTCTCTGTCTGATGCAAGTGAGTGCAAAGTCCTGCTTCGTAATTGCTGATCACAAGAGGAAGAAAGGCCAATCTTCCTGCAGCCGTTGCACAGAGGCTTCGGTGACGTGCAGGATGCTGTCCGAAGAAGCCAGGCATGGGACGAGATCCCAGTCCTCAAACCGTGATCCCGAAGGCAGAGCGGTCTCCTTTTCCGCCTCAGGCGCGCTCTGCTCACCTCCAGATTATAAGTATACAATCACTGCAACGCCGCAGGGCACACCTCACACTGCGGTTGAGTTTTCTCGCTCCCTCTGCGCTGCACTCTTCTTGATGCGTACCTAGACATTCCTTGGCTCACCTGCAGTCCCAAGAGTCGGTTTTTCTGATAATCAACGGAAAAATTAGCCAAGCCAGTGATTAGTGACGCTTACAGGATTTGGTGTTTCTGCTGGATTATATATTGAAGTTTAAATGGGTTGCCGGAGCCGATTTACTTTGCTGCCATCTTGGAGCCAGGCACGCTCCGCCCCACAAGTTTATTTATTCCAGTTACACTCTGTGGATGGTTAGGCGACAGTCCCATGAGCATTGCTGTTTTTTGGTGGGGACCAAAAAAATGCCTCTTGGAGGGTTTTTCTGGGTTAAGCGAGGAATGAAGGCTTTGGGTTACAGGGCGATAGAGGATAGGGACACATGAATGCAATGTTTAGAGTAGGTTAGATTGTCAGGGATTGGAAAGATGTTTGAGGGGAGTGTCTGTTGACGTTGGTGTTAGACCTGGCATCTTTGGCATGTTTTTCCTCTGTATTTTTGCTTCTTACCTCCTGTTTTTGAATGTGTGCTGCATTTCGTTTTTGCTGGGTTTAGAACTCTGGGCACTTTACCACAGCTGATCAGTGCTTCGGTGCAAATGCTGCCTTCCCAGGGACTGTACTTCAAATGCTACTAGTGGGCTTGCAGCACTGATTGCGCTACCCACATGAGTAACCTTGAAAACGTGGTTCAGGCCTGTCACTGAAGTGTCTGTGAGTGCCACTTTGTGCTGCCATGTCGACCTGGCAAGTGCACTCACTTCCCAGGCCCAAACCTCTCCTACTACATGTAAGGCATCCCTAAAGTAGGCCCAAGGTAGCCCCATGGGCAGGGTGCAATATATGTGAAAGGAAGGACATGTATTGGGGTGTTTTGCATGTCCTGATAGTGAATTACTGTTAAGGTTATCAATGGATCTGCCCTGTAACCTCTTACAAGTGTAACGTCCAATTGGGAAGAGGTAGAGATTTGGAATTTGAGTTCCCTGAACTCACACTTTAAAAATACATCTTTTAATGAAGTTGGGTTTTAAATTGTGTGTTTGAAAATGGCACTTCTAGAAAGTGGGCATTTTCCTGATTTACCATTCTGTGCCTCTGCCTACCTGTGGAATCCACGTCTGAGGGAGAGTGACAGTTAGGCTCTCACTGCTTTCACTCTAGACAGTTACACAAAGGGAGCTGAGGTGTGCCTTGCATATCCCGATGGCCCATCACCAGGCTGATGAGTCTTCCTGAGCTAGAGTGGTGGGAAGAGTTGTCACTGACACCTGAATAGGGATGTGCTTATCCTCATACAAAGCTGTGTCCACCCCCCTGTAGTGTGTCTGGAGCCAGGTTAGGGAAAAGAAGGGTCTTGTGCAATAAAAAGACTTTACTTTGAAGTTTGTCTACTTCAAGGGCAAAAACTGGTATAAGTACTGGAGCTGTGACACCATAACTTTAGAACACTTGTGGATTAGGAGGAGATTCCACCAAAAACAAGGAGCTGGAGAAGCTGTAGAAGTGGAACTGCCTCTCTGCTGTTGCTGTGTTGTGCTGGCCTACTAGTGTGGCTTCCGTCTTGAGCAGTGAAAGGACTGGACTTTGCTTTCTGTATCCTGCTTGCCATGGTTCTCCAAAGGCTTTTGTGTGCTTGCCTCCTGTTAAGAATTCCCAGGGCCATAAAAGATGTAATCTGCAGCCCCTGAACTCCTCTGTTGGGAGTTCTCACCTGCGAAGTGGTGCCAATTCCCGTTATGGGCCCTTAGAGGTGGTTTTGCCGCAAAGGACTGAAGAAAATCCACGTGTCGCATGTCTCTCCTGCCACAGCACCGCCATGCGGCTGAAAAACCAATGCATAGCCGTGGTGGGCCGAAGAATCAATTCAGCCCCTGCAGTGCGTCTGAACAGATTGCTGCAAGTCGAGTCCTGAGCACTGTGTCTCCGATGTCCGAGGCACCTGCTTAAACTATGACGCAGGCCCTGCTGTGCGGCTGAAGAAATGAATGCACTACCTGCCACACAGCTGGAAAATCGATGCAAAGCCTGTATCATTGCCGCCGCCTCAACCCAGTGCGTCCGTATTTTAAATGCATGGCACTTGTGCGCCAAGTTCTCCATCGACGTATCCCAGCAGTAAGGAACCCAGGCCATGTGTCCAGAGATCAACGCATGACATCCCTTGGCAGTAAGGATTGACGCATTAACTCCCCTGGGGGTAAGGACTCACCGCATCACTTTGTTTTCAAGTGCCTCACCTTCCAAGCACCTGTTTTCATCTTTGATTTTGACGCATCCCAGGTACTTTGTGTCAAAAATGACGCATCCATATTTTCCTTTGGACTGAACTATTTTGAACCTTTTAAAAGTGATATTTTGGTTTTGTATGTTGGGTTTTTGTCATTTTGGTCTTGTTTTGTTCAGATAATATTGGTTATTTTACTAAACTGATGTGGTGTCCTTTTGTAGTGTTTCTAGTGTGTTACTGTGTGTGTTTTGTACAAATGTGTCACACATTGCCTCTGACATAAGCTTGACTGCTTGTGCCAAGCTACCAAAGGGGTGAGCTTTGGCAATTTTAGCTGTGTAATCCACTTACCCTGACTAGAATAAGGGTCCATACTCGGACTCTGCCAACTGGAGACCTCAATTTCTAACAGTTAGTTTAGCAGAAAACTTGGTCATGTTTGGAGAGAGTCATAATGGTGGAAGGGGTCAGGTATTTCACTCCTATTAGTGAGGATGGTTTGTTAATATTGTAATATGTTTGACATTAACTGCATACCTGTTCCCAATAAAGCAGTCTTGTACTCTCATTCTCTTGGTCCTATTTGCTTGTCGTCTCGCCAGATGAGTGTTTTACTCATTATGCAGTCTCCAGACAATCACCAGCAATATCAGGTTATACTCTGACTGATTTCCTTATCTCTCCCCCTGCCTCCAATTCATACCCATTCATAGTCATGTTACACTTTTACCTGTTTGATTTGTTAGGTTAGGAACTCTGGTTTGGTGTCCACTAACGCTCTAAGAAAACTTTTGTACGTGTGTTAAATAAATAAACATAATGATCATAATGTGGCGATATTAGCATGCTACACATTGTGACACATATACAACAACATCAGCCTGTGACAGTGTCCATGGCCCAATGTCTGCCTTCTCCTACGTGACTCACTCAGTAAAACCCCTTAAATTCCAGAAACTCATTTGGTTGAAAACTGTTTAAACCTTTTCGTTCAGTTGTTAGTCTGAACCATTATACTTACAATATGGACACATTCACCCTTCGGACTCCGGGACTCCCATTGAACCGCACTGGTGCTTCGCTTACTGGACATTGATATAGGCTGTGGCTCATCCATAAACAGACATTTGTGGAGACCAACTGTACATACACTACAGAAACACACTCCAATGTGGAGTGGAGAAGTGTGGCTCAATGGTTAGAGTGGCAGACCCTGATGCAGAGGTCTGGCACGAGACCAGGGTTCAATTCCTGCCTCGGCGGGTCTTGGGCTCAATTTCCTCGGACCTGATTCTTGCCTCGGTGCCTATTCTAATCATGGGTCCCACTCTGCAACTCTGGGCAATAGCTTGCGGCCCCAACAGCGCTAGGATGCCTGGCTTCACCTTGGGGGTGCCCAGGAGTGGGCGCCTCACAGGGAAAAGCCAGGAAGGGTTCCACAGCCGTATGCGTACAAGCGCCGGAGAGACCCCATGTAGGGTGATTCGGGCGCTATACAAGTACTACAACATTTACATTTAATGTATGCATTCACGTTAACTCTGGGGCACAATTTCAAACAACTATCATTGACACCATCAACTGAAAAATAAAGTGTTTATGGCTGTGAGTCTTATTTCAACCCTCAATAACCGTCAAATAACTTTCAATGTGCTGGATGCAGCTTATGGCGTAGACTTCCAAATATTACTAAATGCCAGTTATGGCATATTACTAACACCAGTGTATGGCAGGCATCTAAGGTCACAATGGCATTGACAGGATTGTCGTGTCCAGTGTGTAAGGGGCCTTGAAGAGGCTCCGCTGCAGGCTGGGACAGTCCCGCTGGCGCGCGCTCCGCATTAGAGGTGGCGTGGGCTCCTGAGTGGTGACGGGCCACATGGCTCTCCTTGCACTGAATGTCGTACAGAGGTCACAGCTGGCACATGAATCGGACAACCTGCCCAACGTAGCTTCACAGAATAATAAACATCTCTCATTGGCATCAACTCAGTAAAATTATGTTTCTTGATTTTTTTTAGCTGACTTGTAATCTGAGCAAAAGTACAACCTGCATAGACATAATACATCATGGAAATCACATTCTTAAAAAACACATGTATAGTTAGATGTACAATTTGAACTGCCCATCACTGACGAGGATAATGGCAATAATGTGCGGAGTCTTTTCGAATATGTCTGTAAAATGCAGGTACAAGGCACACTGAAGAGGCAGATATGCAATATAGAAGTTGGCATAACAAAATAAAAATCACGCTTCCCATGGTGTTTTCTCTCTTTCTCTCTCTCTGTCTCTCCCGCGTTTTCTCTCTCTCTCTCTCTCTCTCTCTCTAGAGAGAGAGAGAGAGAGAAGAGATTTTCTGAAATAATGCACTCTATTATTTAGAGAAACCTTCCATTTACAGTGAGAAACCATATCTATTTTAACTTAATCCCACGTTTCCCTTGTCTCCCAAGCTGTCTCCTGAGTGACTAATGCCTCCCAATCATTGGGTGCCCTCTAACATTCTGTCATCTCTCCACCTCTTCGACGTTGTGATTTCTCTCGAATTGTGAGAGCTCTCTCGCTTTCTCTCTCACTTTAGTCCATGCAATTTCTTGTTGAATGTGCCCCTTCCTACAGTATGTATATGTATATATGTATACTGCTTTTAATAGAAAAGTATGAGATATTATAACTTTTCAGTTTGGTTAGTTACATAAAGAATGATGAGATGCAGGTTGAGTTGAAAAACTGAGGGAAAGAACTGCAAGCATACGTGAATATAAACAAAACATAGTAGTACATCTAGACCCACATTATTTACAGTATGTAGATACCTGCACAGTAAGGAAGGCAACCTTTTGGCTGTGTTCTTCTTTGGATATATTGAAAATTCTGCGGCCAGGATTGCTTTTGTTATTGACCTCTGGGTAGTTTGTGTCTGCCAAACAGGCCCTTACTACCTGTGCTTTCCCTAAAACTGTAATCATAAATGTGGTAGCTTTATTAGTATTTCGACAAGTCAGATGGAAAGTGTGGGGAAGCCACTCATGCTGTCTAAAAAAATCAAATTCTGAATGTAAGCGGACAGTGAGAGTCTTCACAACTAACATTTGGTACAAACCATGCGGCATGGACTAAGAAACAAAAAGGCAGCCCTCCAGGATAGGCTTTGATTTGTAAAGTGAAAACTGGAGCTGTTGTTTTCAGTTGGAATGCTAAGCTAAACACTGTAAGTCAGACGGCATTGTACTCTGTAAAAGTTGTCCCCATCTGTTAAATGCGTATAACTGAAATATGAGCTGAGCCTACACTCATATTTTATACTTATATTTTAAAATTTGCACCATGAGATACTTACTATACAAATGAGGCTGCAGTCAGTCTGCACTTACGGGACTTGCACAATGTACAAAAACATATTTCCACATAAATACTGGTAGGAAATTCATTTTCAAGGAATGCAGCAAATTAAGGAAAATAGCAATAATTAGTCAACATGGATTTTATTTTATATACTTTCAAATATGACTTTTATAAGATTGTCACTTTCTGTCCTTTTAGAAACTACTTTGTCCTAAAACCCTAAATTGCCTTTCTGTAGCTGAAATGTGACTGACCACTTAATTGATTTGTTTCACACAATCTTCCCTCCTTGAAGAGACACTCCACTCCCACTGATCACAGTTGTTTCTAGACTGAAGCTTTTCAAACTATCACTGACCTTTTGTTTCACAGTCATCGATCAGGGGAAGTTCTTGACACTTAGCTACTTTGAAGAGCAGAGAGCTCACTGATTTGGAGGTGCCAGACTCCCCCAAGATATTGGAAAGAACATGTGCCTTCAAGATGAGTGGTTCTGCTTGAATACTATATGAGATGGTTTAGCTCAGAGTAGAGTAGCTCAGCTCAGACAAAGAGGGTCTCATCTCATGCCATATTCCTTTATGTAAATTCCTGTCCATCAATATTAACCTGTCGTTCCTCCAAATTCCCTTGCAGACTTTTGTATTTCCATCGGTCTGATGAAAAGAATGTGAATTGTCTGAAACCAATTTTGCCCTGAATCTTAAAGCACACAGAGCTCGTTTGAGGTTCAGGTAAATATCATCATCCTACTCGCAAGGCTAAGAGGGTCCAGGATTTAACTAGATCAAGGTTTCCTCCTGCGGATCTTTTTTCTGAAGAGAAAACAGCAGACACTCCATAGAACCTAGATAGCTGTATTTGGCAAAAAGGAAAACAGAAAAAATAGTGGGGCCAGATGTACGACCAGTTTTTGCGTGCGAAAAAACGTTAGCAAACCATAAAAACCTACATGGCCATGTACAAACACTACCTTGAGAGTCGGCAAATATTACAGTGTTTTGCGACTCGCTGTTAGGAAGGGGCATTCTCTTCCTAATAGCGACTCTCTAGCCATGTATGAATGTTTGGCAAAACACTCGCAATTTACCGCCCGGGGCTACTACCTGCCCTTAAAAAAATGTAAACTTTCTTTTTTTTTATGCATTTTAAGGAAAACGGACCACATTAAAAAAAACACTGCTTTATTGACAAGCAGTCCCAGACAAGGTCTACAGAGCCCAGCAGGCCACCATTCCTGGGAGGGCCAGCCATTTCCAATCCGGTCGCAAATAGCGAGTGACTAATTAATATTCATGAGCCTTGCATTTTGCTACCCCATTGGGAATCGCAATCAGTGTGTCTGACACTGTTGTACATTACAAATTGCGACTCGCAATTGAGTGCAAATAGTGAGTCGCAATTTGGAATGGATCATGATGACTAGATTATAGTCAGCATTTCTGTTTGGAAGTGGGGATTAACCTTTTTCTCACTTAAATCTGTGAACTGGTCTCCTCGATGCCTTCCTTTGAATTTTTAGGGACATTTGGGGCACAAGGAAGGTGTTACAAAAAACGTATATCCTAAATGTATTATTTTGCCACTTTATAAACAAGGATGTTAGAAGTCGTTTTTTATTGGGGAGGGTAAAGATCCTTCTCAAGCAACAACTACAACTCCTGTAAGGGTGTTACAATTACTGTCAGGATGCCACCAACTTAGCCTGTGCTTAAACCTGGTAGCTTGGCACAAAAGAAGTTAGGCTTAATTTAGAAGCAATGCACAAATTATTTATGTAGTACACCAACAGAAATAAAGTGAAAACCTAACACAAGAAAACTCCCACACAATTTAGGAAAATAGAGTTAAATGTAATTAATAAATTCAGACTAAAACAATAAAAATCCAATCCATAGAACAAGAGATGTGCAATTTCAAATGTTTAGGTAAGTATAGCACCTGAAAGCACAAAGTTTTGAGGCTGACCCCAATGGAGCGCAAGCTCGAAACAGGAATTAGATTAATCCTGTTGAAAAAGTTACCTTTTCAAAGTCCGGGCGCGAAGAGTTCACAGTGAAGGAGGCCACGAGGAGCAGGGAGAGTGTTGCAGATGGTCGTCTCTGTAGTGCAAAGAGCAGGCTGGGTGTCATTATTTGTCATTGTTGTAGCGCGAAGATCCTATCAGGTGTTGGTGGAGCTTCGCATTAGCTTCACCGTGGGCTGTCAATGCTATAGCATGAAGTGAAGATCTCGCATTGGCGGTAGTTATTTGCACTTGCTGTAGTGCAGAGAGTAGGATGCACAATAGCTTTGTGTTGGTGGTCATCGTGGGCAGAGAGATCTTGCAATGATCGGGCCTAATCAAGGTCTCAAACAGCCCAAAACATCAGGATTTTGCCTTTTCTTCTCAGGAGGAGCTAAACTGATGCCAACCAAGAGTCCAGGACCTGGGAAGGCACTTCTTGGGGATCAGGAGCTCACGCCAGCATATGCCATCAAGGCCCAGGCAGGTCTAGTTGCAGGTCCCGGCTTGTCCAGTGTGGCAGGTCAGCGGAGTAGTTGCAATTGTGCCCCTGTAGCTCATAACAGGGGGTCAGCCACCTAACCCTTGGAGTCACTCTGCTCGGGATGAGGGGCCCAAGTCCAATGTTCCTTCTCAGAAAGCAGAACAGGCCTCAAGCAGCAGGGCAGTTCTCTCGCAGCAGGGCAGTCCTTCTTACATAGTATCTACAGGTCCAGGAGTGTACTAAAGAGTTGGTCTACGGGTTCTATTTTTATTCCTGGTGACAGCATTGAAGTGGAAAAACTTCTGGAGTTCCCCCCTTCAGATTGTTTCCTTCCTTCCTGTCCTGGTCTCAGGATGTCTGGGATGATAAAAGGCTAATGTGAAGTCCATTGTGTCCTGCGGCAGCTCCCTGAAATGTAACAGGGTTGTACATAGGTCCGCCCCTCACATCATGGCAGCATCACCTGGTCCCTCTTTGTATCACTGTATGTGAGGAAAACACAAAGCCCAAAAGCGAACTACATCTATTCATGTGACCCAGGATACAGGCTGCAGGCACCAAATGGCTAGGACAAGAAAATGCCAACTTTCTAAAAGGGGAATAAAATCCAGCTGTTCCCTTAAAGGGGGATTTAAATTACAATTCACTTGAATGTACACATGATGTTTCCATCTGTTCCCAAACAAAAGTTGTCACAAAAAAAATGTAATAAGATAACACAATCTTATCTTATGGGAGAGTTAGGCCTTGCAGCAGTGAAAATTAAGTAAGATTTTTCCACCACCAAGGCATGTTAAACTTAAACATACATGTCTACCTTTTTAAATACACTGCACCCTTCCCTAAGGGTGATTGTTTATGCATTAAAGAGGTAGTTTTAGGCCTGGGCAGAGGTTTAGCAGCAGTTTAGAACTGCAAGCAGGCTCCAATGACATGCCTGTTAAAAGGGCTACTTAAATGGATGGCACACTAAATGCTGAAGGCCCACTAGTAGCACTTAATTTACAGACCCTGGGTACATGTTGTATCACTTTTCTATAGACTTATAAGTAAACTAAATGTGCCAATCAGTCGTAGGCCTTTTTTACAATGTTTTAGGGGTTGAGCATAAGCCCTTTAGACATGCTAGCAATGGTAAAGTACAAAGAGTCCTAAAAGCCAACAGAAATAGGTTCATGAAAAGAAAGGGTGAAGGCAACAAAGTTTGGGGGTTTCCCTGAAGACTGGCTCATGTCCAAGAAAGGATTTTTGGAGCAAGTAAGTGAAATTTCATTTTTTAATGGCCAGTAGTTTCCTAAAAGCTGTTCTGGTTTCAAATTATTCAATCAGAGGCATTCATTTGTTTCAATGACAAAGACTACTATCGCCCTAATCCATTGCTAGTTTTTGATGGCACAGCCAGATTGATGTGTATAACATTTCATTTCCAAAAGATTGCTTCTGATTTTAAAAGCATACTAACTTGTTTTTTATAACTCACCATCCCTAAATGAGATTTACTTTATGTTTGTTACATTTTAAACCTTTTTTTTTCTTTTCCACTAAATTAGTTTAGGAGTTATATTTTGTTTTTTTCCTATCTGTACTGTTTTAATGTTGCTTTTCGTGTACAGCATGTAAATGTCTTTGAGAGAGAACTGAACATTTTATAAAAGGTATACAAAATTGTTTTTAATTGCGGTTCCAAATAAGTATTTACAAAGTACTGGACAATGCATGCCCACCGGTAGACTTTTAATGACCTTACCTAATTATGAAATTGTTTTGCATGTTGGGGCATTTTTAAAATGCGCTCTGCGAGCTCGTAGGTCTTTGTTGCCCTAAAATTATTTTAACATTTATTCTATGTTTTAACTTTATAATTATTGTTTGATTTGTTTTTATGAATTACATATTCTGACATAACGTTGTATGTGCTTTTATGGTTGTTATGATACTTCCAAATAAAGCTATGTATTGATTGATTAAGAGGGAACTTGCTCCAGGCCCCAAGCTACTCAGGTAAACTCATGATTTCTGACAAAATCAAGTTTTCCTCTGTGAGTTAAATAGTTTTTACCCTCTGGTTGCTCACCCATAGCGATAGGCGAGTAAATTGGTCATGTGAGTGACAGCAGTTTATAGAGAGAGAAATTTGTAATACCCAGATTGCATGGGATTTAAAAGGTTGAGAGAGGAGGGCAAGACAGTCTATTACCAGACATTGTTTGATTTTTGTTTTTTGTTTTGTTTTTAGAAAAAAAAACAGTTGAAATACTGAACAACCGTGAAAGAAAGAATGGAACCTTGGACAGTAGACTTGGGATTAAGATAAAAGGTAATGTGCCCTAATGTTGGAGCAAACACTACATGCCATTCTCCCAAACAAAAGGTGCCTCGCAGTTGTCTTTAGCCTTCAGATAGGTGGTCACTGAAGAATTAATATGGGACCTGATTTCCATTCTGACATTTTTTAACATCAAACATCATGAATGACATAGATGACGCCAATCACTGTAATGTTTTATGGAATAGACAACATTAAGTTTGATTGCTGATCTATCTTCTAGCCCACGATCAGAGTTGTTCTTGCCAGTATCATGTAGCACATAGACGATGTAGCAGGGATATTTTCAACAAAAAACATGCACCTTTCGAACATTTAAAAAAAAACTGACTATATTGTCCCTCTACCACTTTAAACATGATTGTGTCAGACAAAGGCAGGAATCTCACCATGATGTTCATCGTTACTATGCACAGATTGCCTTGTTTCAGTGCTGCTGCTTTGTCCATTGGCCATCCTGTACCTTTTCTGACCTGGTTAATGGAGTGTGCCCAGATTAGGATTTTTGCGTACAGAATGTTAAATTACTCTTGTACTGTCCTTGAAAGTCCTTACAAAGAACTGTAGGTAACATGAAGGGGATCCTTCACAGTACTGCTGGATTTGCAAGCAAGGTCATTACCAACCCTGTGGGGTTAAGTCTTTCCCCAGGGAAAAATTAACATCCCTTTCCTGATTTTGGATTTTAGAATGAGATGTAAAATCCAAGATCTGGTGGTTTCATGTGGTTCAATCTACAGATGGACAAACTTCCTTGTCTTTTTGAACGGGGCATAGTTTAGAATCCCGATTCAGGAGCAACCTTCTGCTGAGCCCGAATCAGAATTTAAGCTGCATTCATGAAGGCCTACGAATTTAACTGCAGTGGATACAGCAATTGTAAGTGCAGTGATAGGTAAATTAATATATAAATTATTCCTATGAAGTACCTCTCTCCAACAATGCAGTTTTTACATATTACTAACAGGTGTGTCTCTAGATTTGCAAAGGTTTAGCATCAGCGTTTTATCTTTTTTGTGTCGCAGACACAAAATCAGACACAAAATCATTTTTGGTATTTACTAAGCTGTGCAAAGTCCCTTTTGTGGCTTTTCATGATTTAGTGCATACAAAGTAACAACGCATAGTGATGCCTCGCGTTACCTTGCGTGGAGAAGGCATTCCATGAATTGAGCATGGGCATTCCCATGCACCCACCCTTGGATTTTGGTGCATTCCCAGATTTACTAAAGTAGAAAGTCTGGGAAAGCATCAAAATGCTAAGCCTTCCCAAGTGAAGCGTAGAGGAGGAGAAATATTTGCATTTCTCCTCTTTAATTGCTCTTTTCAAGTGGGCTGCACTCTTCAGCAGACATAAAAAGAGGAATGTTGTCACCAAGAGCTGTTTTTGTGCAGAAAGGAGTCCCTTCCTCCACCAAAATATTCCTGACTGTAACACAAGCACCCATGCCCCGCAGTGCAAGGGTGTCTATGTTGCCGCTAGCCAGCCTTCAGTGTGCCAGTGAAGGGAGAGAGCTGAAGAGCGCCATATCTTTCCAGCTGTCTCCCATTCACACAACATAGTGCAGCAACTTGGATTGCTGCACTGCGCTCGTGAATTCTAAATCTGCCTCTTCTTTTCCTTTGGAGTGAAGACTTTGCCGCCAGTTGACCCAGAATTACAAATTGCAGGGGCAGCTCTTCCACGTGGGTAGAGGAGCGTCACCCCACTGCTTTCTCCCAGTGCATGAAGCAGAAACATAAAATGGTATTTTAAATACAGAGAAAGCAGAAGGCAGGGTTTGTTTGGTCGGGGGTTCTTGCTCCAGGTGGGCGAGGACTGGCTTGCCCACCGTTGTGGGCGCTGACTGTTTGGTCAGCTCCAGGGCTGACCAAACCAGTCATGCACACTGTGCATTTTTTCTATGTAGGCTGCATGTAGCCTACATAGAGAACATGGCCTCCCCATAGACGCATGTGCGGTTGGCGTCCTAGCCAATCACAACACTGCCATTGCAGCGTTGTGATTGGCTTAGGGGAGGAGAGGGGGGCTGCCTGCTTCCTGTAGAAGCAGAGAGAGGAGAAACATGGGACCGGAGGCCAAGGTCAGTTTACATTTTTTTTATTACCCCCTCTGCCCGCACAACCCCCATCCCCCTTGACCCCCCCCTAGGACCTCCCCCCACGAGTCATGCTGGCCGCAACTGACAAATTGGGTGCTGACATATAATGTAACTTCGACTCTTTCATAAATTAGCCACCAATCAATATTTCGGACACAGCTGCAAAAAGTTTCCATAGCTTGTCCTTTTGATTCTGCACAGAATTACGTTTTGAGCAATCCATTTTTGAGCACTGTATTGTCAACTGAAATAAAGACATAATAATAACATGTATTTATAAAAATATGTTTTACAAATAAAAGAATCCCTTTAAAGCACTCAGGTAGTTTTGTATCAATACAGCCGTTAATTTCTAACCACACCTGAAAACAGCCCCTCATGGCCTATGACAGCTACACCGGAAAATCTACATTATTAGTCACACAAATTAGATAAAGTTATTTTGCAGCTAGTTGCAGAATTCCTTTACTGTCGTAGTTAAAACCCACATTAACTAGAAATGTGCGACTTTGTTATGTAAAATATGTTACAGGTTCTTGTGTTGCAGATAACGAAAAAGCTGTCACGTCTGTACCTTTTGAACTGGCTGTGACTAGGGGAGTGTGAAAAGTTGTAGGTGTTAAGCTTTTGCAACTTCACAAAGTTTGTGAAGTTGTTCAGGGCAGGGCTGGCAAAAATGCTCAAACAAGCCCTGCTTCCTTCATCTCCTTGCGCAATCTCTCTCTTTCCACCTATGTTCTCTCCTTTTCTCTTCACTCTCTCTTCTCCCTCTCTGGTCACATTTTTTCTACCTTCACCTCCCTCCCTCTCTCTCGAAATTGCCCAATGCCTGCTAAAATTAATATGGGGGCTGGGTGGGGGAGGGGCTGGGGAAATTGACAGATACGCCAGGAGGGCCCCTGCCCTAAAAACCGACCTTTAAGGGCTCCACCCCACTGGGGAAGTGCGATGGAATAAAAGGCCTGTCCGGCCCTGAAGTCGTTTATAAAGAATCAACTGCATCTGCACAAATCGTGAGTTTCTTGGCGATCTGGGTTGAATATATCTTTCTTGTAATGTTAAAAGATTGTTCATCAGAAGATGCCCTTCGCAACAAGCAACAGAGACCACACCTTGTTAAAGAACAATTTTTGTGAACAATTTTAGCAGAATGATGATTATCTCTACCGCCCTAATGTCCCCCTCGCATTAATTACTCATAAGGTGATTCACGTCCTGAGAAAGAAAAGCGAACAAGAGATACTGGAAAAAGTGTCCCTTCCACACAGGCATAGCCTAGAAGGGTACACTTTACCCACCATTCCCCCTGTTCTTTTTTCTGTCTTTCTCGAGACAGAGACTGAGGATGGTAGGCTCTCGCTGGTAGGGAGCTGGAATGTATAATCATAAAATATTCACCTAATGGTGTCCTCTTCCTGGATAAGGTACCTGCAGGTGGGGAATGCAGAATGACGGCATCTCGGGAAGCCTCTCTTGGGGCCCGGCTGTTGGCGAAGCATTTGGGCTTGAAGGGTTTTTTGGAATGTAGTGGTGGGCAAAGAAGAAGCCAGGTTCTTCTGGGTAATTCTATACGCATATGCCGGCCCACGGGTTGAGTGCGCATGGGTGATGGAAGCTGTTGATCTCTCAGGAACTGGGGCAGAGAAAGTATTTCAACGTGCAGTCAAAAGGAGGTCTGCATCGCAGTTTTTAGAATGTGTACTAAGTGGTAATTAGTATTGGTGGATTCCTTTACTGGCTCATGTCTTGGGAATTCCTGATTTGTTTCAAAATGGGCAAACATTCGCCAAAAAGGAGGAATGTGCAGGCACATGCATCATTGTCAATTGCATTCGCAAACGGTGCGAATCGCAATTTTCGGCCGTTTGCGAATGCAATTGACAAAATTGGGATGCAACATGTTTTTTGCAATTTTAGAAATCGCAATCATGTTGCGATTTCTAAAATTGCGATTGCATTTAAGAAATCGCAATTTGAGATTTCTTCAATGCAATGCATGAACATTTTAAATTTGAGAATTCGCAAATAAGGAGAGGTAAATTACCATGAAGTTGACCTTCATGGTAATTTGCGAAAACTTTCAAAAATGCACGAAAGCGCATTTTTGAAAGTTTTATTTTACACACACACATGCCCTTGGGGCATGTGGGTGTGAGAAATGCACTTAAAGTTATATTTCAGGGGTGTAGGGGGGGTCCTTTGGACCCACCCCCCGCACCCTTGAAATTGCATTCTCAATTTGCGATTCGCAAATGGCTAATCGCAAATTGAGAATGACTTCCCATTGATTCCTATGGGCCTCTTGGCCCATAGGAATCAATGGGAAGGGATTCCTTATTTGCGATTCGCAAATTGTGAATCGCAATTAAGGAATTTTTAGAAATCGCAAAAAAAATTGCGAGATCTTGATGCATAGCCTTTTGCGATTTCTTAATTGCGATTCCTTAATTTTCGCAATTAAGAAATCACAAACTGCAACAATGATGCATGTGGCCGGTGGATTCTTCCTCCACCTCTTGTCCCTGAAGAGGGCTGCCATGGAGGGGGGTGATGAGCATCTCGATAGACTCATGAAGCAAACTCTGCTTGAATTAAAGGTGTCAAAGGTGCCTGCCAGGACGTTTCTTGGGGAAGGTTCAGGTAATGTGTCCTCTCTTTCTGACGAGGAGCAGATTGGTGTGGATGAGCAGAAGGGTAAGTATATCAGCAAGGACTTGTTCCCCGAGCTACTGGTGCATGGACACAATCTGGGGTTTAAGGGGGAGAACACCCCTGAACTGTCTTCTTCAGGTTGTGGCCTTTTCACACTGAACCACAAGCATATATATTCACATCCATCCATTAAGAGGCTGCGCATACACCACCTTTCACAAGCATATACACATGAACACATCAATCCAAAGCATGCAACCGCAAATACACATACCATCATCTATACAAGCACCCACCTAAACACTATCAAAAAAAGAAGATACTTACCGAGCCTCAGCAGTGATGGCAGGTCCAGCAGGAAAGAAAGCAGAAGGCACTGGGTGGAGATGGATTCCTCGGACAGAGAAAGTAAGAATGTTGTAAATTACTTCTCTGCTATTCTCCCACTATACTGCTCTGTTGGAATGTACCATGACATCATAGAATACCTGAGTGCCTCTCTGTGTTTAGAGTGTCAGTTGGTCACCCAGGCTGAGTTGCTAGGAGTCTGCTCCTTGGGGGGGGGGGGGGGTTGCATCTTTACCATCTTCTCCTACTCACCTATCCTAGAACCAAGCTACAATAAAGGATTACTCTACGTATACAGCTGTATTGTGTATCATCCTTTTACCTCAAAGAACATCTCACCACATCCTCTCATTGGCTGACTTTGTGATAGGGCAGCCAATGAAAGGAGGACCTTTCCTCGCTCATCACAGAGAGGGATGGGGTCAGTGACAGTTGCTGGTTCCACTCACTCTGTGACGAGGCATCACTGATTGACCATCATACACAGACACTTCAGAACTTAAAACTAAAGTGCCTAGGTCTGAGTCATCAGTGACATGCCCCTTCATCATAAGGGGTAGTACCTCGAAGGGCTTTCTCAGAATGAAAAGGTTATGCCCTCCGGGCTGTGAAATCATTATCCCAGAAAGGTTTGGCTCAGGCTGTCAGGTGCTTAGCTGCCTGACCTAAATATGATGAATGCCTATGAAGCTAACTTTTTCTTAACCTGACAGACAGGGTTCATGGTTTCCAAAAGGGTGGGGGGCTGGTGTCCCTCCGTACTTAATGACGGGCCACACCTGATGTTGAGACCAACTGTAACTGGTTGTAGATTAATTTATTACCACACTGGGTGATGTGGATAGCCTAATAATCTATCTTAGATATCTGTTTGCAGAGAAAGTATCCAAGTGATTGAAAAAAAGAAAACTTTCAGTGAAACGAAAAGGCTGAGGAATTGAGCACTGTACAATGAATGTATCATTGATGGATTTAGATTGAAGGAAGAACATCTTAAATTATCATATTGGGCTTGGTGTCCCTGTATTCAAGCAAACAACATAAATAAAATTGCCCCATTCTCTGCAGTCCAGAGCCGATACTTTAACTCTGCTCATGAAAACAGCATTTATTAAACAGCAATGCATTCTAACAAAAGAGGACTGTATAGACTGATCTGTTTGTCTTTTTCATACAACCACCCGAACTCAATCCCTCGACTGCTTTATTCTAGACTTATGTTGCTATATGGATTTATTTTCACATTCTGATGCGACCAAAAGCCAGTAGGTTGAAGTGTGTTAAATACATCTAGAACGAAACAGTTCCACAACACAGTCTAAAGGAGATGCAGCAAAACACTGAAGGAACATGAAATACTCATGTATCAGGCATGAAATATACTTTACCCAAGGTGGTTGAATTAGTTTTTGAGATTTAAATGCTACCTGCACACTTTAAAAAATGAAGCTTGCCAGGTGTTGAACTGCTGCACTAGCACTGAGTCATTAGAAGTTGGAGCAGAATTACAACACTTAAGAGGAAATGCTGAAGGTGCAAGTTATGGTTAGTTTAATAAACTATAACGGATGAATTTCAGTGGTTGCTTGGTGTTTACACATTAGTTTTTGTGTTATTTCACCACCGAAATATAACTTCATTTTCAAGTTTATTTTTCAGTTTAAGTTTAAGGTTTTCTTTTAGCATAAGCTATGATCTGATTACCATACCTAATTATACCACTACTTTAACTTTTTTTTCAGTGAATTTCTGATGATGTTTTAATGTAAGATAAGATATTCTTAGCATGCCTAACTATAACGTCACTTTCACCTTAAGGTTTTTCAGTGAATTTCTGGGGTTTTAAATTATATTCAGTCACTCCAATTCTTCTGAGCACAGCTTTAGGCAGTATCCTTCAGGAGTTGGCCCCAGGGCTCAGCCTCTAGGTGCCCAAACCCCGCTGCACATGGCCTTTGGGCAGGCCCTGCTCCCAAACCCAATGGACACCCAAACTCCAGCTGCTTGTGTTCTTCGGATGTCTACTGTTATACAATACAATACAACAACATTTGTAGTGTGCGCTACCTACCCGTCAGGGTCTCAAGGCGCTGGAGGGGGGGGGGCTGCTACTGATCGAAGAGCCAGGTCTTGAGAAGTCTTCTGAAGGTCGGTAGGTCCTGGGTCTGTTGTAGGTGGGTGGGGAGAGAGTTCCAGGTCTTGGCGGCGAGGTAGGAGAAGGATCTGCCGCCGCCGGTGGATTTCCGGATGCGAGGGAATGTGGCGAGGGCGTGGCTGGCCGAGCGGAGGCTGCGGGTGGGGGTGTGGAAGCTGAGTCGGTCGTTGAGGTATTTGGGTGCGGTGTCGTGGAGGGCCCTGTGTGCGTGGATGAGGAGCTTGAAGGTGATCCTCTTGTTGACGGGGAGCCAGTGTAGGTCTCTCAGGTGGGGTGTGATGTGGCAGCGTCGTGGGGCGTCGAGGATCAGTCGGGCCGCGGTGTTCTGGATGCGTTGGAGCCGTCCCAGGAGCTTGGTTGTTGTTCCTGCGTAGAGGGCGTTCCCGTAGTTCAGTCTACTGGTGACAAGGGCGTGGGTGACGGTTTTTCTCGTGTCGAAGGGGATTCATTTGAAGATTCTGCGGAGCATTCGGAGGGTGTTGAAGCAAGACGTGGAGACAGCGTTGACTTGCTGGGTCATGGAGAGGGTGGAGTTGAGGATGATCCCCAGGTTGCGTGCGTGTTTAGTGGGTTCTGGTGGAGTTCCTAGTGAAGTGGGCCACCAGGAGTCGTCCCAGGCTGAGGGGGTGGAGCCGAGGATGAGGACCTCTGTCTTATCTGAATTCAGCTTCAGCCTGCTGTCCTTCATCCTTTCGGCGATGGCCTTCATTCCTCTGTGGAAGTTGTCTTTGGCGGTGAGGGGGTATTCTGTGAGGGATATGATCAGCTTGGTGTCGTCAGCATAGGAGATGATGTTGAGGTTGTGTCGTTGTGCTACATGGGCGAGCGGTGTCATGTAGATATTGAACAGCGTAGGGAGGATCCCTGTGGGATGCCGCAGATGATCTCGGTGGTCTTTGAGCGGAATGGTGGGAGGCGGACGCTCTGGGTTCTGCCAGAGAGGAAGGATGTGGTCCATGCCAGGGCCTTCTCTTGGATTCCGGCGTCGTGGAGGCGTGCTGTCAGGATGCGGGGACAGACCGTGTCGAAGGCTGCTGATAAGTCCAGGTGGATGAGGGCAGCTGTTTCCCCTTTGTCCATCAGGACCCTGATGTCGTCCGTGGCGGCGATGAGGGCGGTCTCAGTGCTGTGGTTGTTGCGGAAGCCGGACTGGGATGGGTCGAGGATGTTGTTGGCTTCGAGGTGGTGGGTCAGCTGTCTGTTGAGGATCTTCTCTGTGACTTTCGCCGGGAAGGGGAGCAGGGAGATGGGCCGAAAGTTCTTGAGGTCCTTGGGGTCTGCCTTGGGTTTCTTCAGTTGGGCGTTGATTTCGGCATGTTTCCAGCTCTCCGGGAAGGTAGCTGTCTCGAAGGAGGTGTTGATGATTTTCCGGAGGTGGGGTGCGATGACTGTGCCGGCTTTGTTGAAGATGTGATGGGGACATGGGTCCGATGGGGATCCGGAGTGGATGGAGTTCATGGTCTTGATGGTGTCTTCCTCGCTGACGTTGGCCCAGGTGGTCAGGCAGCTGGTGCGGGCAGAGGTCGTGGGGGTGGTGTCGGCGGAGGAAGGGTCGGAGTTGAAGCTGTAATAGATGTCAGCGATCTTCCGGTGAAAGAAGGTGGGCAGTGAGTCGCACAGGTCTTGTGAAGGTGGGATGTCGTTGGTGTTGGAGCTGGAGTTGGAGAGTTCTCTCACGATGCTGAAGAGCTCTTTGGAGTTGTGTGCATTGTTGTCCAGGCGTTCCTTGAAGGTGGTCCTCTTGGCTGCCCTGATGAGTTGGTGGTGATTTCGGGTGGCGTTTTTGGGGGCTGTGTGGTTGTCTGGGGTTCGGTCGTGAAGCCATCTCTTCTCTAGCCTCCGACAGGTGTGTTTGGAGGCCCGGAGGTCTTCGGTGAACCATGCGGCTTTTTTGTTGGTGCGGTGGGTTGTGGAGGTCTTGAGGGGGGCTGTTGTCAGTGAATTCAAACTTTCCTTGGTTGCAAAGCCTTTAGTAAGGCTGACTCACAGTGATCTACAAGATCTGGTACAGTTTGACTAAGAAATGCTACAATAAAAGGAAGCTTAAGTCATGCAGCACTAGGAATACAAAACTATAATCTTATTAACTTTTTGATTAGTCATGACAAAAGTGGATATGCATTATCAGTCTTTGCACAGAAGCATGGTGAATGGTTGTGACCACGGCATATCCTTCAGCCTTATTGGATCCAGTAGCTTTAAATCTTCCTACGTGTTTGAAATCTGTTACACTTGTTTGTGTTTCCATTAAACAAAGTGAAGAAATAGTTATGGACCATACATTAAACGTATATTTCCTTTACTCAATTGAAATGTTGTTGACAGGAATAAGAACACAGCACATGACAAACAGTAGGCTGACTTGCCGTGAGCAGGTCATCCTTGCAGCAGAGAAAAATTTCTATTTAAAGGTGCAATTCACTAAAGTCAGGAACACTGCTTCTGATTTAAGGCAAAGGTTGTGAATAAAGGGAAGGAAATGAGATTGATGAATCTGATGATAAGCCAGAACACAATGTTATGGCAGTTACTGAGTTATGTACCAAACCGAGACTGGATATGAAAGAGAGTCCTTTTGAAATTGGTGATCTGACATTATTTGTTGATGTTTCTTGTTTAAGAGACCAGTATGGACCATTGAGAGCTGCCTATATAGTTTGTTCCGTTTCAGAGACCCTGAAAGCCTCCTTTCTGCTGAATATAACCACAGCAGAGGTGGCAGAATTAGTTGCATTAACAAGAGCGTGCTGCTTATATGAAACCTTTTATACAATAATTTATACAGACACCCAGTATGGTTTTGGAGTGGTTCGGGACTTTGTTCAACCGTAGCACCAAGGGGCTCTAAGACATCACCAGAAGCTTCTATAAAGAATAGGGCTTAAATACTAGATTTATCAAAAGCAATATAACAGCTGAAGGAAATTGCACTGAAAGTGTGTTGCTCAATAGACTGGTAAAGACTCATTTATTTGGTATAGGTGGAGGGCTGTGCTATAAGACTTCTTGCTGCGCTGCCCTACACCATTGTCAAAGGGTAGAAATCCACCATATTTAAGAAATACAATGCGTTCCTGTCCTTTCCTCGTGTACTGGCCCACAATTTGCTGCACAGTGTCAAAGCAGAATGCAGCACACATAGAAAAAGAAAAAAGAGGAAAAATACAAATATTTCTCCTCATTACACCTATTCTAGGGGGCATACATGTTTGGCACTGCCCAGGGTGTACGTGATTAAGTAAATCTGGGGCAGCATCAAAATATATGGGTGTTGTAGGGGAAAACCCACTGCAACGCCCATGGAACTCCTCCGGGGGCACAGTAAGATGAACCAGCGATTTACGCTTGCTCACCTTATTCAGGATTTATGTGGCCTCTTAAAGCCATGCAGGATGGCTTTCCGTGGACTCACAAATGTTTATGAGAACCCTGAGTCAATCATGTACTACTTTACATGGTGCAAAAATGACACAGGGCTCTTAAAAAAAATCTCTAAGTTACACTTAGTAACAAATATGGGGATCACATTGCAAAGAACTGTGCATTAGGAGATGAGACAGTGGTAAGGGAACATTAAAATGAAATGAATGAAATTAAATTAAATTAAATGAAAAGAACCTAGTGAACAACAATTCGGGCTACTCTGGTTTGTTAAAGAGAAGTTTACGAAAAGTGAGTAGTTTAGGTTCTGATCTAAGTTGGATGGGGAGAGAGTTCCAGAGTCGGGCCGAGTTGAGGGAGAACGAGCAGCCTCCACATCTAGCTTTCTAGACCCTTGGTATTATGACCCGGAAAGCGGATTCAGATCTGAGCTGTCTAGTTGGGTGATAAGCTGTTACCAGAGATTGGTTGATTGCAGCGCCTTTTTTCCAGAAGGCTTGGTGAGCAATGCACATAGCCTTGAATTCAACCCTTTTTCTCACTGGAAGCCAGTGGAGTTCGTTCAGTCTGGATTTGACTGGGAGCCGGTGGGGGATTTGAAGGAGGGTTCTGGCTGCACAGTTTTGAATGATCTGCAGTTTGTTCAAGGTAGTCTGGGGCGCGCATAGGTAGAGGGCGTTTCCAAAGTCCAGCCGAGATAAGATCAGACCCTGGTTCATAATCTGTCTGGCATGGAAAGGCAGCAGAGGGAGAATTTTTCGAAAGAGTCTTAGTTATCCGAAGCAGATGGCTGAGAGTTTAGATGCGTGGAAGTTGAAATTGAGGGATTTGTCAAGCCAAATGCCTAGGCTTTTGATCATGTTTTTGTGTTCTGGGGCAGGACCGAGGCATTGGGCCAGAAGGGGTCGATGTTATTATAAATGGGGTTGCCAAGGAGCATAAGCTCCGTCTTGTCCCCATTCATTTTAAGGCAGGAAGATGTCATCCATTCAGCGACTGCCTACAGGCAATTCTTTAGACCGTTGGCCGTGCCTTGCTGGGGATTAAGTGCCACCACTAGGTGAGTATCGTCCGCATAAGTGACTATCTTCACTCCATAGGAGCGGACAATCTCAGCTAGGGGGCTCATATAAAGATTGAATAAGGTAGGGCTCAGGGATGAGCCCTGCGGCACCCCACAGTCAAGGGGTTTTCTAGGGGAGATTACGTCACCCTCGAAAACCTGAAAGGAATGGTTAGAGAGGAAAGAACTGAGCCAGATAAGCGCTGTTCCTGATATTCCCTTGCTGCTGAGTCGGTGTAATAGGACGTCGTGTTTCACAGTGTCAAAGGCACTGATAAATACTGCATAAAATGCAGAACAATTAAATTAAACTGTTTCATTATGAGTTCAATTCTGACTTCTTTGAGTCAGCTGAGAGACCTATAGGAAAAAGTCTCAGCTGATGAAAAAAAAATGGGAGCAACTGGGTCACAAGAAAAAAATTGCAAGATCTATATGTTAATGCTGAAAAGAAATCCTTCCTCCCAGATATATTGTTCTACCCAATGGGTATATACCTGCATAACCAAATCCATGCAGTTAAGGACAGCATAATACACCCAATTAGGAAATATTGGGGGAATACAGGATTCAGGAACACAACCGAGGACATATGTGTCAGGTTTCTGGTGTGACAAAGAAATAATCAAGAAAAGAAGTCTTAACAGTGATGAAACAGATTGGCAAATCAGAAGGACC